>NW_024070191.1:34754427-34965685 GCF_014754425.2 Oryx dammah
GAGGATGAGATGGCTGGATGGCATCACTGACTCGATGGACGTGAGTCTGAGTGAACTCTAGGAGTTGGTGATGAACAGGGAGGCCTGGCGTGCTGCGATTCATGCGGTTGCAAAGAGTCAGACACAACTGAGTGACTGAACTGAACTGAACTGTTAACTGCCACTGTTAACTAGCCTTATTGTTATTTTGTTTAAGTAACACCATGTAGGTAACAGAAATTAAATATTACAGAATAATCTCTAGTTGCAAGTAAACTTCTGTTTTTCATATTTCTGTGTTAAATCATAACACATCTAAGTATAATGATTTATATTATACTATTATGGAGATTTTTGGTTTGGTTTTGGTTTTTGTCTAGTACAACTGCATCCCATGTTGGATTTTAAAAAAGAATTGATGATCTACCTTCATCTCCAATACTACACTATCTAAATATTCTCTAAATAAATCAGAGAATTTGGGAGGAAAGGTATGTTTCTAGTGGGAATATTGGTGACCACAGAATAAGGTCCTTTTTCAAGATGGAGATGGAGGAGGCCCCAGTCTCAGTGAGCTGACACCTTTCACTTAACTGACTACCATCTGCCAGTTCACAAGCCCAGCTTTGCCTCACACGACAGACCTGGTGAGAATCCCTCTTAGAAGTAGAGTCCTTGCCTGAATCTGGGCTCCTTCCACAGCACCAGAGGAAGCCTCCCCAGCAACACAGCCCTTTTACATTAAATATGAACAGAAAACCAGAGATCACCAGCTTTACGAAGAAAATCAGGTATCTTCATTCTGAATCAAATTGAAAAAGAAGAACCTAAAGAAATAGACACAACTCAGGAAACAGGGAGGCACCTTGAAATCATCCTACCCAGAGGGGCTTCCCTGGTGGCTCAGGGGTAAGGAATCCACCTGCCAGGGCAGGAGACAGGGGTTTGGTCCCTGATCTGGGAAGATCTCACCTGCCACAAGGCAACAAAGCCCACGCGCCACAACTACCGAGCCTGTGCTGTAGAGCCCGGGAGCCACAATTTCTGAAGTCCATACACCTTAGAGCCTGTAATCCACAGCAAGAGAAGACGCCTTGAGAAGCTTGCTCATGCCAACTAGAGAGTCGCCCCTGCTTGCCACCACTAGACCAACGCTGGTCCCAGCTGTCAGAGAGTCGCTGTTTTCATCTCTATTTTTAAAGGGAGATTTTCTTAAATTTAGATTTACAGAATAAAATTTTTTTTTAAGATTTTCCAAAATGTTTAAAGGGAGATTTTCTTAAGTTTAGATTTATAGAAGTAAAATTTTAAAAAAAATGTTCTGACTTATTTTTAATAAAACAAAAACTTACTGTTAAAAAAAATTTTTTTTAAGATTTTCCAGAATTTTATTTTACTTTATTGTTTAACTAATTCATTTATTTTAATCGGAGGCTAGTTACTTTACAATATTGTAGTGGTTTTTGCCATACATTGACATGAATCAGCCATGGGTATACGTTTGACTAGAACTAGTCCTTTGGCTCACTGATCTTAAGTTTGGACCAGTCCCTCTGATATACGGCCATTCTCTCTGCTGTGTGTGTTACCACTTTGTATTGTTCCCCTTAAGAGTGTTTTATTCTGTGTCCCCTGAGCTTGACTTTGGAAGCTAGAGTGTTCTCTCTGACTTTTCCCAGCCAAGAGGCACTGATTGTTGGAGTCTATGTCTGGAGGCAACCCACTGCCCGTTTGAGGACCTGAGCTTTGTTACTAACTCTCCCAGATCCCCTGTGACTGTCTAAATTCCAGTTCTCTTCTATCGCATTGCCTTTGTGGTTCTGAGAACTGCCACCCAGCGCAGTCCGTTTGAGATCATGGATTGGCAGGTCCATGACTGAGGGCAATTGACAGGGTCAGCCAATTCTCAGTCATACCCACAGAACCTATCAATAAAGTTAATACAGAGGATCAGACAACTAGATTTTTTTCAGTTGATTCTGGGGCAACTTTTCCTACCATCTACTCAAAAGAAGCTAGCAATTACAATCCCTTCCTCTTCCCCTGTGCTTCCCAGGTGGTGCTAGTGTTAAAGAACCTGCCTGCTAATGCAGGAGACGTAAGAGATGCGGGTTTGATCCTTGGGTTGGGAAGACCCCCTGGAGGAGGGCATGGCAGCCCACTCCAGTATTCTTGCCTGGAGAATCCCATGGACAGAGGAGCCTGATGGGCTATAGGCCATAGGGTCACACAGAGTCGGACACGACTGAAGCAACTTGGCAGGCACAAGCACACCTCTTGCTCTATCAAGATGCTGTCTTCTACCACCCAGAACTGTCTTCTCCGGGTCTCCTCTCAGTAAGTGCCAGTTATGACTCTCCCTCCTTCTCGAACTCCTGCCAGCTATATGCTCAGTCACTCCAGCATCAGCTGTCTGTTCCCTTTCTTATTGGCTTGAGTTATTGAGGATAATTTAGAACTTCAATGGCTTCTTTGAAAACTCTCAAACTGGATCCTCCTAACCCCTTTTTCTTCCCATTCTGCCTTTAAAATTCCTGTAGTCTCTTGAGCTTTAGGCTCTCTGCTTCATCAAAAGCCCTCAAGGGACTTGTGCGTGCATGCTTAGTTGCTCAGTTGTATCCGACTGTTCGCGACCCCGTGGACTGCAGCCCACCATGCTCCTCTGTCCATGGGATTCTCCAGACAAGAATACCAGAGTGGGCTGCCATGCCCTCCTCCAGGGGATCTTCCTGACACAGGGTTCAAACCAGGGTCTCCTGCATTGCTGGTGGATTCTTTACCAGCTGAGCTACCTGGGAAACCCCAAGGGACTCAGGGACCCCCAAAATCAGCCACCACAAGCGAAAGAGATGAATTGAAAATAGACTGAATATTTCATCCACTCATATGAGCCTGGGAGACAGCTCGACAGCTGTGTGACACCTCCTCAGCCTCTGGCCCAAAATTTAGTCCACAACCTCCATAAGATTATGTTATCAGGGCAAATGAAAATCCTAAAAATCTCCTCTACAAATACTGGTTAAAAAACTTTAGCCCTTGTATTGAGCAGATGGAAGATAACTTCTTCCATCTGCCAGAAGCACGATTTGAATAAAAATATAAAACGGAGCAAAGATGAGAATGAACTCGTATATACACTACTGAGTTTTGTGTGACTGGGTTTATGTCCAACTCATGGTAAACTTTTAGAATGAAAGCCAAAGACTTCTGTTTGTATCTGTTTGTATGTTTACATAATTATGTATATGCGATATTTCCTTATCTCCAGATGGTATGAAAAATTAAGAATCTTTTAAAGGAGCCATATTCTAATTGGCTTAGAGAAAAATAAGCACTTGTATAAATAAAATATTCCTAAAATTTTCAGAAATATAAAAATTAGTCTAAATTTTTTCTAAATTCACATGATTTGGGTAAATAAGACGAGTCTGATATCACTGACTTAAAAAACAGGTATGTCTTCAGAATTGCCAGCACTGTATATAATCCAAGCATACATCTTTATTCTACCTGGGTTTATTAGTCAAATAAGTTAACAGTATATCTACTAGTTGTTCAAGACTATAAAATTTATAGATTTGCATTTAATCAAATTGAGTCATTGTTCTATCAAACTTTGAGAAATAATTATGCTTCATCATATCTGCTATTGCTAAAACATTTATTATGAATATAAGTTTAGACAATTTTACTTCTTACTTTTGGAAAGAAGCTAGAGATATTTGGATCTGTTAATAAGCATGTTCTTTTCCTACATTAAATATGACTGGAAAAATTGTGAGAGAGAGAGATATATAACCCATAAAATATGCTGATTACCATATAGGCTGATATATGACAGACAATTCATGATGGTCTACTTCCTAGTTTTCTCTGTATAATAAAGGTTACTCGTGGATGCAAATTATAATTAATGTATGGAAATGAAACTACCAGAAATAAGAAATGGAGGGGAAACAATTTTGTGTGCAAGAACATAAGATACATTTTTGTTAAGGGAAAAAGAAAGTAACTTTATTCTAAAGTAATTATTTTAAGGTTTGTTAAAGGTTGCTCCTGAATGAAAAAGACAAAAGAATAGGACAAAAACCTGACCAGATATAGAAAGTTATAAAAAGTCTGCAGGAAAAAAGAAAGTGGCCAAACTGGCTCAGATCACATGAATTCATCTGTGAGGTTTTAAAATGAGCTTTAGTATCAGTAGTATATTTATGTAAAACTAGTTTTCTCTCTCCTAAAATGACTAAATCTCTTGGGTCATCAGTCTGCTCTTCATAAAAGATCACAAAAATGTTTTTCTTTACCTTGCAAGTAATCTTTCAAGGAAATAGATTCTATGTCTGATAAGAATAATTTCCCATGTTATCATTCTCATGTCCTTGATCTTTTAAGAGAAACAAATTTTCCTACCATTCAAAGAGCTAAGTTATTTTTTAAATCAAAAATGTCACTTCCTTAAGTGAGAAAGAGAGACAAACACCTTATGATATTACTTACATGCAGAATCTAAAATATGACACAAATGACCCTATCTACGAAACAGAAAGAGACTCACAAAGCGAGCAGCCTTATGGTTGCAGAGGGAGAAGGAGGGAAGGATTGGGAGCTTGGATTAGCAGATGCAAGCTAGCAAATTTAGAATAGGTAAGCAACAAAGTCCCACTATATAGCACAGGGAACTAAGTTCAATACCTACGATAAACCAGAATGGAAAAGAATATATATGCTATATGTTGTACATTATACATATATAGAACTTGCCGCCAATGCAGGAGGCATAAGAGACACAGGTTCAATCCCTGGGTTGGGAAGATCCCCTGGAGAAGGGCATGACAACCCACTCCAGTATCCTTGCCTGGAGAATCCCATGGACAGAGGAGCCTGGCGGGCTCCAGTCCACGGGGTCGCAAAGAGTCAGACACGGCTGACTTAGCACACACACACAGTGTTATACATTGGCATCTAAACAACACAACCACCAGCACCATGACAGTTCCTTTTTTTATTTTGCTGTGACAGTTCTGAGGCCAGCCATGAAAGGTCAAAAAGTGAGCATGGAAACCCCTGCTCTTTCCCCTAGAATAATCGGCCTAATCCCCCCACTGAATAGCCCATGAGATTGCCCAGCCCATTAAAACTAACCGTGCCATATTTTGAGGCTCTGTCTCTCCTTGTTAGATGGCCCACACTCTACCTGTGGAGTCTGTCTAAATAAATCCACTCCCTACCTACCGCTTCATCCCTGAATTCCTTTGCGATGAAGCAAGAACCTTAAATTCCCCAGCAATGTATATATGGGAGATACCCAGAGGAAAGTGAGTAACTCAGATGGTTTAAAATTCAGGCTTAAATATCTCCACGGGGAATAAAAGGCAGAATGTAGACCTCTTAGGGGAGTACAAGTGACTATTAGGAAAGATGAACAGGCCCTTGGAAGAACAGAAAGGAGACACTACACTTCGTAACAAAGTTTGGGTAGGGTGTCGTTTGCTGGTCTTTTCTCCTATGATAAGAGTCCCTCTTCCCTGGGTGGATAAAACACCCAGGAGGAGGAATTTAGGACAACTGAGCCCCTTCTGAAGGGTCTGCTTGTGGACAGGTGAGGGAATTCTCCCAGCATTTGCTGTTTTTCAAGTTCCTACAGCTAAATAGCCAATATGCCAAAAGTGGCATACTTTGGGGTAGCATGTCCTGAGGTCCTACGGTTATATTTTGGGGTGACACATTCTGTTACCATCTAGTGGCAACCTCAGGACAAAAAAGGTTCAAAAAGATATGTTATCACCAAAAGGAGTTAGTATAATCATATTGAAACTGTGAACTGTTTCCAGCTAGTGATTCACAAGGTGAGTAAATCATGAGATGTCTGACAGATGTCAGTTCTCCCAAAATCTCACAGTATCCCTCAGGCTCCTATGGACTCGTTGCTGGGTACCATTAACTTTTAAAAAGAAAAAAAAAAAAAAACCAATGGCAGAGTTGTGAGTTAAGTTTTATTTGGGGCCAAATGAAGACTATAGCCCAGGAGACAGCATTTCAGATAACTCTGAGAAATTGCTCCAAAGACATAGAGGGAAGGTCAGTATACACATGATCTTGGTGAAGGGGGCTACATGCTATCAAGCACTTTTTTTTTTTTTGCAGGAGTTTCTGTTAGTAGCTCAGTTGGTAAAGAATCTGCCTGCAATGCTGGAGATCTAGGTTCAGTTCCTGGGTTGGGAAGATCCCCTGGAGAAGGAAATGGCAACGCACTCCAGTACTCTTGCCTGGAGAATCCCATGGACAGAGGAGCCTGGCGGGCTACAGTCCATGGGGTAGCGAGAGTCAGACACGACTTAGTGTTATCTTTTTTTTTTTTTTTCTTTCTGTTAGTCACAAGGAACAGTCATCACCATGAAGGATTTTATTGCTCTTCTAGATATGAGGAGATACAAGAATAGGGCTCATAAAATCAACTCCTGTAAATATCTCTCTGAAGACCTGTTTTGCCAGTTTTCCCAGAGTACAGAGAGCCTCATTCCTGCTCTCACGTTGAGCTCTTTTCAGGGGTTTGTTGCAGATCAACAGCTGCAGCAGTACATGATTTAAGCCTTGCAGAGGTAGACAGCAAGTGCCAATCTATAGTTGACAGTGCATGGATTACAAAACCACCTCAACCAAAGTTGAGAATAGGCTTCTGAAAAATGAAAGTTGTTCAGTTGTGTCCAACTCTTTGCAACCCTATGGATTATACAGTCCATGGAATTCTCCAGGCCAACATACTGGAGTGGGGAGCTTTTCCCTTCTCCAGGGGATCTTCCCAACCCAGAGATCGAACCCAGGTCTCCCGCATTGCAGGCAAATTCTTTACCAGCTGAGCCACAAGGGAAGCCCTCTGAAAAGTTAGGTAGGTGGTAAATATTAAGTGGAAGCTGATGGCAATTTGGAGACTTCATCTCAACACAAATAATTGGGAATTTCCCCCAAATCTTTACATCTGAACTTGAATGCCATCAGAAGACCATTACTGCAAAAACTGCCAGAACAGTCAAAATACTTCTTGTTCTAGAAAGTAAGACTTCAAAGATTGCTTAAACTAGGAGGCATGATGGAGATAAGGTAGCCCATTTCCTCCATCTTTAAGCAGAGAACTTAATAACTAACATTATTTAGCTCTTACATATCAGTACATCAGTCACTATTCTAAGTGCTTTACTGCACTAACTCAGGTGTCCATACCACAATCCCATGAATCACTACTACTGTCTTCATTTTATAGATGAGTAAACTGAGGCAGACAGAGGTCCAGAAATTTGCCCAGCAGGTGGAGAAACTGGCATCAGACTCCAGAACACCTGGTCCCAAAGTCCAAGCCCTTCCTCATGTGGAAAAGAGACCCAAAGAAGATTCTTCACTAGATAGAGTTCAGTAATTGACAATTTACAACATGCTTTCAAATCAGTTACCTTTTCCAAGAGTCATAAAACTTCAAAGTGGGTGGGAAGAATACTGTACCCAAATTCCAACTGGGAAAACTGAGGCTGTATCCAGTCCCAGGTCAAGTTGCTACTGAGTGATTGTGTGGCAACCCAATTTTCTGGTGAAACCACAGTTCAGTGATTTTTTTTCCTCATACATTTTCTAAGATGATACGTGGCATCATAGAAGAAAATTAGAAGACTATTACTGTTCACTAATCTTCAGATGGGTTTCCCCGGTGATGCAGTGGTAAAGAAGCCACCAGCCAGAGCAAGAGATGCAAGAGACACAGGTTCGATCCCTGGGGCGGGAAGATCCCCTGGAGGAGGGCATGGCAACCCACTCCAGTACTCTTGCCTGGAGGATTTCATAAATAGAGGAACCTGGCAGGCTACTGTCCATGGGCTCACAAAGAGTCAGACACAACTGAGTAACTGAGCGTGTGTACACACACTTGCACAGAGTCCAGATAGAATAATAATAGCTTCAAGCATTGTGTCAAGCTCTCTACCTCAACAAGTCCTCTCCACAACCTTACAGGGTAGACACTTCCCCCATTTCACAGATGAGGAAACTGAGGCTCAGAAGCCCCACTTCACCAGGTCCTTCAGCTGTTTCTAGAGCTAATTCTAGTTTTTAGAGAAGACTGAAAACTAACATATGCTTGATCATTGTGCAGGTTTTACAAAACCTGATTTGGTGAAAACAACATGCTTCAATTTCAGGAAGTACAGAGAGTGTTTACTGGCAATTCTGTTTCCTGGTGGGGAAAAAATTTTATCTTACAAAATATAATTGTGACTTTACAATCACTATTTCCTGTTTTCAGAAATGGGTGAAAGCAACTGGAGTGATAGCATGGAGAGGTCAAGAGACAGAGTGGCTATTTAATTTGGCTTCACGTGTAAGCAGAGCAATGGAATTTAAGGAGATAAAAAACCACCAAAAGCTAGAATTGCAGACAGAGTAGCTTGGGAAAACAAAGGAAATGGACAGAAGTTAAATCCCTATGGTGAGCCACAAGCCTGAGCCTGTTTCCTCTTCGCATCCCCCAGTCTAGTGAGCATTTTTACTTGTTTATAGGTGAGGAAACTAAGGCTGGGGAGGTTAAGAACTATTAACCCAGTCATGGTGCCATAGGACTGGGGGGCAGGGGGAGGTGAGGCTTGAACTCCCAAACCTAAGCTCTTTCTCCTGACACTCGTTCACCTATTCTTCTTACACAGCCCTGCAATACACACCTTTCTCTGCCCCAGACTCCAGGGTTTCAGTTTGTTTGGCCTCACTGTGCACTGGCCACACGCACTTGCCTTGGATAACATAATCTCTCCAAATCAATGTTGCAATTATTGCTACTATTACTATTATCGTTCTGACACCCATTGATCTACACTGACATCCTGTGCAAGGCTCCAAAGCCAGAGCCTGCGATGATAGACAGGTCGTGGGACTCGAGCCTAGCTCGGCATCACTTTGCCTGTCACTCCAACCAAGGGAGCCTGCCAGGCCGGGACTTCTCTTACAGCAGACTTGGCTTCAGTTTGCAAAATTCCACTGTCACCGTCGGAGACACATTCTTAAGTGCCTGAGTATTGAATCTGAATCCAGCCTTTGGGTTGTTAAGAGTAAGTCACTACCGTGTTGAACTTGAAAATCAGTTCTGGTCTAAACTTATATTTCCAAAAATGTACAACAAAGAGTAACCTAAAAAAAGATTAACTTGGTGATGTCTGTTTTTATTTCTGCTTCTTCTGAGGTTAAAGACTAAGTTCAAATAATATGTGAAGGAAGCACAAGAATAAGGAGGAAGTGAGGAAGATGTCACCATTTAATAAGAAGTCTGGCAGTTTTTAGCCTTCTCTTCCCTCGAAGTAACCTGTCTGTTGTATAAATTGGAATTCTGAATACACTTCTGACAGAGACCAGAAGGCGGGACGTGTATGTGCCATCTGATGCAAAAATTAGCCCATGTAACCGTTTCTCTGGTGTTTCCTGGTGGCTCAGTGGTAAAGAATCTGCCTGCCAATGAAAGAGCCTTGGATTTGATCTCTGGGTCGGGAAGATCCCCTGGAGAAGGAAATGGCAACCCACTCCAGTATTCTTGCCTGGAGAATCCCATGGATAGGGGAACCTGGTGGGCTATAGTCCATGGGGTCACAAAGAGTTGGACAGGAATAAGCAACTAAACAACCACACCACCACCACAACCCTTTCTCTATGATTCTTTTGATTCTTAGTGCTTCCTCCTCTGCAGAAATTGAGTTTACTAATTTATCTCCCTCACCAGGCTGAAAACTCCTTGCTGTGCTTAGTCGATTTATTCATGTCTAACTCTTTGCGACCCTATGGACTGTAGCCCACCAGGCTCCTCTGTCCATGGGATTCTCCAGGCAAGAATACTGGAGCAGGTTGCCATGCCCTCCTCCAGGGGATCTTCACAACTGAGGGATCAAACCCAGGTTTGATTGCAGGCAGATTCTTTCCTGTCTGAGCCACCAGGAAGCCTGAAAGCTTCTTAGAAGTAGAGATTATTTTAACTTTGTACCTCCAGAGTATTCTCGTTTGTACTTTAGGACATAATAGCCTCTTGATGACTATTTAAGTGGATAAGTTAAGCATACGATGAGTATTTAATGAATATCCACTTATCTCTATAGTCCTATCTTGACACTCTGGGGGATACAGAGAAAGATGAGAAGCCATTTCCATCTTAAAGGAGTTTAGAATTGAATAGGATAGATAAGATAGACAAGACTTAATACAGACAGATAGATCAATAGGTGAAAAGTTACAATAAATTCTTCATGTTCAAGGTTGATGAATGATGAAGGGGAAAATGGTGATTTGGGGAGGGCAGGCACCCTGCCTTGTCGCATTCAGGAAATCCCTCACACTGTCTAGCACTGTGGCGGGGGGGTGGGGGATCAAATCAATGAACACCGTGTCAGCAGCCAGATTTGAACGAGAACTTTGAATTGGTGAAGTCTCACTCCTCATTTTACAGACAAGACTTGTTCTTTAGCAGGGTTCCTCCCACTTTGAGCACCCTCCATTTTTTCAGCTGCCCCATCACACTTCATCTTCTTGGCAAGAAGATACTTTTCTGACTCTCTTTCCTGACTCCAAGCACAGTGACCTTGCAGCGTCTCGTAACCTTGCAGCGTCTCGTAAATCTTGGTTTCTTGTATCGTCTTCGTTTCTTTTCGTCTTCCTGCTGCCCTCCCTTCCTTTCTTTCCTGTTTCCTTCCTTCTCGCCTTCCTTTTTCTTTTCTTTTTTTTTTTTAATTTTATTTGTTCCTTTCCTCTTTCTTCCTCCCCTTCTTTCTTATCCCTTTCCTTCTTCCTTTCTTTCCTTTTCCTTTTCTTTCTTGGGTCTCCATTTTATTAGTTACATATTATATATACTATTAATTTGCAGTCTTCTAGATTTTGAAACACTTCAATGCAACAGTGAAGCGCAGGAAAAATGATGGAACAGAACCAAATACCCACTTTCCCGGTTTATCAAAAGTTCACATTTTGCCACATTTGCTTCAGCTCTTCATTCAAACTTGTGTCCTAAAGATGTGCTTGGAAGGATAGACTCCAATCATGCTGCAGTCCTTATCTCTGAGACCGGAGGAAGTGGAGAAGCAGTGGGATGGGCTCAAAGTTTGGGGATTTAGCTATTAACTTCCTTCGAGAAACTAACAACAGCCAAAACATCCTGGAACCTGGTTTCTGCTCCCCCTGCATGCTCCATCTCCTCTTCCGATGTAGCAGTCAGATGCTTCTTTTTCTCTGGCTAAGGCTCAGGCACTGTGATACACCTTCTCTAAGTCTTGTCTGAACAACCAGCTTGTTCCAAGCTCCTGGAGGGTATACAAGCCAGTATACAAGCCACATCATACCCACATTTGTGTTCCACACAGTGCAGAGCCATATGGAACACGTTGGAAGCTTATTTCATTTTATTAAACCGTACAATTCCTATGAATGTGGCATGTGCAGCTCATTTGTTTTATTTTAATAAGGGTTTCTCTCTCAAATTATTAACTTTGCAACGTCTTCATTCATCATCTCATGCCTAGTCTGCCCAAGAATGTTGTAAATGGAACAAGTCAAATTTACATAAGAACTTGTTTCCAAGGGATTCCCACTACAAGGAGGATGAAAAATGGCCACAGGCAGTTTTCAACCCCATCTGCACACACCATGCTTTGGGGACTCATTAAACACGTTTTCTTTGCTTATTTGGAAGATAAACTGTTGCAGTGTCTCCGTGGTGGGGCAGACGTAATCTTCCCTGGCCGGATCCACCACCAATGCTCAGCCACCTGATGGAGCTGAATGTCTCAGAGGTCAATAACTCTTCCTATCATTTTTCATTAAAGGGCTTGGAACTGGCAGATCCTCAAGGAATAATTACTTGGAATCTGGCATACGATTCTAGTTCACCCCCTAGGTTAGCCTTGAGCATTCCAGCCCAAAGCCAGCTATTGACAGGTTTTTGTGGGAGTCTCACCTCACACCTTGGAACAACTGAAATGTCTTAGGAAAACCACACTTCCAAAGTGAGAGTTCCTGGGCTGGGTGGGAGACACAAAACACCCCCCAAATCACCAGGCACCAGGGTGGGCTGACTCTCCATAGGGGGAAGGGGAAATGGGGAAAGGAGGAGCATCCTCATCCTGTTGGCTTCATGAAATGGCTCGTTTCAAACCTTGATTTACGATAGGTTCAGGGAGAGAGGAACCAAGCTGTTATTATTCTAAATGCCATGCTCTGGTAACAGAATCCAGCTCTTAAGTACAGCCTCAGCCTGATCCACACACCTTGGGATCTCAGCTGTCCTTCTTGACCAGCAGAATCTCATGGTCCAAATCTAGTTCCCGTGGCCAGAGCTCAAGTTCCCACAAGCCAGAGGCAGAGTCAGGGTCTGGGGACAGGTATGAGGGAGCCAGGGGATCTCATCCTTTCAGACAGGAACCACTGGGAACATTGGAAGCATTCTCAGATAGAGACACGGAAGCATCTGTACATCTCCCTGGGGACAGTTTGGATCCATTGGTTTATCAGTCTCTTGGGCTGCAAATAGTTCAGTGTGCTCTGGCTTGGATAAACCAAAAAGGATAGAGGATGAAAGAGAGCTGGATAGACTCAAGGAAGAAAAGACAGCTGAATCACAGCCCAAGCCTGCCGAGGCTAGTTACCACTCAGCCCCAAGGGCCTCATGGAACTTTTCTCCAGAGCAGTTTTGTTCAAAGGAAACAAAATTCCAACCACATATATATAATTTCCAGTACTCTAGGAGCCACACTTAAAAAAAAAAAAAGGCAAAAAGAGACAGAAGGAATCCATTTCAATAATATATTTTATTTAACTTGATGGACCCAAAATATTATCATTTCAACATATAATTCAAAGAATGAGATATTTTATATTCTCTTTTTTTTCACACACTGTCTTTGAAATCCACTGTCTGCTTTGCACTCACAGCCCATCTCAATTGGCATAAACACTCAGTAGCCTTGGTAGTTTTCGTGTGTTGAGCAACACAACTCTGGGGTGGTGCCATTGGTCTAAATTATTACCAACAATTCTTGCTATCTGTGCATCTAAGCTCAAAATTCCAAATTTCTGGGAGACAGAGATGAAAATGGGCATTTAATCTTCTAGCTGCCCATTGGATCAATTAGCCCTGTCGAGGCAGGACCACCACACTTGGACATGGTGGCTGAAGGTCCAGACTTGGAGGTGGGGGTGAGGATGGGGCCATGAGCAGGCAGCCCCAGGAAGGGGTAGCCAGAACAGATTTGCGTGGGCACAGGGGGTTTTCAGGGCTTCTCAGGTGGCTCAGTTGGCAAAGATTCTGCTTGCCAAAACGGGAGACATGAGAGATGTGGGTTCAGTTGCTAGGTCGAGAATCCTTGGAGAAGGAAATGGCAACCCACTCCGGTATTCTTGCCCGGAAAATTCCATGGATAGGGGAGCCTGGTGGGCTACAGTCCACGTGGTCACAGCGAGTCAGACACGACTGAGCGCACATGCATGCACCCTGCTAGCATGTGAGATGAGCGCAATCGGGCAGTAGTTTGAACATTCTTTTGCATTGCCATTCTTTGGGATTGGAATAAAATACTGACCTTTTCCAGTCCTGTGGCCACTGCTGAGTTTTCCAAATTTGCTGACATTTTGAGTGCAGCACTTTAACATCAGCTTTAACAGTAACCGGAAGTTTTCAAAGTCTCGGGAAATGTACAATGGTGGAGACTTAGGATTCACTGGCTGTTATCCCTATTTTTGCAGGCAAGAACTGATCCCGGAGCACCCTTGGAACTAGTGTAAATATCAGCCTCTTTCCCTGTCATGGTGCTGTGGTTTCAAGGTGAGAGGCAGGGAGCTTAGATGATACTATTTCTCCACTCACTGAGAAGGTCCTCTGTGAATGCTCCCAACGTCCCAAGGTGGGATTGGCCCTCCCTAAACCCATAGAATTGGTTAGGTTTTATTATGAACCCCAATACTTGAAGACACTGCCTAGACCTCCTCAGCCTTTCTTAGCCAGTATCAAGGGTACTTTCTCTTAACTTCTCTTCTGTCTCTCTAGGGAGCTCTGATTTATAGCAGCTGCCAATTTCGGTGGTGTAAATGCTCCCACCATGACAAGTTTCAAGCTACCAGCATGGTATCAATCTCCCTACAAAAATCCTGAAAAGTTTCATGTTTTTTTTTTTTTCTTTTCTCTTACTAAAGTATAGTTGATTTACAAAGTTGTGCCAACTTTCAGGTGTGCAGCAAAGATTCTGTTATACATAAATATGTCTGTATATATTTTTTCAGATTCTTTTCCATTACAGGTTATTACAAGATGTTGAGTGTAGTTCCCTGTGCTATACAGTAAGTCCTTATTGTTTATTTTATAGATGGTAGTATGTATATGCTCATCCCAAGCTCCTAATTTACCCTTCCCCGACTCCCTTTCCACTTTGGTAACCACAAGCTGGTTTTCAATGTCCATGAGGCTGTTTCTATTTTGTAAATAAGTTCATTTGTAATCTTTTTTTTTTTAAGATTCCACATGTAACTGATATATAACAAAGACACACAGGTGGCCAACAGGCACAGGAAAACATGTTCAACATGATTAATTATTAGAGAAATGTAAATCAAAACTCTAGTGAAGTAACTTACAGCTCTCAGAATGGTCACCATCAAAAAGCCTACAAATAATAAATGCTGGAGAGGATATGGAGAAAAGGGAAGCCTCCTCAACTGTTGCTGGGAATGTAAATTGGTGCAGCCACTATGGAGAACAGTATGGATGCTACTTTAAAAAATGAAAACTAGAGCTACCATATGATCTGGCAATTCCACTCCTGGACATACATCCAGAGGAAAACTTTGTTCCAAAGTATGCATATACTCCAATGTTCATTGCAGCACTGTTTATATCAGCCAAGACGTGGAAGCAACCTAAGTGCCCATCAGCAGACGAATGGATAAAGAAGATGTAGTGTATATATACACACAATAGAAAATTACTGAAAATTTAACCTGAGAGCAAGCTGGGTCCAGCATCTCACAGCAGCAGAACTAAAGCCCTAATCCCTCGGGGCCCTGTCCACTCTCCCCCTTCCCCAAGTCCCCCAAGCTCTGCAGAAATGTGCAGAGCTGGTCAGAACATGGCCTGCCTCCCGGGTCAGTCTCTTCCTCCCAGCTGGATTCTTTGACATTTGTGTTCGTGTTAAGTAACTCTCAGGAGAGTGGTGAGGATTAGAGAAAATCCTTGCAAAGCCTGCTCACAGGAAGTATGCCACAAATGCCACCATTCCTATTTTCCCATTTTGAGTTTTCAACAAGTAAACTCATGCAGCAAGCCAAGATGGAGCCAGATTTGAACACAGGGCAGTCCCTCCAAAGAGTTAAAATTAAACTACCAACACTGCCCAGTTTAAGATGCCATAGACACAGATGACCCTTGCATCCTTTGGAGCACGCAGAGGGAGGGTCACGGAGTGAGAGGTGAAATTGCCATTAGGATTGTGACGACACAGAAATGAAAGATGAGACTTCTCTGCTGGTCCACTGGTTGGGAAACCACCTGCCAACACAGAGGACACACGCTCAATCCCTGGCCAGGGAACAAAGATCCCACGTGCCACGGAGCAACCAAGCCCACGAGCCACGACTCCTGAAGCCCGTGCACCCGAGAGCCCATGCTCCGCAGCAAGAAGAGCCCCTGCAACGAGAAGCCGATGCACGGCAACAAAGTAGCCCCCGCTTGTCGCAACGAAAGAAAGCCCGCATGCAGCAACAAACAGCCAGCACCACCAAAAATAAAATAAATAAAAACGTAAAAGAGATGAAAAATAATATTAGGTCCTGTCATTTGTTTCATAGGATTGCTGTAAGGAAATACTATAAAGTGGGTGATTTACCGTCACAGAGTTTATTCACCTAGTTCTGGAGGCTTGAAGTCTGAAACCAGGATGCCAGCAGGGCCCTGTTCTCTCCAGAGTCTCTGGGAGTGGATGCCACTCTCTGCTTCTGTGTTCCCATGGCATGTTCCCTGTCTGTGCATCTCTCCCAGCCTCACCTTACAAGGACATCATCATAGTGGATGGAAGGTCCCATTATCTTCAGTTGACTGAGTCTGCAAATACTCTGCTTTCACATGTGGTCTGTGCTGGGTGCTCCATCACTTCAGTCATGTCCGACTCTTTGTGACGCTATGGACCGTAGCCCACCAGGCTCCTCTGGCCATGGGGATTCTCCAGCCAAGAACACTGAAGTGGGTTGCCATGCCTTCCTCTAGGGGATCTTCCCAACCCAGGGATCGAACCCAGCTCTCCAGCATTGCAGGTGGATTCTTTACCATCTGAGCTACCAGGGAAGCCCAAGAATACTAGAATGGGTTGCCATGCCGTCCTCCAGGGGATCTTCCTGACCCTGGGAGCAAACCCACATCTCTTACATCTCCTGCATCGGCAGGCAGGCTCTTTACCCCTATCGCCACCATAGGCAACTTTTTTTCAACATGTGTTTGCTGCTGATGCTAAGTTGCTTCAGCCGTGTCCGACTCTGTGCAACCCCATAGATGGAAGCCCACGAGGCTCCCCGGTCCCTGGGATTCTCCAGGCAAGAACACTGGAGTGGGTTGCCATTTCCTTCTCCAATGCATGAAAGTGAAAAGTGAAGGTGAAGTCACTTAGTCCTGCCTGACTCTTAGTGACCCCACAGACTGCAGTCCACCAGGCTCCGCCGTCCATGGGATTTTCCAGGCAAGAGTACGGGAGTGGGGTGCCATTGCCTTCTAGAGTTACACTATTACAATCATTGATCATATATCGAACTATACATTTGATCAACTGCTTCAAGTCTAGACATCACTTCCGTTGAAGACTCAGTCATATACTTGGTAATACAAGAAATAATAATCTTGTGAACAAGCAAAATACAAATGGTATAGTTAATAACATTAGTGGAATTAAAAGTAAATATTTTAGCCATGCGCCTCCCACGCCAGTTTTTTTTTTTTTAAAGATTGTCAAGACTAGGGAAGGGACACTTAAAGCAGATTTTTCATTTGGTTCAAATGTGTTATATTAAAGGATTTATCGGGTACAAAAATACAGCATTCACTTTGAATTACAGCACAAACATCTCCCTGAGATGCTGTAAGGTGTCAAGGGTCTTGCAGTTGTGTAGCTCTGCCTTTCTCACCATAGAGATCTCAGGATTCAATAGGCTAATAGCCCGGTTACTATCATTTAAAGCTTATGAAAGTTGTCAAGGTCAATTACATCCTCCAACCCCATTGAAGGCACACACACACACACACAAGCTGCTAAATGGTCATACCAGTAGAATACAGATCTTTGACCCACTGGGATCATACCAATGGTAGATTGGTTGGAGTTACCTGTAATTTGTTAACATGTGTGACCTTAAATTCACGGGAATCCCAGGCTACACCTTCGTATCATCCTTGTAGATGTCAAGGCCATAAATTAGTGCCACAAATCCAATGAGTTCCATATCAATCACTCTCTCTGAGGGTAATAACTGGCATAGTTCATAAAGCACCCAGCCTTGTCTCATAATTACCAGGTTGATCATTTTTAGTATGATTTAACCATTCCCAACATAGAGGAGCCTTTAAACTTAAATGACCATAGCCTGGTGTTAACCATGTAGATCTTCCCCATAATTGTAGGAGTTTTCCTTTTAATAGATGAGAAGTTAATTTTTTATTGAGACTTAGTTCATCATTCCAATTGAGTTTAAATGACCCTAAGAGAAAACTTAAATCTATGGCCTGCCTCAGAGCAGGTATTTTTAATTGGCCAGGTGAGAGGATCCCATCTAGAATGATTATGAATAGATAGAACAGAACTGAACACTCATCTAAAACAAATTCCCAACGTGTGTTTAGGAGGATACAATTCAAGCATAACAGATCCTTTGTAAGACGTGGCCACTGAACATCAAATCCCTACAGGATATTTTCAGCCCTCCAGCCTCCTTTCTCCAACGAATAGAAAAGTGTTTTGTCTATTTATAAGTTAAACAAATATATTGTCGAACTCTGTTGACAACACAGAAGGATGGGAGCCTCTTCTCCCGGTCCATCAGCCAAGCTTAATCTGGCAAAACCTAGTCTGCAGGCCTGTTCTCAGCAGGAAGACGCTGAGTGCACAGACTCTAGTCTTCCCCGGTCACACAGCATTAGAGCCGAGTCCCAGCGCTCAGACATGTGGAGTGTCTTTTGCCCGAAGCCAGCCCTGACCCCTCATCACACAGGCGAGAAGCTGAGGGCTCAGAGAGGAGAGGGGATTTGCCCCTCACCATAGACAGAGCGTGGAACCTCACGTTCTCCTCCTCTGCTTCGGGGTCTCATGCACGGGGACAGTTGGAGTTAGGTGCAGCCAGCCCCCTCCATGGGGACAGGTGGGCAGTGCAGGAGGCAGCATGGCTCGGCGTAGAGAGGAGCAATGCCACCTTTGGAGCTGACAAGCCACTCCCCGACCCCTCTCCTTGGGGGTTCTGGAGACAGAACCCCGGCCATGATCAATCCAGCCTTGTGTCTGCCACCCAGAATCCCAGGGGTGATTCCAATCAGTGTCTCTGCAAAATGACAGATGTCCCAGACCTTCAAAGTCATGCTCCACTGTCTGGAACCACAAATGTGGAAACTGCCGATATTAAATATTACTGAAATTAACCACCCACTTACCACTTAAGCAGCCTCCAATCAAGCAGAGCCCAAGGGCCCTTGAATTTAACCGGCCTTTGATGGATCTGAGTGACCATCTCAGGGCAGTATTTTTTGGCCACTGTTCCCCAGCATCCCACACCCTTTCACTGGTGATGCTTCTGAAAGCAGAGTGAAATTTGCCAGGGGAGGACAGAGAAGGAGGCTCTTGGTGGGAAGAGTTCCCCGGGGGCCGGGAGTAGGGTAGGAGTGGAAGATGATGGCTGGAGGGAACCGCCTGTGAAGAGTCTAACAGGTGAGTTAGTTCCGAGAAGAAAAGGCTACTCAGTGTGCCCTGGAGATCTTGCTTCTGGTCACTTCTGAAACCTGCCCTGCAGGTGTGTGTCAGTTCACATACCTGAACCATTGGCTGGCTGATGGCGGGGGAGCTTTAGAGGAAGATTGTTTCCTGGTAGATGGCGGTGCCCCTTCCTAAAGTCCCAGGGGTGGGGCTGGAGGTGGGGGGAATGATGGGGGGCTCACAGGTGACGGGGGAGGAAGGGTCACCTGGTGAAGAGGGATTCTGCCAAGGAGATGAGATCACCGAGCTTCCCCCACATACATCTGGGAGGCTGGATGGGAAGGCACAGGCAGGGCCCCCTTCATCCCCTCTTGGTTGGATGGGTGGGCGCCTTAGGGCAGATTGCAGCAGTCACTGGCAGGAGGGGTGTCTGTGCTGAGTGGGCAGAAATGGGCTGTGTGCCCCGCCTCCTTTGTCCTATGCACTCTCTCAGAGGGCCAAGGGTGCCGCGCCAACACCCCAGCTCACGGTCCCCTCCTAAGGTCACCCCATCATGCCACGTGTGTGCTCAGTCGCAAAGTCGTGTCCGACTCTTTGCGACCCCAAGGGCTGCCTGCCAGGCTCCTCTGTCTGTGGGATTTCCCAGGCAAGAACACTGGAGTGGGTTGCCATTTCCTTCTCTAGGGGATCTTCCTGACCCAGGGATCGAACCCACCTCTCCTGTGGATTCTTTACCCACTGAGGCACCCGGGAAGCCCATCAGCCCACAGGCTGTCCTAAGATCTCTTCCAGCTCCAGGTCACCCTGCCATGCCTTCCTCCCAGCTGTCATGCAGGAACAGTGACAGTGAAAGTCGCTCAGTCGTGTGTGACTCTTTGCAACCCCACGGACTATACAATCCTTGGAATTTTCCGGGCCAGAATACTAGAGTGGGTAGCCTTTCCCTTCTCCAGGGGAATCTTCCCAACCCAGGAATTGAACCCAGGTCTCCCGCATTGTGGGCAGATTCTTTACCAGCTGAGCCACAAGGGAAGCCCAAGAACACTAGAGTGGGCAGCCTATCCCTTCTCCAGGGCATCTTCCTGACCCAGGAATCAAACTGGGGTCTCCTGCATTGCAGGCAGATTCTTTACCAACTGAGCTATCAGGGAAGATCATAGAGGAACAGGGAGGCTTCTAACCCTCCCACTGGCCTCCGTCCTTGGAGGCTGGGGGGCTCAGCAGATGCATCCTATCCTGATTTAAGGTATTTGAAAACTGGAGGCCTGTGTCCCTAAAAGAGCTTCCGAAACCTGAGGGTCCCCCAGGCCTGCTCCTCTCCTCCACCCACCCCTCCTCCAACATCCTGCTTGGCCTTTTCCAAGCGGCCCCAGATTGCAAGCCGAGGAAGATATGGGCGGGGGGCATGCACTGGGCTCTCAGCCCTGGAGCCTCGCCAGGCAGTGACTGATCACCCCGCTTCCGGCTCTTCACTCTCCTCTCCCGGGACAGACGCAGTTGTTCAGGCTTTCAGAGTTCTTGGAGAGAGTGTGGTCTTCAGGGCTTTTTCTGTGCAGGGATCCAGATAAGGAAGGAAAACATCCCAAGGCCCGAACAATGAGGGCCTTTGTCGCTGACAAGTCTGGGGACCGCAGCTCTCTTGTGGGGCCTGGCTGGGCGGGGTTTGCAGGCTTTAGGAACAGGAGCCCGACTTCCCTCTGCAGCAACAACAACCTGGGAAGGAGCCTGGGGAGGGGGCAGACAGGATGATGGGGGTGGCGATGACGGTGCTGGTCTGTGGATTCTAAGAACAAGGCTGATTGTCACTACTCTCTGGCACTGACTGTACTGGGACTAAAGGAGAGGTTAGGGAATTTCCAGGATTTCACATTCTTAAACATTGCTTTTCTTCCTGTGGTCTTTCTTCCGCTCAACAATTATTACTTTTTAAAAAGCTTTCTGTTTTATGTTGGAGCATGGCAGATTACAGGCTTCCCTCCTTGCTCAGATGATAAAGAATTGTCTTGCAATGCAAGAGACCCAGGTTGGGAAGATGCCCTGGAGAAGGGGATGGCAACACACTCCAGTATTCTTGCCTGGAGAATTCCATGGACAGAGGAGCCTGTCAGTGGGGTCGAAGAGTAGGACACGACTGAGGCACTAACACTTTCACTTTCATACCAGATTACAACGTTGTAATAGTTTCAGGTGGACAGCAAAGGAACTCCATCATACATGTATCCATTCTCCCCCAAAATCCCTCCCATCCTGGCTGCCACATAACACTGAGCAGAGTTCCATGTGCTATACAAAGGACCTGGTTAATTATCCATTTTAAACACAGCAGTGTGTCCATGTCCATCCCAAACTCCCTGACTGTCCCTTCCCCGCACCCTTCCCCCCAGTTACCATAAGTTCATTCTTTAAGTTTCCATCAACTCAACAATTATTGAGTAACTACTACTGGCAGTAAGGATTGTGGGAGAGGAAAGGAAAAAACTGATTCATGATGGGCTCTGGGGAGATTAACCCTGAATTACCTGAGGACACAGTCAGGGTCTCCCCTGAAACAGCTGCCTCACAGGACCCTGCTGATTCCCCTCCCCCAACCCCTCTTTGACTTTAGACCTATAACTAGATTCAACCCCAAATGCCCAGAGACCCAGAGAAGAGCCCATGTTGCAGCTCAAGCCCAATAGTCCGTCTCACACAGGGAGGCCAGTCTTGCTCCCTTCAGGCCTTCAGCTGATTGGGTGAGGCCCACCCACGTTAAGGAGGGCAATCTGCTCTACTCAAAATCCATCCAGCTGAACTTCAACCTCACCCAAAAACACCCTCACAGATGCATCCAGAATAATGGTTGACCAAACATCTGGGCACCATGGCCCAACTAAGTTGATACATAAAATTAATGCTGAGGGTCCACTCTCTGTGTGAGCTTTGCACCCAAACATTGTTCTTAAACCATACTTAATCTCCAAATGAAGACAGTAACGCAGTTATAGCCACCCCCCACCCCCTGCAGCATGACACCACTGAAAGCATGCTAGCCTCTCCCCCGGAAGAGGATGCAAAGTCCTTGGGTGATGTCGTACTTCTCGTTGATACCCTGTAACCCAAATATGATGGTGCAACATTAGCAGTACTTAAATACTGTGATACAAATTCAACACATCTTACATTACATAAGAAGGAGATAAAAGAGGAAGAAAACAAAGTTATCTGTATACATACATGTGCACACACTAATATATTCATTACAAAATAAGGAGAAAATACTCACAACAGTTAGAGTCCTCACTTCTGTGACTGGTCATGTGGCCATAGCTGGTATTTATAATGACCTTCCACTGTTCATTCTGTATTCCTTTTGCCCTCAGCAAGCACCTCAGCTGGTTGTGGTTCTTAACTTGGTGGAGTGAACCAAACCTTCATTCCTGAAGCCTCTGGGCCATTACCAGTCCTGTCTGGAGGGGGCTGTTGTAGTTTTCCATCAACCTTAATTTCAGGGCATGGTAATACTAACAGATGCCCTAATGGATCGCCTCTGTTCCTAGACTTACTCTTCCTCACCTCTGTTGTGAATAATTGTCCAGTTTCTCCTTGGTAGTCGACCCATCTAAGTAGTATCCATGCCCAGCCCCCCTGCAGACCGGTGAGACCTTGCATTTTGTGCTGGAGGCTGAGAAATTGAAGCTTGAATGATCTCTCCAGTTAGCTTTAATATACATCCAGGGCTGTGATCCATTAACCCAGTGGGAGAGGCAGCAAGGAAGCAGGCAGAGGGAAACACCTTGGGGTTAAGGGTGGAGCAGGGAGGCAGGAAGGACAGGGTGTGTAGTTATATGTGCTTGGGTGTCTTGGATGGGCTTGGTGGGAAAAGGAAAGACAACATCACAAAATCTATCAAATGGAATGTCCCCGTCAAAACTGTACCATGAGCCGTAATGTCACAAGAAATTCAACATAGGAAAGAATTTGTGAAAGAAAAAAACTAGCCCTGAACTGGAGGACTGTGAAGGTCGAGGAGACACTTACCAGGACCTTGATTCAGAAGATACTCCCACAGTAGCCAAGAGGCCTTTAAGTAAGGTCCCTGGAAGCTGCATCTCCTCCAGATACAAGAAGAGACAGTAAGTATTGAACTTACTCCTGACAGCTGATGAGCCTTCACTCCTGTTGACTAACAAGCATGCAAGATGTTGCATTTCCCCAGTAAGCAAAAAAAAAAAAAAGGCAAATTAAAGGAAGACACTAGCTCACACCTCTCAGAGCAGACGAAGTCAGACAAGGCTCTTGCATGCGAGAACCGGGAGCCGCCCAGAGGCACCATCTGGCAGTGAGTCTCTCCCATCAGAAATGCATATGGCGGCAGGTAGGAAAGCCCTGCCTTGGGGGTGTGCTTCTAAGAACACACACACACACACACACAGGCTTGCATATCAAACACATCAGATTAGGTGCATACGGGAGAGGGGATGGGAATAGGGATGAGAAATGAGCGGAGAAAATTAATAAAACAAAGTGAGCGAGGAGCCCTACAAGACCACTGCTGGGAGCATGCCGCCAACTGTGGAGTGCAATTAACTAGACGTGCTCCATCTGAAGTCCAATTTCCTTAATTACCTAATTAATTAATTACCTTGACTCAGCCTCTCAGGGCCAGCTCATCCCTTGGCACTGACAAAAGGCAAGTCTGAACCTTCCAGGCAGGAGCCGGTTTCAACCAAGGCCTGCCTTGGATGATGTCGTTATGCACTGTGAATGCAAATCGCCCCTACAGGTAATAACATTTTTTAAAAACCTTTTTGTCATTCTGATGAGTGAAGAAGGTACAACTGCATTGTGAAAGAAACACGAGGATTTTAAAAATTAGATCTTTCTTCAAAAGTCAAATGCATTTTATTTTATAAAGTGAAGATTTAGTGCCCCCTGTTGATGCCCAAGAAATCCCTAAACTGTCACCAGGTGGGGCTCAGTCAATGTGGTACACAGGATCACGGCCCCCGGATGTCCGCGTCCTCATTCTCAGGACCTGTGACTGTGTTGCCTTAGGTGGTAAAGGGACGCTGCAGATGTGAATAAGGTCAAGACCAGGAGACGGGGGGGAGAGGATCGGGGTCTTCCTGATGCCTGTGTAGTTATACAAGTCCTGAAAAGGCAAGAACCTTTCCCAGTTGTCATCAGAGAGGGAGATGTGACTGCAGAAGGTCAGAGAGTTGTGACAAGGTTGACATCTTTAACAGATTTTTATTGCAGTATAGTTGCTTAGAGTATTGTGTCAGTTTCTGCTGTACAACAAAGTGAATGTGATACAGAAACATATATCTCTTCTTTCTTAGATTTCCATCTGCTTTAGATTACCACAGAGCATTGAACAGAAAAATCCCCTGCGCTGGACAATAGATTTTCCTTAGTTATCTATTTTATATATAGTAGTGTATATATATCAATCCCAACCTCCAATTCATCCCGCCCCGCTTCCCTCCTTGGTATCCATGTTTGTTCCCTATTTCTGCTTTGCTAATAAGTTTCTCTGTACCGTTTTTCTAGTTTCCACATATAAGCGATATTATGCAATATCTATGTTTCCCTTTCTGACTTACCTCACTCTGCATGGAAGTCTGTAGGTCTGTCAACGTCTCTGCAAAGGGCACAATTCCATTCCTTTTATGGCTGAGTAATATTCCACTGTGTATAGGTACCACGTCTTCGTTATCCATCCCTCTGTCGCTGGACATTTAGGTTGCTTCCATGGCTATTGTAAATAGTGTGCAATGAACATTGGGGTGCATGGATTTTTTTTCAGTTATGGTTTTCTCCAGGTATACAGTAGTGGGATTTCTGGTTTATATGGTAGCTCTATTTCTAGTTTTTTGAGGAACTTCCATACTGTTCTCCATAATAAACCGCATAGTGGCTGTACCAATTTACCTTACCACCAACATTCCCTTTCTCCACATCCTCTCCAGCATTTATTGTTTGTAGATTTTTGATGTTGGGACATTGCCAGTTTTGTAGACAGAGGAGGAGACCAGAAGCTAAGTACTGTGGATAGCCTCCAAAAATCAGCAAGGCGGGGAAATAGAATATTCTCTCCTGGAATCTTCAGAACCTTCCCCATCCCCCCATATTTGTATATTGAAACCAAATCTCCAACATGATGGTATTTGGGGGTGGAGTCCTGAGGAGGTGATTAGGTCATGAGGATGGAGCCCTCATGGATGGAATGGTTATAAAAGAGACCCAGAGAGCTCCCTCCTCTCTTCTGCTATGAGAGGATGCTGCAAGAAGACAGCCGGCTATAAGCCAGGAAATAGGCCCTCAGTTCAGTTCAATTCAGTTGCTCAGCTGTGTCCAACTCTTTGTAACCCCATGGACTGCAGCACGTCAGGCTTCCCTGTCCATCACTAACTCCTGGAGCTTACTCAAACTCATGTCCATTGAGTCAGTGATGCCATCCAACCATCTCATCCTCGGTCATCCCCTACTCCTCCTGCCTTCAATCTTTCCCAGCATCAGGATCTTTTCAAATGAGTCAATTCTTCACATCAGGTGGCCAAAGTATTGGAGTTTTAGCTTCAGCCTCAGTCCTTCCAATGAATATTCAGGACTGATTTCCTTTAGGATGGACTGGTTGGATCTCCTTGCAGTCCAAGTGACTCTCAAGAGTCTTCTCCAACACCACAGTTCAAAAACAATTCTTTGGTGCTAAGCTTTTTTTATAGTTCAACTCTCACATCCATACATGACTACTGAAAAAACCATGCTTTGACTAGATGGACCTTTGTTGGCAAAGTAATGTCTCTGCTTCTTAATATGCTGTCTAGGTTGATCATAACTTTTCTTCCAAGGAGCAAGCATCCTTTAATATCATGGCTGCAATCACCAACTGCAGTGACTTTGAAACCCCAAAAAATAAAGTCTGCCTCTGTTTCCATTGTATCCTTGTCTATTTGCCATGAAGTGATGGGACCAGATGCCATGATCTTAGTTTTCTGAATGTTGAGTTTCAAGCCAACTTTTTCACTCTCCTCTTTCACTTTCATCAAGAGGCTCTTTGATTCTTCTTTGCTTTCTGCCGGCCGTAAGGGTGGTGTCATCTGCATATCTGAGGTTATTGATATTTCTCACCAGACATCAAATCTGCTGGCATCTTGATCTTGGACTTCTAGCCTCCAGAACAGTGAGAAATAGATTTCTGTTGTTTATAAGCCACCCAGTCTATGGTATTTTTGGTAGCATCCATAGAGACTAAGACAGATGCTATTTTTAGACTATAGGTTTTAAAATAGACTCAAAATACACAAAGTGATTACAAAAGTCAATCTTCAAGGAGAAAAAGTAAGTCCACCATCATATTGGAATATTTTTCTTGATAAAAAGAACTCTTTTTATATTTGAATGATCCAAAAGATAAAAAAATACATATATATATCCTCAGGGATTTAGAAGACTTGTAAAACTCAGTGAACAAGCTAGACCAAATAGACATATAATTCTGCACCCAACATTAGAGAATTCATATTTTCCCCTCAAGAATGCAGGGTAGATTTTTAATATTTTATTATGGAAGTCAGTCAGCCTTTACCTATTCATATAAATATACTCTTTTTAAAAAATTTTTATTTTATTGAAGTATAGTTGATTTCCAATGTCATATTAATTTCTACTGTACAGCAAAATGATTCAGTTATCTATCTATATATGTTCTTTTTCATTACAGTTTACCACAATATATTAAATATAGCTCCTGTGCTACACAGCAGGACCTTATTTATCCATTCTCTACATAATAGCTTGCATCTGCTAATCCCAAATCTGTCCCCCTAACCTTCTCCCCCTTGGCAACCATAAGTCCGTTCTCTATGTCTGTGAGTCTGTTCCTGTTTCATAGATATGTTCTTCGGTATCATATTTTAGACTCCACATGTAAGCGATATCATATGGTATTTGTCTTTTTCTTTCTGACTTACTTCACTTAGCACGACAATCACTACGTTCATCCGCGTTGTAGCAAATGGCATTATTTCATTCTTTTTTATCCACACACGTGTTACTTTTGCTTTGTCCTGGCAAGGAGGTAATGAGAGCCTTGATAAGTAATGGCGCATTTTTTAAAGGTCCTGTTGGAATAGAATTCACACTTGGAGTCAATAGGCCTGGTTATACCACTTGCGGGTCATGTGATTTTTTAGTTTTTCAAGTCAGTTGCTTCATCTGAGCAATGAGGCACAAACCTCTCCCCCGACATCAGAGGGTGATGATGAAGGCCCAGTGAGATTGGCTATGGGTTATCATCGCCCTTGACCCAGCATCTCATTTTCTAGAGGAGCTCTCCAAGGCCGAGCAGTAGGAGTGACTTGTAAAGATGGCCAACAAAGGAAATTCAGGATGTCAGCGCCCTCTAGGCCAACTCTGTACCTGCCAGCGTTACTCTTCCCGAGAGAGAAGCATTCCCAAGCAATTCAGGCAAAGCTGTCCTTATTGTTCTTAAGGGACAGCGAATCTGCAGCACCTCAGGAAGAAAGTCTCCTATCTGGTCTCCTCCCCAAAGGAAACAATATCCTTATTTTTCCAAATGAGCATCAATGTCAGGACCAGTGATTGCTTGAAAGAATTGTGTTTATTACTTTTTCATGAAAAGTTTCTTCTTCTGATGTTGCAGTGAAGCTTGGCCTTCCTCAAATAATGGAACTTCCATGGGAATTGTTGAGCTAATTAATGAATGTGATTGACTTTGTATGAGCAATTGGCAGTAAAAATTTTAAAAAGTGACTTGCTTATCCAAAAGAGTGTACATAATATGAAGAAAAATAACTTGAAATGTATTAAAAAAAAGCGTTAAGACAATCAAATAAATAAATAAACCAGAAAACAAACAGACTCTGTCATTGTAAATTCTCCGTAGGAATTGACAGAAGCTTTATCAGTTGGTGTGTTACTCTTGTAACAGAAAACCCTATACATGATTTTTAACTTTTTTTACCAACTGAAAATCACTTATCTGTGACTTTATTTGATAAAGTAAAAAAAATGGTCAGACAACACACAGAAGGAGAATGCTTCAAAATGCTAGGAAGGCTTCCCCGGTGGCTCAGCGGTACAGAATCTGGCTGTGATGCAGGAGACCTGGGTTCCAGCCTTGGGTTGGGAGAGTGGCAGCATTGTCTACAGGGTGGGGAGTCTTTCCACATCTCTTCCTCTGCGGCTGCAATTCCTCCAAAGAGGCCAGAGCAAGTTGAGGGTTAAAATAAGTAAGCCGGACTTGGAGGATACCAGGGGAACAGCAGAAAGAAGAAAGGCCACTTAGCATGCTTTCCCAGGCAACAGCTCCTGGGGGGATCCCTGCTCTGTGTTTTAACTCTTTTCCTCTGGCATGAAAGATCAGTGTTTTTCCACACTGTTGTTGCTGTTGTTCAGTCGCTTAGTCGTGTCCAGCTCTCTGCGACCCCATGGACTGCAGGACGCCAGGCCTTCCCTGTCCTTCGCCATCTCCCCAAGCTTGCTCAAACTCATCTCCATCACGTCGGTGATGCCGTCCAACCATCTCACATCACATTTCATAATGAAATTGAGATCCTCAGCAAAACAGTTCATCTCAAAACGCTGTCATCCCAGTCTCTTCCCTGATTCCCTCTACCCACCCCAGGACAGACCTCAGGGACATTGAAGTAAAGGCAGGTATTTCAAGGAAATGAGGTAGTGACTGATCTTTATCCAGCACCAGTCTATCGCCTCACTGGTTCGTGAGGACAACTCGATGCACCAGTGTCTCACCATTTGACAGACGAGGCCCAGGCTCCTGTCAGGTGGCTCGGAAGTGGCGGAGCTACGAGGTCAGCCCACTTGTCAAAGCCTAAGTTGTCTCCAGAGCTTCTTAAACTTTCTCAGGAGTGAAATATCCGTAACAAGAGAGATGGGTTCACGCATGTTCCCGGGTACTCTGGGCTCCATAGACACACCCAGTGGTATTCAGTCTGAATGGAATGTTCCTCCTGACCATTTACTGGGCAAGTTCCCTGTCATGCTTCCAAATCAGCCAGTCATCACGTCCTCCCAGGTCTGGCTCAGTTGCCTCCCACGGGCTCCAGGATCACACTCAATGCGGGCGCTCCCCTGGGTGGTACCACTCGGTTATTTGTCTGTCTGGCCCCACACGAGGTCACGGACCACGTCAGCCTTATGCATCTCCAGCACACTGCTCAACACAGTAGAACTGCCCAATTAGTGCTTGTTGAGGAAGTGTTGACTCTAGCTAAACTTTCTAGTTCTAGCCTCTAGAACAGCTCTGCACGCATGGCACCAAAACGAGAAAGCAGGGACATCCCACACCACATCCCGTCTACCCCATGGTGTTTGCACTCCAGCCATGCGAGCCCTTGTGGAGTTCCTGAAATAAGCCATGTCCGCCTGCCCCCAGAGGGCCTTTGCACTCACTGTTCCCTGTAACTGTGTGTGTGTGTGCTCAGTTGTATCCAGCTCTTTGTGACCCTTTGAACTGTAGCCTGCCAGGTGCCTCTGTCCATGGAATTTTCCAGGCAAGAATACTGGAGCAGGTTGCCATTTCCTCCTCCCGGGGATCTTCCGGACCCAAAGATCGAACCCACATCTCCTGTGTCTCCTGCTTCGCGGGCAGATGCTGTACTACTGAACCACCAGGGAAGCCCTGAAGCATACCACGTCCTCTTTGTCTGGATCTCTGCACTGTACGCGGCTGCCTCACATCCTTCAGCGTGTGATTCAGGTCTGATTGCCTCTTACACAGGGAAGGCAGGCAGGGGACCTTTTTGTTTGTTTGTTTGTTTACCCTGGTAACTAGGGCACTTATCACAGTGGCTGACATGTGATAAAAGCTCATTACATTGTGCGTGAACAGTGAAGAGAGGCTTCATTGGAGACCTGTGTGGGGCAATTCCTGAGGAGAGAGAGATATCATCTGTATTTAAAGCCAAGTGGAGTTCAGTATGTCTGAGCCACAGAGAATGACGGGGTGAGTGTCACAGGTGAGGGTACAGGGTCTTCCAATGCACCTTAAGGCCTTGGACTTGACCCCTGGGGTCATGGGAAGTCATCAAGGGGTTTGACACAAGAGGGTTATTCTCCTGTTCCTCACGGGAAACCTGTTCATCCATGTCGTCACATGCCACTGTGCCTCTGAAGTTGGTCTCTGGACCAAGGGTCAGCATTACACACACACACACACACACACACACACACACAGTGCCTCTGTGTCGAACCAAGTCCATTGTTCTCACCTGCTGAGGTCGTTTTTCACCTTTGCTGTGTTGGGATCTAACAAACGCCATAATAGGCTTCAGGGACTAAGATAGGCCTCACGGGAAAAGCTGAGTCATTGCCCAGTGAGGTCATCCCCGCGGATGCCAGGACTTGTCTAATCAGCATACTCCCCATAACCTGGTTTGAGTTTATCAGGACGTAAAAGACATCCCCCTGCAGCCAATAGCCAATTAGTAAATACCAGGAAACCCCTGCAGCCAATAAAGATTAGCCAAGTAGTAAATACTAGGAAACTCCTGCAGCCAATCAGCCCTTGCCAACTCTCTGTCTTTTTTCTAAAACCTATAAATACTGCTGTAAATCTGGGCTCGGGGCTCTTGCTCCACTCCACTGCATTGGATATGGCAAGAGCCCTAGCTTGAGCTAGAAATAAAACCCCTTCATGCTTTTGCATTGCTGTGGACGTCTTATTCTCTCAGTTTTGGGGACTCAGACTCTGGGCATAACATGCTGTATTATCTTGCCTTTCAGCTCAGCTTCAAAAGCAATTTGGGGTAATAGAAGGAGTCCCAGCCATCAGGAAACATTAGAAAAACAAAGGCAGATATTTTCCTGAAGGCCTCCCTCCAAGATCCTGTGGTATCATGAAGGCCAGCCTTTGATTTCTTGGAATGTGACCTTTGTCTGTTACAGAATATGAGATAGCCAGCCTCACCCCTCCTTATGCTATAATTTTATGTACATGTCCCTTTATTTCTTTATCCCCTTTTCTGCTCCTTTGGTTCCTCCTAATTCCAGTTTTGTTGTTGCTGTTGTTTAGTCCAACTCAGTCATAAGTCTCAGTCATGTCCAACTCACTGTGACCCCATGGACTATAGCCTGCCAGGCCCCTCTGTCCATGGAATTCTTCAGGCAAGAATACTGGAGTGGTTTGCCATTGCCTTCTCCAAGGGACCTTCCTGACCCAGGGATTGAACCCAGGTCTCCTGCATTGACAGGCAGATTCTTTACCACTGAACCACCAGGGAAGCCCACTATATTCAATATCTTGTAATAAACCATAATAGAAAAGCATATAAAAAAGAATATGTATATGTGTACATTCATATATATATACATATGTATAACTGAATCACTTTGCTGTATAATTGTAATTGCTTGTTTAAAACAGAAAATCAAAATGACAGATAGATTTGCTTTGTCAAATTGAGACTAAAGAAAACCAATGATTGCTCCAAAGCAACTCATAAAGCAGGAGGAGGGGGCGGCGTTGAGGACAACTCTGCCGGGTGTTCAGCCAGCGACGGCTGTGGCCGCCCAGGGTCCTCCGACCCATTGTTGGGTACACTCATTGTCTCCTTCTGTGTCTGTTTCTCTCCCACAGGGAGACAAAGAGAGCGCCCTGGTGAGCCATCCTGCTCCCAGGGGACCAATCCAGACACTCACGACCCATTGGACCCCATAAGGCCTGTTCCAGAACAGGGAGCAGCTGAGTCCGTGTCAACGTCTCAGCAAATCCACTGGCTCCTGGTTGCCCCTGAGCCTCTTTCCAGGTGCTTATACAAACAATTTGTTTTAGCTGCCTTATCGCCAAGTATTTATGAGGTTCACCGCGGGAGTCCCTGGCGGCGTTGACCTCCCCACCTTCTGAGCGCCGTGTCTGCAGCATCGTGCACCCAGAGCCCAGCCTGGCTGCCCCAGCAGCCGGGCCTGTGATGAGCAGAGGCTGTGACCTCCTTTCAGCCCTTGCACAAAGAAGCAAACATCCAAAAGCAAATGTCTTCATTCGGGAGAAAACAAATTCTTCCTGCCACTATTTTCAACCCAAAGAAAGTGCCAAATGTTTTCAGATCGAGGGTCAGATGTGGATCACGGAACACACTCCCCTGGCCAACGGGAGCTTTGAGCCAACCGGAGCTTTGAGCCAACCTTCTGGGCCACAAGTACTACAAATCCCAACTCAGTCCCCGGGCACTCCAAGGTCACGTGAAGCTCTAGAGAAATGGCCATGAGAGCCACAAAGAGACCCCTGGGCCCACGTCAGCTACAGGCTGTTTATTCGGAGTCAGTCCACAAAGAACCGGATTGTCTGGACTCTCCTGGTTGGCTCACGGCTATGCCCTTACCTGGGGGTAGGGACGTGCGGGGGACCTGGGAGCCTGATTCTATTACCATCTGACTGATGAAACCCAGGTGCTCTGTTTATTTCGGAGTGCAAAAGCACACACCAAGAGCTTGAAACTTACATTACAGACAGGAAACGCACGCCAGGGTCTGAAACTTGAAGCTGGGCCTCTTCTCAAACAGAGGCTGTTTCTTCCTTGACGGATGCCCCTCCCTTTGGATGGAAAGAGTCCTTCTGCCCCCTCACCCTGGGCAGTTCAAGGCTCAGCTGGTTGTAAGTCACATATTTTAAACATACTTCATCTTCCTTTCTCCTCATATCTAAAAGCAAATGATCTAAACTTGCTGCCAGCCATGCTGCCTCCAAAGACACAGTCCTCATAAACTGGCCACGAGGGGACATCCCCCTGGTGGTCCAGTGGTTAAGACGTCGGCTTCCAATGCAGGGGGTGCAAGTTCGATCCCTGGTCAGGGAGCTAAGATTCCACGTGATCCCACACGCCTCCTGGCTAAAAATAAATAAATAAATAAAATAGAAGTAATATTGTAACAGATTCAGAAAAGACTTAAAAAAAAAAAAACCTGGCCATGAAAATCTCCCTAAAAATGGATTCTTAACACACAGAAAAATCAAGGATGGTATCCAGCCAGGGAGAAGTGCTGCAGAGACAGGCAGGGTTTGGAGGACAGTCATGGCCTTGTAAAATCTAATTACCTTCCTATGCTTTTCAAGCACAAGGATTGGAGGGAAATTTTTTTTAATTTATTTATTTTTGATTGAAAGATAATCGCTCTACAATATTGGTTTGATTTCTGGAGGGAGAATCTGTGGATGGCTTTCTGAGCCCGTCGCATTAAAGTGACCCCTTGCCTCCTTGTCCTGCACTTTCTGTCTCTCGCATCAGTAGCTCTGTGGGGATTTTAAAAAGATAAACAGAAAGGAAACATCTTTCTTCCTGGTCCTAATACGAGCCTCTTCAGTATTTTCATGTGGATGTGGGTCAGAAAGAAAATATAAAATCCTCTTTTCACCTTGGGAAGTCTTTTTTTTTTTCTTTCTTCAACAGGAAAGTAGGATTCATTGATGGGCGTGAGTAAGGAGGGGATAGCGCCAAGGCTCTCACGAGTCCAGGACTGGTCATTTGTCCAGGGGAGCGTCATTAGGGATGTATCTGACCCTACATCCATCTGGAATGAGCTGCTTTTCTGCCACCCTGTTTTCAAATTCATCCTCATTCAACCTTGTAAACCCCCACCTTTTGTAGATGTGGATCTTCTGGCAGCCAGGGAACTTGAACTTGGCCGTGCAGGGGGCCTCAGTCACATGTTCCTTGTTCTACAGCCTGGTGTGGATGGACTTTAGGACTTGGCCACTGTGGACCCTGGCCTCTGCCCTGGGGCTTTTCAGAGGCACCACACACACCTGAATGGAGCCTGGTCTGAGGACAGCATGCCAGTCATGGATGTCCACCGGGCAGGGCTGTCTCCAGGTCCCTTAGGGCCAGCCGTGCAGGCAACGGGCTGCACACACTGCCAAGGAGGCTACTCTTTGCAGCCATTGCACACTGGGCCCCCACGAGGAAAAGAGCACAGCAGGGCTTCATTGGCCGTAAACTCCTTGGACGGTCTTAATGCCACGTACACCTTCTGGCACAGACTGAGGTTCCTTCGCTTGGTACACAAGACAGTGCCCAGGATTAGCCACGGGTGCTGCTCGGAAACACGGAAGCCCGCAGCGCGGGGCCTCAGTCTCCTCTCCTGTAGAATGGGGCGAGGACAGGATGGCCTCTCAGGTCTCTTCCAGCCCAGGAGCTCTGGTTGCCATGTGTGCTCCTGGTCAAGGGGGCTGCCTGCCTGTCTCTGGAGCCTTTGCAAAGCTCTCTTTGATATACAAAGAATGCAAGTGATGCAGAAAAGACACAAAAGGAAACTGGTGGAGATCTCACGGTGATGGAGCCATTTCTCAGAATTCAATTGTAAGCCTTAAAGGTCTGTGTTAACAACCTGAACCAGGAGAAGTCGTTGGACTGAAGAGAAAAGCATCTGACCAGTGGGGCGATCAGAGGGACAGACCCAAGGGTGTATTTGGAGAATTTCCAGAGACAGCACTGCACAGGATTCCCATGGTGTTGCTGACACCATAATCAGCCATCTCCAGCTGGCTTCTAGTCCTGATGTCTAAAGGAAAATGCCAGTCCCTGGCAGAAAACAAAAGTCTTTTGGATATATCTGAATTACACGCCTCCTCCTGTGGCTCTGGGAAGGGTCCAGGGACTGACGGATGACCAGGACCCAGGGAGAGGGTGGGTTGGGGGCTCCTGAGGAAGGGGCCTCCTCTGGCTGGTGGGCAGCCAGGCTCTGGGAGGTGAAGCCCCTTCTTCTGTCCTCAGCTCAGGACTCCCTCATCGCAATTCACTGGCTGTGATTTTGAGTGCTGCCAGGTTTGGAGGGGATGGAATCAGGGAGGAGAGTTGAGCCAGAGAACAGTTCCACCTGAGGGCAAGCTCTCCTGCTCTCCAGCCTAGCAGTTAGTGAAAGCTGACCCTCCGATGGGGGTCCCAGGGGTCCTCTGAAGATTCCCCAAACTGGGGTCCTTCAAAGGGAACCACTCAAATGTGGACCCCACTCTCCACCCTCGGACTGCTCTGCTTTCAGCTGGGGCTCCCTTTTTCGGGCACCACGCAACATCAAAAGGTCGCCTTAGAGGCAACCTGGAACAGGTCCCCATGGCTCGCATGTGGACCACAGGAAAAAGATCCATCTTCAGAGCAGCTCCCCTCCACTCCTCTACCCTGCCTGTCCATCACAGTCAAGCAAGTCAAGTCAAGCTCGGTGCGTGGAATTCTGCACCTGCAGGGTATACGTATCAACTCCTAAAAGTTGTCTCTCCCTCTCCTCTGTGTCCTTCATCTCCAGCAAAGGAGGAATCACTATCAATGGTGCTGATAACCTGCCAGGTATAAATCCTGCCCAAGGCAGCCAAAATTCCCTTCCTGGTGACTGGTGCTAGCAATTCTTTTTTTTTTTTTTTCCTAGAAGGAAGTAATCACTGCCCCCAATAGCTGAAAATCTGGCTAGTTTTTAAGGAATTTAAACTTGGTTTGTTTCCCCTAATTCAAGACCTTGCCCAACACAGAAGTTTTACAGAAATAGAGGAAAGAAGTAAAGAAGGAGATTTGAAAGAGAGAGGAAGAGAGAAAGGAGGATGGGGGCTGGGGAAAGAAGAGGGGGCTCCAGAGAAGGGAAGGAGGTCCTCCAGCTCCTCCTGCAATTCCAACATGGTCCCCGCCGCATCCCACAATATGGAATCCTCAGGACCACTGACTCCTGGGGACCGGAGCTCAGCTGGCCTGGGGCTCCTTCCCTTCCATCCTCACCTCACCCCCATCTGCACCCACCTCATCTGCACCCTCAGCCTACTCAGGACCTTAACCTACGAACAGGGCCACAGAAGCTGTGGTTTCCCCTGGAGCGTCCTTCAAAGGCGTCCCAGGACAGTGTGTGAGGCCAGGAAGCACGACTGAAAGAGCTGGACCATCCAGCCTAGGGAGGAGGCATGAGACATAGTTGGCTCTTTTAGGGTGGTGGGTCACCTCCCCCTCCCCCACGATACCACCGGGTCCAGTTCCTCCCCCGACGCAGCCCTGCCCCTGGACTCACTGCCCCTCTGAGCGCCCCTGGGCGTGGTTTCCCCTCTCCAGCCCATCCACGATCAGCTGCAACATCTGGGCATCTTTTTTCTGGGTTAATCTTGTCTCCTCAGGTTGTGTAGACTCACTGGGGCCCAGTCTTTTTAGCCTCTGCTTTGATGAACACACACTCCCTGACCCTAACAACGCTACTGAACCCAGCATAGAGTGGGTACCTCAGTTATTTTCTGGAGCCCGGGAGCCCCAGCCCTGTGGCCCGCAGGTTGAGAACTGTGAGACCACAAGGTCAGGCCTGCCAAGTCACAGTGCCCACCAGAGCTGGGGCCCCGGGTGGGACCGTCCCGACCTGTCCCTCCCGAGTCCCCAGCTCGTTCCCCGTCTTGGCCATCAGGTGGCACCACGGTTCCACGGGTCACCAGGACTGCGGCGTCCGGGAGGGCGGCTTTCTTATCCCGCCACCCGCATGGACAGGTCCCCAGCCTGCATGGAGGGGAGTCTGGGGCTGTGACTTGAGCCCCGGGCAAGTGAAAATCAGCGCATGGAACTCCCCCTGCGGGCAGAGGTGGGGCTGTCCCATCTTTCCGGGGGCATGTTGGTTACCCCTCCTCGGAGGCTGTGCTCTGCGCCAAGCAGGTAAGCAGTTCAGCAGAGCCCACTAAGGCTCTAACCAGAGGGCTCAGGAAGGCAGACGCCTGCGCATACCACTGACGTTCACCTCCACTGGATGTGCCCGAGTCCCTACATTTTTTTCTTTTCATCCCCACCTGCCCCCACCCACTCCCCTTTCCCAATTCAGGCAGGAGAGTCGTTTGTATTCCCTACAAAGTTTTCAGAGGAAACCAAAGGGACAGGGTACCCAGAGGACCCCTCTGCCCCAGAAGCCACTTTTTTCTCAAGTCCTACCACCTTTTCCCCCTAAAGCCACTTTGACTCACAAGACTTTCCACTAAAATCTCAGCAAAGTGATCAGAAAAAAAAAAAAATTACTTATCCAGTACATTTGTTTTTGCCAATTAACCTTTCCTTAAAGGCACACAAATCGAATGATGTTGAATGATCTTGATTTCGCATCAGTGCCCAGGGCTATGACCACCGGCCGGCCCAGACTCTGGCTTGAGTAGCTGTCACCTCCAACCTCGCCCTTGGGTCTGTGTGTCCTTGTGTCCTGTGTCCACGGGCATAGCAACACAGACCACGGAGCCTAATGGTGAGAAAGAAGAACTAAGAAGAACGGCTCTAAATGATTTACCAACAATTTAAAAGATACATTTTAATAAATGCAAACTGCATACAGCAGTGGCATAATAATATGCAGGGCATACAAGGCTCACCTATAAGTTGAGCTTTATTTGGCATTCACATGATCCCCAAGGCAGCTTCTACATTTGAGAGTTCTCTCTTTCTCAGTCTCTCTCTCTGTTTTACACACACACACGCACACACACACACACCTGCCTTCTGTGTCAGATGTCAATTGGTCCCACTCCAGAAGCCCTTCCCTGATGCCCCCCAACCCACCAAACTGAGTGCATCACGCTCCGAGCATCTCAGACTTGCCCTGAACCAGGACGGTCCGTGGCCCCGTCCACATCGTGAGCTCTGTGGGAAAGGCGCTGGGTTCCGCTCCTCTCTGGCGCCGGCCTGTGATCTGTCACGGGCCGCATGAACACATGTGCGTGAGGCGTGCGCACACAGACTCACACCTTTTCATGGGAACTGGACTCCAGGGCATCTCCAGGGGCGACAGGGACCACATGCTCCCCTGCAAGACTCTGGGGTGCTTTTCCAAGTGCCAGGGTGTGGGGAAAGGAGTTTATGTGGCCAGGGGCAGACTGAGACCCATGCATTGGGCTCGGTGGGGACACAGACACACCGCTCTCGTCAAGTCAGCAGGAGTCTGACTCAAAACAGCCCTGGGGCCCTCTCTCCGCTCTAGCGCCCGGAAGTGCCCTCTCCCGACACCCCCTTCCTAGTGGCCTCCAGCCTGAGAACCCACTGCAAGGAAATTGCCAGCTTGTCAGGCCCGTCAGCCACAGCCCCTTCGCCTCCTTGTTATCCATTTATCCTAAGAGGGTGGCTGAAGTTCTCTGCATCCAGCCAGGGCAGGGCCTTCAAGCTCATCCCTCACTCTGGGGAATCTGAACCCCAAACCTGCTCCCTGGGGTGTTTCCTCTCACCAAAGTCTTGCATTTTCTAGGATGGCAAATAAATACGCAAAAATGCCTTAAACTGGGAGATTACAATCCTGTTCTTCCTAGTTTATTTCTGTTTGGCCAGAATGAGTAGAGGCTTTGCTCTCTGCTCTTCTTGGCTTAACAAGGTGACTGGGAGGCCAGGGCTGCTCTTTGGAGAAGGTCCAGCACCTTCAAGGGACCAAAAGGGCCTAAAATCATCTCCCCACCGCCTCATCCACGGCTCCCTCTAAGCTTCCTCGGTCTCTTTTTTCTTCCCAGCACTTACCCCCGCCTGAATTATATTATATATGTATCCATTTTCCTTCTCATGATCTGTCTTGTCCAAAAAGATGTCAGCTTCTTAAAGTCAAGAACTTTGTGTTATTTATCACTGTCGCTGCAGAGTGCACAAGAGCGCCCAGACGAGGGAGGGGTTTGATACGCATTTGCTGAATGAGTGAGTGAATGAATGCGTGAGTGAGTAAATTAATGAATGCATGAGAGTGATGAATAAATGCATGGGCGATCACTCCTGTCCCTCTGCGTCTCCAGCTCCATCTCCTGTGCTCTCTCCCTGGCCTCTCTACCTGGGCCATCCTGGCCTCCACTTCCTCTCCTCACGTGTCTGTCCCAGGATCCAGGACACCTGACATACACGTGCCCCTTCCAGACCTCAGGAGAGCCCTCCCCGCCTGCCCCGAGGGGCACCAGGCACCCACGCCTACCAGTGCCTTTTCTGCACAGCACGTGCCGTCCTGTGCAATGTTGTGCTTATTAGAGAGATTATTTACCCAGTGACTGTGGTCTCTGCCCAGTTACTCACCATGTATTCCCTGTTCTTAGGGGTACACAACAGGCTCTTAATAAATATTTACATCTGATATTTACGATAGTGATGATATTTGTTATACCTGTCTTATTTATGATGCTTTTATCGTGAATAGACATTTCCTTCCAACTCTTTGAGTTTAGGGGTAAAGGGTATGATTTGGAGGTGGTGGTTTAATCACTAAGTTGTGTCTTCCTGTTGCGACCCCATAGCCTGTAGCCCGCCAGGCTCCTCTTTCCATGGGACACTCCAGGCAAGACTACTGCAGTGGGTTGCCATTTCCTTCTCCAGGGGTATAATTTACAAAGATAGAAGTCACACCCCAGGTGACCAAGAAGTTTTAAAAACCTTTCTAGGCAGACTTTGCTAAATCTTCCTACTTTCCGAAGCCAAAGCACATAGGATTAAACTCATTATTTTTCTGCTCTTTGCTCACCATGATGTTGTAAGCTGGGTACCAGAAGAATGGAGGTGAGATCAGGAGTGGGAGGCAGGGGGGTGATGATGGGGAACAGGAGGGTTTGCCAGAGAATGAGGTCAAGGTAGTTAATTCTGCATCTTGGTCTTCCCTCACTGGGCACTACCTCCCCACCCCCGCACTGCTACATTAGAAAAGGACAAAAAACAAGCCCTTATCATGAAACACCTCGGCAGTGCAGACTGCGAAAATGTCTGCTTTTCCTTACCGCCACGAGATTAGCAAGACAACTTGGATCCGATTTCATGGCGCTGGGAACATTCAGATATTGGGGGAATCATGCCATGCAACCCTCTAACAGTACAGATAAGGGAACTGAGGTCCCCAAGATACTCCGGTTCACAGAACTCAGCCCTATCTCCTAGGCCACTCTCTCGGCAGCAAGCTTTTGTTTCCCTAAATTAGCTAAAATTTCCAACGTCATTGTTTGGATTAGAATATGGTCAGTAATGGAAGACACATGACTGCCGATGAGAACAATGTGTATATTAACTACCTGCGCATCCGGGCCACAGATAGCTTGTCTTCATCTGGGTTTCCCACAAGGCAGCCTATGACAAAGGTTTGAGTGCAAACAGTTGATTCTGGAAGGGATGTCAGGGAGTGGGGAGGAAGGGGATGGGGGGGGTGGTAGGGGATGGGGACGGACGTGGTGAGACAGCAGAGGCAGCCCATAAAGTTGGGCCGAGGTGCAATTTCCCATCTTGCTGGAGACAGCCCATGTTGGCTAGTCACCTCGATTCCATCCCTTCTCCACTGAGCGTGCCTGGGGGAACCTGATGGGTGAGTAGCACTTACAACCTACCCACCTGCAACCGCCTGTCTCTTTGGCCGTAGCCCCTGAGGCAGGGCTGGGGGGCCATGGAGACCGGCTGCAGGCAGCCTCCAAGCAGGTCAGGGGGCATCCACATACCGCCCCCCATGGTGTAGACATACGTGTGAGATGCTAAGCCATCTAAAGCATGACACTTCACCACGGATCCCTACAACCAGAGGGGCCTTGGAACTCATCCAATAGAGAACTCACCAAACATTTCTGTCAACGTCCAGGTAGTCAGCGTTTTGGGTTTGGGGGTGGCCTGGTCTCTATCTGGGACTACTCAGTTCTGTTCTATAGTCAGAAAGCTGCCATAGAGAATATGGGGAAATGGAGCATGGCTATATCCCAGTCAACCTTTATTTACAAAAAGCAGGGAATGGGTAGACCTGGCCCTAGACCATAACTTGCTAAGCACTGATCTGAGCAAAGCTTTTTATTCTAGCCTTGAGGACAGTAGACCCACCAAGCTGATCTTGGCTCGGGAGGCACAGTCAAGGACCTACTTCTTGAACCACACAGCAGGCTCTAGATTCCACACGTCCTCTAGATTCCGGATGGATTCAACGGTGGTTAGGAAGAAGGAGGGCAGTAAGACCGAAGCTGTGTAACCCATACCTGGACTTAAACCCATGATCTTCCAACTAAATCACAAACCTGGTTTCAGGACTTCAGAAAGCTCAAGTTCTTGATGTCTCATTGCAGAAAAAATTCAGTGAGAGACAAAAGGATGTGTAAGAAGTGAATGTATTTAGAGAGAAACGCACGTCACGGACAGAATATGGACCTTCTTGGAAGGCAAGAAGCCGCAGGATTTGGGGTCATCCGTTTTTATAGGGGTGGGTGATTTCATAGGCTAATGAGTGGGAGGAGTATTCCAGCTATTTTGGGGGATGGAGTGGAGATTTCCAGAAATTGGGCTGCTGCCCTCGTTTTGACCCTTGGAAATTTGCGCGGCGTCTGTGGATGTGTCATTTAACTTGCGAAGGTATTACACTGAGCCTGTACTGAGGTTCAAGGTCTAGTGGAAGTTAACTCGTCTGCTGCTTTAGACCTATTTGATTCTAATCAGTTTCTTCATATCATTGGGCTATGCCATTTTTTTTAAAGTTGTGCCATGCCCCCTTCCCTCCTATTTTCAGATCAGGACATTTGCTTTCCCATGTTCATCCCAAGAGGTCTCTGCAAACTGATCACTTCCCTCTAACAAAGGTCCAGCCTGGCTGGTCCTGGTACTGACCTGCCCTCACTCCCTCAAGCACAGAGGTGGATAAGACATCCCCGGATGCCAGCACTGGGGAATCCACACTTTGACGCCTCTCCTACCCTCTTCCCACACCTTGTAGAAGTTCCTGTATTAAATATTCATGAATATTATGAACTTACCCAACTTCAGTGTGCCACCTGTTTACCACTGGGCTCCTGGCTGCCAAGACATGATACGCATCGAGTGACTGTCCAAAGCTCTACATGCTGTGATACTCAAAGGGGAAGGAGGATCTTCTCCTGGTGGGTCCAGCAGGGCATGCTGACTCGGGCCTTGAGGATGGAGGGCAAAGGTGAAGCCATGTCTGGAGGCAGAAGGAGGATGGTGGTATATGTGTGGTGGTGATCAGCTTCAAAACCTTTGCCTCAACTGAGCAAGAGGAGGCAGCCCAGGCAATGCAGTGCAGATTTAGTGAAAAGGCCGGGAAAATGTGCCCTCCGAATGGGGAAAGGGCCTGCCAGCTGCAGACCAGAGGAGGAGATTAATCAGGATTGCCTGCCAGGGTGGCAGGAGGGCCAAGTGGACAGAGGAACCCCCGTGTGCACTGAGACCTTCAATCCTTCTAAAAGGTCACGGAGCAGTCCGCAAAGGCTAGTGATTCTTCCCAAGGAGGTGTGAGGTCAGAGTCAGGACCTGGCATCACAAAGTCCTGCCCTGCCTTTGGAGGCCAGACTCAAAGCCCGAGGCGAGGAGCCAGAGGCTGCAGAAAGCTGCAAGAAGCCACGGCCGCCAGGACTCAGAAAGAAGGTCCTTCTCTCCTGGCGGGTTGGTCACATGCATACAAGTCACCAAAATCGTGTCCCCGCTCCGTCCCCCAGTACAAACACAGAAGCCAGAAGGAAGGCACATACCGGCGTGCAAAAGCCAGGACACGCCATCTCCAAGTGGATTACACGGCCCATTTAACAGCCTTCAGCATGGATGCCTCAGACACTCTTAGAACCAGAACCCTATAAATTGGATGTAAAATTCAGGCAGGTTTCCTGTAGTCTATCAAGCTGCTGACTTCCTCAAAGTGGAAAACAGAATGTGTCAGAGCTGAAGAGGGAGGAGGTGGAGACTTCATGCAGTTAAGACTGGATTTAGAATTCAAGCTTGAGCAGGCGGCTCACTCAGCCCCTGGAGTAGGGGGGAGGGGGTAGGGTCAGGTGGTGGTGGGGGAAGAAAGAAGGTTCTGGTTCTTCTATTTGACCTTGGCCTCCAAGGCAGGAGATGTTGGCCCTGGTTATTTTTTTATGGAGTCACAACACACAAATTTATTTTCCTCCCTAAACTGACTACCTTTGACATAGCAGAACTTTTGTTTATTCTAATCTATACTTCTTCCAGGAAGGTCCTTAACCTGGGTGTTCCAGAAAGTCTTCTGTCTCTTCTTCCCATCAGCTTCATAGACTTTGGCTTTAGAATTTCAGCCATCCGGTTGACATGTGTAACTTGAGCACCTACTCTGTGCCCCAGAGTAGATTCTCTGGCCCCTCCCTGCTCATTCCTCGGGTTGTTTTTGTTCTTCTTCCCTGTTCCCCCTCTCCTCCTTGGTTAACTTCCTAAATAGCCTCCTCGGCCTGCAAAGATGCAACGAGTGTGTCATCCCTCTCTTTGTCAAATGAGGCAGTCGCCGTGGTGCAGAGATATTTTATTCTTACGGACCTGCCTCTGGGCTGCAATCTCGGGAGAAGAGAACCATTGCAGTTCGCAAGTTCAGGCTCAAATTCCACCCCTTCCTGCCAACCAGCCTGGTGACCTTGGACATGCTGATGGTGAACTGTCCCAAGCCTCAGTCTCCTAATCTGGAGGCTGAGGATAATGCCACTTCTCTCAAAAATACGTTGGGGAATTAAATGCAAAAATTTGCAGGTGATGTGGGAGCCATTCTCATACACACCCAGACCTCTTGTTGGCAGACGTGTGGATTTCCCACTAGAAGAAGGCGTAAAACTACAAAGAAGAAAGGACGGGGTGAGGAAAGCAAGAGAGAGGGACTCCCTGCTCTCCTAACACCATACACATCATGAGGAGAGGTCAACAGTAACCTCCTGCCCAGCACGCTGGTGTCTCATGGTGGGGGTCCCTTCTCCCTTCCTCTGGGCCAGTTTTCCTGCAGAGAGCCTTCCCACAGGTAGGCAGAGAACAGGGCTATTTCAGAGCCATGAAAAGATTGGGGCTTTATATTCAAATAATAGGTTAATGCCGCTTCTGGCTACTTGCTATGAACTTGTGGAAGGCAGTGTCTATTTTCCAGCCTGACTCTCTCCCTCTGGACTAAGAAAGAGTTCCCTTCTCAACCAGGACCTGGATATGGGAGCTTTGGTTTTTATGTGGGACCTGCCTGAGAAGGAAATTCTTGTCCAGCCAGAGAAGCTCAAAGCTCTTGAGAAGAAGCTGGGGGCTTGCGGAGGAACCTGGCTGATCAGAGTCACTTTAGATCTGGGCAGGTGGTGGGCAGGAGTCCCAAGGGGCAGGTGTGCAGAGCCCCTCAATGTCAGAGGAGAGAATTTGGTCCTTTCTGTGCCCCATGGGTGGACTCCACAGGGACCAGCTTGGACCTGGGCTTGTCCCCTGCAGGCTGGCTGGCAGACGGTTGTGCTTCACTTTCTCCTCGGATAGCCCTTTAAAATAAAAGACATCCATGATTTGAAACCCTTAAGAATCGCTGAGTGGCAGGTGCTGGGGGTTTGGCTGAAGCAGCTACTGTTGTGACCCACCCCGGGACCTGCCCTGGCACTGAAGCAAGGGGCAGGAGGGAACCGTCACCTGAAAAAAAAATGCACAACCTGAAAATGGAGAGCTGTGTTTTATTCAGTGAAATAAAGCACAAAGAGGTAAGGGAGGAGCCAGGATATATTGGAGATTTAGCAAAAAAATAAAATCAGGTAGTTGGACTATCAAAAGATTAAAGGAAATCAAGCATCTCAAGTAATAAATTTCACACTTTTCTCTGCATGGGAAAATGCAAACGTTTAAACTCATTGAAATGACCCCTTAGATGTAGACCTATCTTATTTTCCTGCATCCTAAATCCCCCCAGGGTGCAGGGCGGAGGGTCAGTGGGGGCAGCTGCAGTGGCTGACGGCTTGATGGCCGCAACATCCTTTGTTTGCTAACACGGCAGCTGACATTTTCTGTCCACCATCGCCCCCATGCTTGATCCTCACCAGTCAAATGCAGAACTAGGTCGTTTTTTTCTCAAAGTCTGGTTCTTGGATCATCCTTTTCAAATGACCAAAGTATGTTGTGACAGGGCAGACCCTGGGGTCCCCCAGGCTGATCAAACGATCCTTATCTTCGAACCCAAGACTGAAGAGTCACTAAATCTCTTCTTGATCGTTGGTCATATGACAGTGGGACCAAACAGGGAGAGCAGCCAACTCCACCCACTTTGCCGTCTCATCTTTGAAAGGATCAGGGCTTCAGCGTCAGAGTCTGATTAAAATACCACCCACAATATAAAATAAAATACCACCTGCATTTCCCTTCCTTAGCTGAAAGCTGTGGCCCATATTCAAGCCAAATCTCATGGAGATAAGCTGTTATCAGTCACTTAAACCTGAGTCAGGCCAGGCTTCAGATCCTTTTTGAAGATGGATAGAAACACGAATGTGCAGAAAAGTAGGGCCTGCGGGAGAGGGGAGGAGGTAGGACAGGGCAGGGGAAGGAAAGGGGAGGGCAGAGGAAGAAGGGCTTCCCTGGGGTGACCGTTGTCCCTTCACGAGTTCAGCCAGGGCTGATGCCAAGTAGGAAGCCAATCTTCAAAAGTCTGCATGTGCCTTCCAAGACAGGGGGCTGTTTCCAACTTTGCTGCAAGTTTGGAGTTTAGTACCCTCGGACTAAAGCCTTCAACTCTCCCTGCAACAGAACGTGTGTTGCAGACCAGTGCTTGCCAAAGGCCTTCCTGCTCAAAAATAATATTTGTGGAGGGCCGGAGCGTGTCTCAGAGAAGCTCTGAGCCGTCCGGAAGCTTCTCGCTCACAGGCTGGTCCTGTGTAACCAGCCGCACCCCATCCACGAGCCCTTCCATCCCTCACATTTTGGCACTTCTGGGGGACACACCGGCCCCTTCAGACACTCCAGCAGGAACCAGGAAATACTGGAGGGGGGTTTGGGGCAGTACTATGAATACCCCCTCTCAGAAATGACTGGAACAGGCACCAGAGCTGTCTTAGCCTGAATTTAGTGCTGTTTTCACTTCTGTTTGAAACGATCTGGACCTTCCTCTGCATTCCTGGGCCTCTTTAGCCTCGTTTTCCCAAAGATTCAATTCCTTTTTCTTCATTTATTGCATGCTGCTCTCAGAACTCCCCAAATTCCCAGGAAACCATGCCCGTTCAGTGTTTCTTGTGTGCCCCCCACTAATCTCCCCCAGAAGCCTCTCTCCTTCTGGTCTCTCCGAGGTGCCCTGGCCCCTCCAAGGGGCTCCTCCCAGCGATTCTGCCTCTGGCAGCAGGACCAGTGAGCAGCAGGACCATTCTGGAAGGTGCATGCTTCCGCTTCTCAGAATCAGGTAGGAAATGCTAGAAAAGATCGAAAGGGCGTGGGTCAGTCGGTCAGGTTCACTGAACTCGCTCCAGACCAGGAGATTCTGGGGAAGAACAGAGAACAGGAGACGTGATTTCTGTTCCCAAGAAGCTCAAAGTCGGAAGGTGCTGACCACCCTCTACTCCACAGCCCCTGCTGGGTGTTTCAGGCAGAAGAGCTCAGAGCCCAGACCAGGTGACTTCAGTACCGCTGTCCTTCTCGCCATTATAGAAAGGGAAACTCCCAGAGGTGATTCAGGCCCACAGCGGGACCAGGACAAGCCGTGACGCTAAGTCAGGGTCAGATGCCCCAAAGCCCAGGGCCCTTCCTGCCCAGTCGGCTTGACCCCCAGTGCCAAGGTGGGAGGTCTGGTGCTGAGCTCACAGGGACCGGCCCTGGCAAGCCAAGTGTGGACTTGAGGAAAAGCAGCTCTTTCTGGAAGGGAGCCTGGGGTCCACATAGGAGATGTACTGAAAGGGAGAAGGGTAAAGACTCTTCACTGCCATCTAAGGGGCTGCTGAAGGCGGGAGGAGCAGGGACAACAGAAGATGAGATGGTTGGATGGCATCACCGACTCAATGGACATGAGTTTGAGCAAGCTCCAGGAGTTGGTGATGGACAGGGAGGCCTGGCGTGCTGCAGGCCATGGGGTCTCAGAGAGTTGGACACGACTGAGCAACTGAACTGAACTGAACTGAAGGGGTTGTTAAACTAGTCAACATGATCAGGTGACTTTGTGCACGTTAATCGTCTTGCAGGCCTGATACTCTGATTTACAATAAGAAGTATATAGTCTTTGTTCTGGTTCTAGCAGGAGTTCCTAAAACCCTTGGAATTTCCTAGAGATGAAAGCCTTAAAAATGTCTTTTATTATGTTAAGGACATGACTTTGGGGATGCCCCCATAGGATGAGGACTGGTTGCCAGGGAAACCAATCACGTGACTGGAGGGTTGGACCTTTCAGTCCCACCCCGACCTCTAGGGAGGGGAGAGGGGCTGAAGCTTGAATTGATCGCCAATGGCCAATAATTGAATCAATGGTGCCTGTGTGATGAGGCCTCCATAAGAACCCCAAGGACTGAGTTGGAGAGTGGCCAGAATGGTGAACGCATCGTGATGGGGGGAGAGTGGTATCCAGAGAGGGAGTGGACATGCCCTTCACCACACCTGACCCTCAGCACCTCCTCCACCCAGCTGTTCCTGAGTTACATCCTTTTATAATAAACCAGTAATCTAGTAACTAGGGGCTTCCCAGGTCGCTCAGTGATAAAGAATTTGCCTGCCAAGCAGGAGACCTGGGTTCAGTCCCTGGGTTGGGCAGATCCCCTGGAGGAGGGCATGGCAACCCACTCCACTATTCTTGCCTGGAAAAACCCATGGACAGAGAAGCCTGGTGGGCTACAGTTCATGGGGTAGCCAAGGGCTGGACACGATATAGTCAGTAAACATTCTAAGGACTAAGTGTCTCTCTCAGTTCTGTGAGCTGCTCTGGTAAATGGATGTCACCAAGCAGGGGGTCCCGGGAGCCTCCGATCTATAACAGGTCAGTGAGAAGCACGGGGACAGTGAGGACTTACAGTTGGGTCTGAAGGGCGTGGGTGGGCTTAGCCCCCTAACCTGTGGGATCTGATGCTGTCTTGGAAGGGAGGGTCAGAAGCGAGCTGACTCATGGGACAAACAGATGTTGTTGGAGAATTGTTGCTGGTGAGGGGAGATCCCCTTACTCCCACCACTGGACTTGGTACCAAAAGTTTTTAAAGGCAAAATTCAAACAGCACTTTTGTGGGTAGATGGAAATAACTTTTCCAAGTGAGCCCACTGACCTCCTATCCTCACAGCCCCTAGGATGAAAGGAATGTAAAAGCAGCTCCTTGTCATGCTTTTCTTCCTGAGACCCAGGTCAGCTGTCCTTCCTGTAACAATGAGGGGGGCTCCACATTCAGCCCACACTGTCCACCAACCTGTCCACGCTCTGGGCACCACAGCTGCGAGCATCTCCTCCCAGGCCAGGCCCCTGCCAAGCACATGGCTCCACTCCTAGGAAGTGCCACGAACTGGCTTATCATCCAGCCATGATTGCCGAGGGCCTGCTCTCTGCCAGACACTGTTCCAGGCCCTGGGATACATCCACCGGCTGAACACCCTCTTCTCCTGCAGCCTTCAAGCTATAGGAGAGGGACAGGTATCTACAAGCAGCTGGCCAGGCAGGTCATCACAGGTGGGGAGCACTCTAGATGGAGAGCCACTGGAGGCCTTTTAAACTGGGGGTTGGGGCCTAAGGGACAGGGAGGTTTAAGCCTGCCCAGAAGCTGGAGGGTGAGAATGCCCAGTAGAAGGGGCAGCTGGTGAAACGCTCAAAGGCAATCAGTTTCTCAGTTTGAGGAACCAAACAGAGGCAGAGAAGTCTGAACATCAAGAACATGAGTGGGCCTGGTCTGGTCCTCAACCAGCAGGCACCAGGGCCCACATGCTTGGTTTTTGGCTGACATCTGCTCTGATTGGGCAATTGGCCTCTCCAACTGTGTCAGGTCGCTAGTCAGACATGAGCAGTCCGGCCCCGTCCTCCACCGGGACACTGGTGATCAGAGCAGATGCAGAGAACTTCCCTCTCCTGGTCAAGAATCACTGCTAAGTTTCTAGCCTTATCAGGATCAAGCAAGATAAAATCACCAGCACAGGCTAGTACAGACGCACCAAGACCTAAAAAGTGACTCAAAGTAACCCAGGGCTCATTATGCCATAATTAAAATAAATCAACATGGCGGGTTTTGCTCCTCGCTCACGCCATGGTGTGCAGGGCCTTATAGACCATCGCAAGGAGTTTGGATTTATTCTAAACAAGGAGGGGAAACCCATGAAAACTTCTAAGCACACGTTTGTACCTGAAAAGGTAGCCTGAGCTGCTGTTTGGGAAGTGGATAGAAGGCAGTGACTGCAGTAGCTCAGATGGAAGAAAATGCTGCAGTCATGGGAGTGGGTGTGTGGGGAACAGGTGTTAAATTTGGTCATTCTCAGTGATGAGGGGCTGTGGGGGCAAAGGGATGAGAAATTAAGGACTCCTACGGTTTTGGCCTCAGCAACCACGTGGACAGAAATTTCATTTGCAGAATATGGCAAGGGTAGGTCAATGAATGCTGCTGCTGCTGCTAAGTCATTTCAGTGGTGTCCAACTCTGTGCGACCCCATAGACAGCAGCCCACCAGGCTCCCCCATCCCTGGGATTCTCCAGGCAAGAACACTGGAGTGGGTTGCCATGTCCTTCTCCAATGCATGAAAGTGAAAAGTGAAAGTGAAGTCGCTCAGTCGTGCCTGACTAGTAGCGACCCCAGGGACTGCAACCTACCAGGCTTCTCCATCCATGGGATTTTCCAGGCAAAAGTACTGGAGTGGGGTGCCATTGCCTTAGTTTTCAATAAAAAGTGTCACTGATGGCCTCCCAAGAAACCATGGTTTCTGGAGCACAGCAAACAGCCTAGATTGTTACGTTAAGCAGATCAGAGTTGTCTAGGCCACAGCAGCAGGCTTTCATCACACCCACCCCAACTCCAGATTTGCACCAGCAGGGTCTAACCTCAAGGATTTTCTGTGGTGCACAGAAGACTTACCCCTAATGGAGACAGTGTGTCCTGACGGTGGTGGTCAGGAGTGGGAACTGCTCTCTGCTTCCAGCCTGAAGCAGTTACAAAGAGCAGGGCCTCCCAGGGCTTAGAAAGGAACATCTCAGATGAGGTCTCAAGGTTTGGCTCTGCCTCTCTCACTGTTTTTTCCCAAAAAGACTAGATGGATTTGGTTCAAGGTCAGTTTGTCCTTTTGCCCCTTCAGCTTATCAACCTTCTGTTTCTCCCCTCTGTCCCTCCTGTCTCTGTGACAGTAACAAGATCCTACTTTGAACTGTGCATTTGGACTCACACAGCTCTTCTGCATGTGTGATCTCATTTGATCTTCTCAACAAGCCTAGCGTTAGCATTCCCAGTTTACAGATAAAACCTGAAACTCACAGGCTATCACTCATGCAAGATCATAAAAAGAGAACTCATGGCTTTCCTCTAGCTATGCCCTTCCTCTGATTTTCTCCATGCCAATGATGGCGCACACCAGGTACGCAAGGATTCATGCCAGAAGCCTGGAAAACATTTTTGACGCTGCCTCTTTCCCAGCCTCTGTTTCATCAATGGCCAAATCCCATCATCCCTGTCTCCTAAACAACCCTCCTTGTCTCCAGTTCTAGACCACCAACTAAGTCACCATTATCCCTCCCTGGGATGATAAAGTGAAAGTGAAGTCATTCAGTCATGTCTGACTCTTTGCGACCCCATGGACTGTAGCCTACCAGGCTTCTCCAGTTCAGTTCAGTTCAGTTCAGTCGCTCAGTCGTGCCCAACTCTTTGCGACCCCATGAATCGCAGCACGCCAGGCCACCCTGTCCATCCATGGGGTTTTCCCAGCAAGGGTACTGGAGTGGGTTGCCATTTCCTTCTCCAGGGGATCTTCCCAACCCAGGAATTGAACCTGGGTCTCCCACATTGCTGGCAGATACTTTACCCCCTGGGCCACCAGGGAAACCCCTTACCAGGGATGATAAGACAGCCTCTTATCTCGTCTCCCAACACCACTCATTCTCTCAGTTCAGTTCAGTTCAGTTGCTCAGTTATGTCCAACTCTTTGCAACCCCATGGACTGTAGCACACCAGGCCTCCCTGTCCATCACCAACTCCCTGAGTTTATTCAAACTCACATCCGTCGAGTCGGTGATGCTATCCAACCATCTCATCCTCTCTTGTCCCCTTCTCTTCACTCCTTCAATCTTTCCCAGCATCAGGGTCTTTTCCAGTGAGTCAGCTCTTCACACTCATTCTCTACTTGCACCCATTCTTGACACCAGGTTGAGAATTGTTGAGGCAGTGCAAATCTGATTATGTCATTCTCTATTTTAAAGCTCCTTACAAAGTCCCAAGGTCTAATAAACAAAGCAAAAGAAGAAGAAGAAGAAGAAGAAAATACATAATCCGGTTCCCAAGCACCTGATGGTTGAGTGCCTGCCATGTCTTCATCTTCAACACAGCTGCTTCTTCCCCTCCACCCCCAAGTTTAGGCACAACACCTTCATTCCATTCCCCAAAGATGCTAAACACCTCCAGCCTCAGGATCTCACACCTGTTGTTCCCTCTGTCTGGAATGTCCTTTCTTTCAGTCCAATATCACTTCATCTGGTCAGTTCCAACTTGAGCTTTTGGTCTCAACTTATATATTCCTTCTTCAGAAAAACCTTCCTGGCTTGTCCAGATGAGGTCCAGTTGTTCTCTTATATAAATTTATACTTCTCCATAATAACTAGTATCACAATTAGAACTCATTCATTATTTATGCAATTGTCAAAGTTGTCTATTGCCCCAAACATGCTGCATCACAAACAGCTCCAAAACTCATGGACTTCCTGCAATAATTATATTCTCATGGATCCGCAGATGAATTAGATGTGGCAGAGAGTGTGTGTGTGATGTGATGTGTGTGTGGTATGTGTTTGTGGAATGTGTGTGTGTGTGTGTGTGTGTGTGTGTGTGTGTGTATTGGGACAAAGAGTCAGAGAGAACAAGCAAGGAGTTCAACTTGCAAGCACTTGAAAATCCAGAGTTCTGGTTCTCCAAGTCTCTTGACTTGAAATCTTAGCGTATGTTAGATGTTTTGCACAAAATTTGGCTGTCACACTCAGAAACAATTTACTTATCCCATCTCCCCATGCCAGTCACTCTTACTTCCCCACAAAGCACCAGCCCCACAGGGACTGTGATGGCTGTGTGTCAGCACTTGAACTCTCAGGGTCTTTGCCTCTTCTACACAATGAGATGATTAGATTCTGTGTTCATTTAGGCTTATTAGGCTAAGTGGTGTAACAGAACACTCCCAAATACAATGACTTATATAAGTTAAAAGTCTATGTCTTTTTCTTATAAAATCTAAACTTAACGTAGTTCAGAGTAGTGTGTATGTGTGTTAGTTGCTCGGTCATGTCCAACTCTTTGTGACCCCATGGACTATAGCCCACCAGGCTCCTCTGTCCATGAAATTCTCCAGGCAAGAATACTGAAGTGGGTTGCCATTTCCTTCTCCAGGGGATCTTTCCGACCCAGGGATCGAACCTGGTCTCCTCCACTGCAGGCAGATGCTTGACTGTCTGAGCTACTAGGAAAGCCACAGTTCAGGGTAGTAAATCAGCTCTAATCAAAAGGTCAGGGAGCCCAGCTAGTGGGTCCCCTCTCCTGTGGTTGCACATACATCCACCTCTGGATTTACAGCGACAGAAAGGAGAGACAGAAGAGTCAGGCTTTGCTCTTTAAGGAGATGACACTTAAAGATTTCACACCTCATTCTGCTCATATCCCTCTGGCCCATGACAAGCTGCAAGGCCCCTACACTACAAAGAAGCTTGGGAAATTCAGTATGTAAATGGATCATAATTACAAGCTAAGAGTGGGGGAAATAGTGGGCCTGGGGCTCTGTTTGTAAATAAGTTAACCATATGTGTGAGAAGAGAGCTTCTACCAGAGACAAGTGGATCTTGAAAGTTCTTTTGGCTTCTCCAACGAGAGGCTGTGTTCTTCAGCCATTACACAATCTTTCCCAATCATTGGCTTCATCTCATTGTCATATCTTGACTCCAAATAGTCCATCTTGTTGTTTGCCACTATTTACAATCCATGGCTCGCTGTGATCTTGAATCTCTCTGACATATTTCATATCGATCGGCCAGCTCGTGTGCTTTTTCCTTCCATCTTTGGCATGTCCGCTTGTAAAATCTGAGCTAATTAGCAAGCTTCATGGTGGTTATGCTGTTTATTTGATGACTTTTCTTGTTCTCTTCATTGCTATTATTCCCAATTATTGGTTGGCTTTTCACATGTCATGGAATCTCTTAGGTTATTTTTCTATTCCCCCCCCCCCTTTAGGAATCCTTTCCTAATAACTGAGGCATATATCTGGCTATGCTCAACATCCTCTTCCTTTTATTTCTCCCAAGGCTCCCAGACCATGGTGTTCAGCCCAGGAGAAAGAATTAAGGCCAGGGCAAGAGTTCCCCATATCCCTTACCCTACCTTTCAAAAGCTGAGAGATTAAGGCTAGTCAGTATTTACAGAGGCTTGATTTTCTGCAGATTATTCCCCATTGCTTCTTTAGTCTAGAGCAGAGACCCCAACCTTTTTGGCACCAGGGACCAGTTTGGTGGAAGGTGAAATTTTTCCATAGATCAGAGTTGGGGGGAGGATGGTTTGGGGATGATTCTCATGAAATGCATGAACTCTGGTTCCCTCACCTGTGCAGTGCACAGCAGGGTTCAAGCTCCTCTGCAATCTAATACTGCAGCTCATCTTGACAGAAGGCAGAGCTCAGGCAGTACTGTGAGTGATGGGGAGCGGCTTTAAATACAGATGAAGCTTCACTCGCTTGCCCACTGCTCACCTCCTGCTGTCAAGTTCCTAACAGACTACAAACTAGGACCAGTCTGTGGCCCAGGTTTTGGCGATCCCTGGTCTAGAGGGAGATTTCAACACTTTAATACGTCATTTGAAAGTGACCATGGCCAGATCCATATTCCCCAGTTTCTTGCTGTGGTTTCTTTCTGCTAATCTTTGAGCCCCACGCACTGTTTAGCATTGTCCAACCTCATTGTCCAACCAACACAGCCAGCCCAGCAGTAACGAGGCTCTTGACAGCACTTCTGAAGCTTCTGGGCTTTCCTGGACTCAAGCCACTTTCCTTCTACTTTATTCCGGGATCCTCTTGCTCACGATGACTCTCTTTGTCTGGAAAAGAATAGGAACCTTGCCTGGATGGAAGGGCCAAAGAAGAAAGTGGGCAGTGCTCAGGCAAACGGAAAAGAGCCAAGGAGAAAACTGAAAAAGAACAGAGGTTTGGCTGGAACTCAGGCTCTGAAGGTCACGGCCAGCAGACCCCAAGAGCCCGCAAGCCATGGCAGCCAAGGAAGGAGGTGCAGCCAGCTGGCTCGGGGGCCCTAGAAGGAGAGAACTCTGGGCTGATGGATCCTCTGAGTGCCCTGTGTGGTGCAGGGGAGAGAAGCGAGCCTCCATCAGCCAGGCTCTGGTCAACAGATGGAGGAGCAAGATGGAAGAATTCCAGATGTTAATTCCCAAAGTGTGGATGACAAAGAGAGCCAGTCCTGGGGGGCAGAGCTGGCCAGGACCCACAAGCCCGTGTGGGCAGCTCAGGAATGCTGCCTTTTGGTGGAGAGGGGACTGCGCAGAGCTGGAACCCCAGGAGGCTTTGCAGAGGTAGATGTGGGCATTCTTTGCTCTGCTCCAGAGTCTGCTCCACACCCTTCGCATTTTTCCGGTGAGTGAGTAAGGGGGAGATCGGTGCTCCACAGAGTAGAGAGTTCAAAGAGGGGCTTCCATTTCTCTCTGTCAGAGACTCAAAACGAAAAATAGGGATGGTTGAACTGAGCCCGATGTTACCCTCGTTTGAGTTTCATTCAGGATAAGGACAGATATTTGAAACAGTTCACATCAGAACTTAGAACTGGAAATACTTCTATTGCAGGTTGAAAAGCATCCTCAGAAGCAATTCCAGGTTTAGCAGAAGGAGGGTCTGGCGTAGTAATGCTTTGGCTCTGTGGCAGCCTTCCTTCACCTCGGGGAAAGAATAGTGTCTTCTTTTTGACCACGTTTTCTTTTCTTTTTTTCATAATTTATGTGGCCACACTGTACAACATGTGGGATCTTAGTTCCCCAACCAGGGATTGAACCCAGGCCCCTTGCATTTAAAGCATAAAGTCTTAACCCCTGGACCACCAGGACAGTCCCTGAACACATTTTCTATCAGAGATGGTGTTATGGTCTGAGAATCAAGGTCACAGTGTAGCCTCCTCTGCTACTCAGGAAAAAGCAGAAGCAGAACCCCTGCCCATCAGTTGAGGTGCAAGATTACATGGGAGCCCAGAAAATTTCCAGAGAAAGACTCAGAGGCAAGACAGAACATTAACAGGCATTGTTCTCAGAAGGGCTGCCTTACCAGCCCCTGCCCCCTCGCACTTTTAGAGACGCAAGTCGCATTCTCCACTTTTTTGCCCTATCACTTTCTCGCTATTCTGGAGCATCTCAAACTCAAGAAGCCCAGGACATAGTCTCCAGGTCTTGGATGAAAAGAGGAACCAGTAGATTTCCCAGAAGTCAAGACAGACCTCAAGAAATAGAAGTAAATCTGTCCGTGAGCTTTTCTACAGTCCCATGAATATTTTGTGAATGAAATCAGATGAAAGCTTTTTTCTTTAATATAAATTTATTCATTTTAATTGGAGGTTAATTACTTTACAATATTGTATTGGTTTTGCCATACATCATCATGAATCCGCCACAGGTATACACGTGTTCCCCATCCTGGACCCCCCTCCCTCCTCCCTCGCCATACCATCCCTCTGGGTCATCTCAGTGCCCCGGCCCCAAGCATCAAACTTTTAAAAATGTGTCTGCTTTGCAATATTATATTTACAGTTGCCAAGATACGGAAGCAACCTAAATGTCTACATACAGATGAATGGATAAGGAAAATGAGGTCTATGTATATACAATGGCATACTACTCATAAAAAGAACAAAATGCTGTCATTTGCAGCAATAAGGATGGACTTGGAGGGTATTATGCTAGTGAAATCAATCAGAGAAAGACAAATAACTGTATGATATTACTTATATGTAGAATCTGAAAAGTGACAAACTAGTGAATATAACAAAAAAAGATATCGACTCAGAAAGAGAACAGACCAGTGGGAAGGGGAAAAGGGAATATAGGAGTCAATGAGGGGAAGGCAGAAACCACTGGGGGCTAAGAGAGGCATCGTGCCACACAGGGAGTACAGCCAATACTTCATAATAATTGTGAATGAGTGTAACCTTTAAAAATTGTATAAAAAATTTTAATGAAAAAAAATGTGGCTGCTTTGCAAAAAAAAAGTACTTTCCAAAAAGATCATCTGCCTGTGTTATGTTGGGAAAGTGTTAGTCACTCAGTCATGTTTGACTTGTGACCTCATGGACTGTACCCTGCCAGGTTCCTCTGTCCAAGGGATTTCCCAGGCCAGGAATACTGGAGTGGGTTGCCATTCCCTTCTCCAGGAGATCTTCCTGACCCAGGGACCGAACCCAGGTCTCTGGCATTGAAGGTAGATTCTTTATCATCTGAGCCTCCAGGAAAGCCCCAAATGTTGGGAAAAGGGCACATAGAGGCAAGAGGCTGGCCTTGGCATGTGTCCTGGTGATGGTGGCCCAGAGAAGCTGTGGGCTGACTGGAGGTGAATGCATTCTTCTCTTGGGGCTAGTACACAGTATAAATTTATTCCACAAACCATGGGCTCAAGAATCAGCCCATTGCTTTATTTCTCTATGCGATCTTCAACCTCCCTCAACCTTCTAAGTCAGTTTCGATTCTTTCCAGATCATTAAAAAAAAAATGCAGGTGTTCACAGCATCCCAGAAGTGGGGAAGGGTCCCCCACCTCAGCACTGTCTTCCTCGCACTGATGCTTGAGGTCCAAGCCTGCCCCGTCCCTTCTGAGACCCAGGCTCTGCTTCTCCCGCCCACTCCTTCCAAGCCTATCAGGGAGTCTCAAGAACCCTTCAAAGCTCTTACAGATGTGGCACTTCCTGTTCACCCCCAGACTTCACATGCTTTCCATCCCGGGTCCCGGACCTCCTATCACTGGGTGCCCGCAGAGCACAGGTCCCCACCCCCAGGGGGCCAGGGCCTCTCCATCCTTCCGCTCTGGGCATCCTTCCTGCCCTTCAACCTGAGAAACCCCTGGTGGGATCGGCTAGCTCCCCTTCTGCGCAAGCCTGTACTTCCTCCTCCCTTGGGGTGAGGGAGGTTCAGCTCCCTCACAGAGCCCTGCTGCCCCTGAGGGGAGGTGGGAAATCCTGCTCATTCCTTCCAAAGGCCCGCACAGCCTGGAAAGCAAGAGGGGATGGATTCCTGAGTCAGGTGGTATGGCCAGCACTATATGGGGGGAGGGAGGCGCCTCCCCCCGTCACCCCGAGAGGTGATTTCCCCGACTCCCTGCCTGATGGGGGAAAGCCTGGCATCCACTCTGATCTCCTCTTTCCGTTAGGGTTAAGGTCATCTGCCCTGACCCAGGGAACAGGGAAGGCGGGCTGCTATTAGGGCTCCTTCCCTAGTGCTGTGCCCAGCTGTGGAGCTGAGTTTGTCTGGAGGAGGTGCCTTTAGCTCTGCATGGTCTGGGGTCAGCCCTGGACCTGAGTCTGCACACCCCTGGGTGTCAGGGCTCACTTAACTAGTCACAACCCAGTGCTCCATGAAGCTTACACTTAGCACAGAGGTCCCACGAGGAAGAAAGAAGTGGGAAGTGCTTCTCATCCCAGGAACCAAGCCCCCAGAGTCTGCCAGCAAGGAAGACAGCCGGCATGTTTGAAGGATGTGACCCAGCTCAGCAGGCTCCGAGGAGGGTCAGGCAGGGACATTTCTCCCCTCTGGACAGTCTCTTCCTAGAAACCTCTTCCCCAGCTGAACTGACTTACACTGTTTACTGGAAAAACCTCTGAAATAGGGGTTGAGAAATTTGAGCTGCTATCCCATTAAATGATCTTTGAAGATGACTTCTCTTGTCTGGTCCTCCGTTCCCTCATCATTATGCTGCCGGTGAATTTAAGGCTCTTTCTTGGTGGAGAAAGAATGCGGAGACTAGCAGAGAGGTTAAGAAAGTAAAGTGTTAGTTGCTCAGTCGTGTGCATTTCTTCACGGCTCCATGGACTATAGCCTGCCATACTCCTCTGTCCATGGAATTCTCCAGGCAAGAACACTGGAGTGGGTTGCCATGCCCTTCTCCAGGGGATCTTCTGACCCAGGGATGGAACCCAGATCTCCTGCATCACAGGCAGATTCTTTACTGTCTGAGCCACCAGGGGAAGCCCTGAGAAAGTACTGCTGCTGCCAAGTCACTTCAGTGGTGTCCGACTCTGTGCGACCCCATAGTTGGCAGCCAACCAGGCTCCTCCACCCATGGGATCTTCCAGGCAAGAGTACTGGAGTGGGGTGCCATCGCCTTCTCCGTAAGAAAGTACAGTGAGCATTTATTTAAACAAAGACTTCCCTGGTGGCTCAGACAGTAAAGAATCTGCCTGCAGTGCGGGAGATCTGGGTTGGATCCCTGGGTTGGGAAGATCTCCTGGAGGAGGGCATGGCAACCCACTCTAGTATTCTTGCCTGGAGAATCCCCATGAACAGAGGAGCCTGGTGGGCTACAGACCACAGGGTTGCAAAGAGTCGGACACGACTGAGCAACTAAGCACAGCACAGCTTGCTCTGAGGAAGAACGGGCGGACAGGTGAAGAGCTGCTGCCCCGGGACTCTTTGGCAAGCAGCTTATGAGGAATGTACAAATGAAAGGGTGGAATATTCACTGGGGAAGGAGTCTGGGGGTCAACTTCCCTGATTTTCATCCCAGCTGCATTTTCCTGAGGGGAGGAGCAAGCTTATCCCTATTTAGCTTAGATTAGATGTGTCAAAGTACATCAGGGGCCCTTCTTATCTGTAAGGCTAATCTTATCATGAGAACACACTGAGCAGCAGGTTACATTCAGTCAGGAGACCCCTGCCTTTCCCAACCTTTCTCCATCCACCCCTGGAACCCTTATCAACCAAAAGGTGTGGCTTCCTGTCAGTCTGAAGGTCCCTGCTAACGTTGTCTGCCTACGGATTCCTGCTGTGTATAACATGCGTGGATTCCTGCCCCGTGGCCCCCGCTCCCATTTCTCTGCTCATACTTAGCTACTGCCTGCTCTAACCATTAGAATCCCAAGTTACACATCACATTAAGAGAGATGGATAAAACCACTGTGAAAAGTACGAAGAAGTACACAAACATAAATAGAAGGAACAGGAGTTCTGTTAGGTTTGAGGGCCTGCGGACATGAGTTTGAGCAAACTCTAGGAGATAGTGAAGGATAGGGAAGTCTGGCATGCCTCGGTCCATGGGATTGCAAAGAGTTGGACATGACTGAGCAACTGAACAACCTCTTGTACTCAGATCTTTGCTCCTATAACAGGCCCTGCACAGAGAGTGTAGGGGTCTCTAGAAGGATGCTGGGAAATGATAAGAACAAAACCGATGTCTCCTATTCTGTCTTGACAGGAGAGGACAGACGGCCACCTCCAGGCTTTTAAACTCTCAACCATGGTTTCCAGGAGCTTTCAACAGTTTGTCCATTTAGGCTGGGTCTTGAGATGATCCTGGTCCCCATCCCTCTGGAGTCTCCTAGAGACAGCCGCCCACCCCGGGCTGATCCCCTTGAAGCCTTCCTCCTTCCCGAGTCATGGCCAGCCACATGCCCAGCTCTGGGGAGTGAAAAGAATTGACAGGGAAGGGTGCTGGCACCAGGGATCCAGTAAAGGACAGGGAACATTGGTTTCCCCAGCCGAAGCAGACTTGGACTCTAAAAATAGTTTCATGATGTAAACCCTAGAACAAAGTCCTCTTTGGCTCCAGGAATAAAAATTCTCCATTTGGAATTCAATCGAAGGCTTTGTTACAAATACTGTACATGACAGAACCTATGAATATCTCCAGCTAATTGCTCCCAGTTTTGTAATCTCTGTGGCGAGAATTCCAGCCAGGTCAATTACAGGGAGTAGGCGTGCTCTGCGAGGGGGAGGGGGACCCAAGTTCCTGTAAATCAGGTCGTGTTTGGCTTGGTACCCAACTCAGAAGCCTGTTGTGTGACCTGCTCTAAATGCTCTGTTGGATTCTCAGTCTGTCGTGGTGGGGGTGGCAACAGAGACTGGGGAGGGAACACACAGAGACACGCACTCCACTGAGGCTTCAGATGAGGCACGGCCCCAGACCACAGGCAAGCTTTCATGAATTTGGTCAGATGCAAGAAGGGGTTGCTGAAAGCCCCAGCTGTATGCTTGGTAAATTGGATCAATCCAAACCCGCCATCTGGTTCCTATTAGGGAAGCTCCAGGCCTAAGGTGGGGTAGGTGGCTCCATCCTCCCCAAAGGAGGCCCAAGCTCCTCACCGTCAGAAACATCGAGAATTCAGAAAATGGCAGCCAAATCATTTGGTCCACGGCTCTGGTCCAAGAGAAGACTTACTTCAAATTCGTATCTACAAGGGCCCCCCCCAAGTGTAAAACTTTGTGAAAATAAGTCTGCATTGATTCTTCCATGATGTACCACAGGTTGGGGCTGAGTGACTGAGAATTATTTATCTGTTGCCCCAGGAATCATCTGAAACAGCTAAGGTTCATGAAGGTTAATGATATGAACGTTTAGAAACATTCTCAGGCTGGAGGGGGAAACAGACCATCCCACCCACACATAGATTGAAGGGCAAGTTACACACAAGCAGAGCAGAAAGGTACTTAACCCAGCTTGTATGTTGTTCAGTCGCTCAATCATGTCCAACTCTTTGCGACCCAATGGCCTGTAGCCCTCTGGCTCCTCTATCCATGGGATTTCCCAGGCAACAATACTGGAGTGGATTGCTATTTCCTTCCCCAGGGGATCTTCCTGACTCTGGGACTGAATCCCATTGCAGATGGATTCTTTACCATCAGAGCCACCAGGGCAGCCCAGCCTGGCTCCATACTGTTCTTTAAATGAAGTTGAAAATTCCCCTTCAGATCTTAGTCCCTGATTGTGTTGGTTTTATTTTCTTGCTCGGTTTCTTTTCTTTTTTTTTTTTAAAAAAAAAAAAAAACTTTTTATTTTATATTGGATTGTAGCCAATTAACAGTGCAGTGATACTTTCAGGTGGACAGCAAAGGGACTCAGCCATACATATATATGTATCCATTTTCCCTCCAAACCCCCCACCCATCCAGGCTGCCACATAATACTGAGCAGAGTTCCCTATGCTATACAGTAGGTCCTTGTTGATTATCCATTTTAAATATAGCAATGTGTGCATGTCCATCCCAAACTCCCTAACTATCCCTTCCTCACATTCTTCCCCCTGGCAACCGTAAGTTCATTCTCTATGAGTCTGTTTCTGTTTTGTAAATATAAGATCATTTGTATCATTTCTTTTCAGATTGCACATATAAGAGATATCATGATATTTCTCTTTCTCTGTCTGACTTACTTCGCTCAGTATGACAGTCCTCTAGGTCCACTGGTTTCTTTTCTAATTAATTATTTTTAATGTGTGAACTTATTCATCAGGAATTTTTTAAGGGACTATTATATTCCAGTACTAGGTGCTGGGAATTCAATAAAGAGCAAGACTTGCCAGGACACCTGCCTTCTTGGAATTTACCATCCAGTTGGATAGTGGTATTGTGGGAAGCAGAGATCCTCAGAGGGCACCAGGAGATGCTGCCTCGTAGATGGTGGCTTACTTTGTTTGGAGGTTTGACTTTGTTTTAGAAGATTGGCCTCTGATGATGATGGTTTGGTGTATAGTGCTTTCAATATGATCTTTACTTGTTTTGTTCTTAATCAATTACATCCTGGGCCATAACCAAAACCTCCTCTTGGCTAAAACTACATGAATGATCCGTCCCAAATAGCTTGGAAATGTCAGGAAGACAAGAACATGGGCTGCTGTCACCAATTCAAGTCAGCGCTCGAGAAAAACCCATCAGCGACCTCTGAGGCCAAATGCCATGGACTGTGGTCACCTCTTCATTGCCAGGCTCTGCGGTGGTCCCTGAGGAGCATTCGTCTAGGTGACTGCCCTGGCCAGAGGTCTCTTCTTCGGGGTGATGACATCTTTGCAGGGACTGAGCTAGCATCTCATACCAAGAATTTAGATCTAAAATGAAAGGCACTTAGAGGGAAGGTTTGCACAAGCCTTTTCCAAAAACATCAGTTACAGACATGCAGAGAAGCTCCTGATGGGAAGACATGGGAACTGCAGGCTGATTGCACACTCTCCCCAGTGATTTCTACACAACCTGGGGAGAAGCTGCTCTTGAGACAGCGCTGCAATACAGACTCTGGAGCCCACAGCTAAGAAATCACCATTTAACCAGACCCCCCCAGGTTAACCTGGCATTCCACAAGCCTTCCTTTCCTCCGCGCCCCAGAGCCTTTCCTCTGGGCCTCCCAACTGTGCATTCGCTTCCTTGGAGCCTCGGAAACCAGCTTCCAGGGAGATGCTAAGCCTGGAAAGGGTGGCTACCTGAGGCGCCATGTTTGACTGGCCGTCACTGGGGCTCACTCATGAATGCAGTGTGGGCAGAACACGGGCTATCTCCTAGGTTTCCAGTCGACAGCATCATCTACCCCTCTGTCTTCTGGAAACTTAGATGTGGGGTTTTTTATTTACCTTCTGAAGAAAATCTGTTCCAAGCATAGAACTGGCGGGATTCCTAAAATCTGTTAATATTCATCCTTCACCATGTTATAAATCTTCTCTAATGCGTCCCCTTACGAGAGCCAGAGACAAATTTCATATTCCTCTCTCCTTCCTCTTCTCCCTTCTTTCTTCTCTTCTGCCTCCTTGCCTCCCTCTAGCAGGGGGGGAGTGCGAAGGGGCACATGGGCCTCCGACTTTCTGTTTGTGCATAGGAATTACTCTCAAGGCAACAATTTTCCCAACAACGATGTAATTATGAAATATTACCCAAACACATTGGGTATTATTGAATGTGCCATTTCTGGATCCTGGCCAAAGGCTTTGGCAGAAACGGGACTCAAAGGAGGAGAGGAGGGAGAAAAATTATGCACACGTCTCCCTTTCCGCCCTGCTGTTGAATTAAACCACATGTAAGTTTTGTAGCCGCGCACAGCAGAAAGGAACAGCTCCAAAACACATGTTTCGGAGCAGAGATCTTGTCTAGGGGATTTTGAAAATTAGCGGCTGAAACAATAGAACATGAAGTCAGGGCATGTGGAAGTGATTGAGGGCTGCTGCCATGCACAGTAAGAGCTGTTAATCAGCGCCTCACTACCGGCTGCTCGGAGACAGGATTTGAGTAAACACAGAGCTCTGCTCAATCACTAAGCTGAGGGTCATGAGGACCCCGGTGTCAGAGATCCCATTTACCCTTGGGAAGGAGGTAGAGTTAATGACACGACGAATTCCTTAGCAAAGCAAACCCCAGATGGATGCTAGAGCAGAAACCTCATCCACAGGGTAATAATTACATGTGCTCAGGGCTCCGAGGAGTCCTGGCACTTTTTCCAGCCTCGAGTACCAAGCCATCGCCAAGAAGCACCCCCAAAGCTAGGGTGTGTACGGTCTCCTTATATTTCAGTCATTCACCCATTGGTTCATTTATGAATGCCTTCATACATACATTCAAGCAGTACTGATTGGACAACTACTGTGAACACTTACTGTGGACCGTGTAAGAATCTAATCTCTACTCTGAGAAGACCTACTACCTAATGAACACAGAAAACCTATCATTACAAGCAGCTAAATTAACAATAGAAGACATGGGCTCTCCCTTGCTCTCTCTTCGAACAGTCAAAGCAATGAGGATGGGAGTGACTAGAGGGCGTGGCCACCACCATGAGCCTCCTCAACAAGCCCAGGAGGCAGATGACCCTGGAGGAGCTGCGGGAGTGGGAGGAGGAGGAGTTGAACGTGGGCCACTCTCTGTGCTCACGCAGTCGGTCAGGAACAGCACCCAAGGGCTCATCAACCGCCACAACAACAGAACGCTCCTGGGCTGGGTGAAGGCGTTCAACACGTGTGGGAGAATTTGAAGGAGATGTGGACCCCGGTCCCCAAGAGTGGTAAGGGCAAGAAGTCCAAGCCAGTCAACAAGGACTGCTGCTGCTGCTGCTGCTAAGTCGCTTCAGTCATGTCCGACTCTGTGCGACCCCATAGATGGCAGCCCACCAGGCTCCCCCATCCCTGGGATTCTCCAGGCAAGAACACTGGAGTGGGTTCAACAAGGACCGTTGCATCTCAAAGAGGCAGGACTTGGTCACCGTAGTCTCACAAAACCCACACATTGCTTGCAAGTAGAGGTCCCCTCCCTGCCATCAGAACTTGCCCTTTGTTTTATGAAGACCTGCCCTTTGTACTTGGGATAATAAAGTCCTGAGTTTAAAAAAAAAAAAAAATAGAAGACGTGACATCAGGAAACATATATGGTGAAAAGTAAAGGAATAATGCAGACAAGAAACTTTCAAGGCGTTTAGGAGAGGGTGCCAAGATTTCTGTGGTCCAGGGTCACCTGAAGGGGATGACGTTGGAGCCGGGCTGTGGATGGGAGGGAAGGAGGAGAAGAGGCACTCCAGGGGAGACAGGCCAGCCTGAGTGGGGCTGAAGTCCTTCTTTTGTTGCATTCACATGTAAAAACCACACAAGAGCTCCCCATCCAGGACGGGGCTGAGCAGAGGAGGCTAACACTGACAGGCACTGCCATAAAGGATGGCCAGTGATGCTTCCATTTGGGTGCACCCTAATCTACTCTGACTGGTAGTCTTTGTAAGAGGAGGAACTTAGGACCCACAGAGAGACACCAGAGGTGCACAGGCACTGAGAGATAATCTTGAAGAAACAGCGAGAATGGGGCAACTGCAAGCCAAGGAGAGAGGCCTCAGAACACACCACACCTGCTCACACTCTGGTCTTGGACTTCTGGCCTTCAGAACTGTGGGAATATTAAGTACTACTGTTTAAGCTACCCAGTCTATGGTATTCCATAACGGCAACCCTCACAGACTAATACTTTTGTCTTTTCTCATTGCATTTGCTGATGTAAAATATATTAACAAATTTTAAAATGTTAATTCGTGCTTGCATTCTAAGGATACACCAAAGTGATTTAGGATGACTTAATATTGCTTTTTAAAAGCATACTTACTTCTTCTTGGTTGCCGTGGGTCTTCATTGCTGCGTGTGGGTTTCCTCTAGTTGCAGAGAGGTCACTCTCTAGTTGTGTGCATGGGCTTCTCACTGCAGGGCCTCCTCTTGTTGCAGAGCATGGGCTCCAGCGCGCTGTATCAGTAGTTGTGTCACTTGGGTTTAGTTGCCGCAAAGCATGTGGAATCTTCCCGGACCAGGGATCGAACCCATGTCCCTTGCATTGGCAGGTGGATTCTTAACCACTGGCCCACCAGGCACGTCCTAAACTATATTAATCAAGAAAAAGAAGTGTTGGTACAGGAAGAGAGAGATATAGAAGGGATTAGACAGTCCAGAAACACACCCAGACATTTATGGAAATTGTTCCATGACAGAGAAAGTATTCACCCTTCTGGAAACAGGAAAGGGTGAACAAAGTAAGACAAATTCCTCCAGAGAGAATCTGAAAAAAGAAAATCCAAATGACCAATAAATGTATGAAAAATGCCCAACCACATCAGCAGTCAAGGAAATAAAAAAGACCACAGTGAAATACTATTGGGTAACTTACAATGTCTGACAATGTGATGAATCAGCAATAATATGGAGCAACGGGAACTCACATCTTCTGGCAGGAATTTAATCTGAACAACCACTTTACAGATGGATTTAGGGATATATATATAGTCAAGCTGCGGAGAAGACAATGGCACCCCACTCCAGTACTCTTGCCTGGAAAATCCCATGGATGGAGGAGCCTGTTAGGCTGCAGTCCATGGGGTCGCTACTAGTCGGACACGACTGAGCGACTTCACTTTCACTTTTCACTTTCACGCATTTGAGAAGGAAATGGAAACCCACTCCAGTGTTCTTGCCTGGAGAATTCCAGGGACGGGGGAGCCTGGTGGGCTGCCGTCTATGGGGTCGCACAGAGTTGGACATGACTGAAGTGACTTAGCAGCAGCAGCAGCATAGTCAAGCTGAAGATGTACGAACTCTGTAACCCACATATTCCATTTCTAACAATCTACCATAGCGAAACACAAGTTTCTCTATAACTCAGAGGAAGTGCAAAATGTTCAAACAGCACTATCTGTCATGGGAAAAACTGGATATTTTGTCTAAATTTCCATCAATAGGAAAATTTCTGCCTTGCTTCTGAATTCTCAACACTTACCACAATGCTTGATAATACTGCTCTAGGAATATTTGTTGCATCAATAAATCAGTGTAAAAGAAAGATGTTCCCAAGTCCTTCCATCCATCAGGAATCTAAGTGGGGGAAAAGGGCTTTCAATAGAATTTTCCATGTTGTCTCTTAGTCTGTACAGTCTGGGGTTCACCTCCTCAAGGCCTAGCAATTTGTGCTTTATCTCTTCTACAGCAAACTGAAAAGAAGGTTCTTGTAGCTTCTCATTTTTCTGCCTCCACAATTACTACTAAAAATCACCATTATGGCCTTCCGGAAAAAGAATTCTCTCCCCTGTAGGCTTTGTCACCTACTGGAAAAATATTTTCTACCAAAACACATCTCCACCAAAGAAAGCACATTTTCTAAAATGTGACATAGCTCTCTCTGTATCTATCTATCCATCTAATCTGTATGTATTAATGTATATTCTTACTCATGTAATCAGAGATATCAGTGCTTCTGATGCCATATTTGTCAACAAGCCTGAGTGATTAGCATGAGTTCCTGAGACTTGGAGCCTTGTGACACTACTAATCCTAGGTCACCGTCAAAAAACTTCCATGGGGACATTGATGCTGGAGGGCCACCTTGATCTGTTCCTTCAGGATAATCCATTACAGAAGCTTCATGAAACCCCTGGTCCCAGGGTCTCAAAAGGGGTGCAGAGAGTTGCTGCCTGATGCAAGTCAAGCTATCCATCAGTGATCCACATGAGCTATCTGCTCACAGGGCTTCCTTTTGTGGGAAATCACGTTGATATCCAGAAGACTGGGCTGTACTGTATGCAGCTTTTCCAAGAATTTTTCACATGAAAGATTTGGCTAGACGCTCTGTCTGGTAGCCTGGATTTAATCCTGAAATGAAGAAGAAGGCAGTGGGGAGTGGGTTTGTGCCAGACTAGCCAAGGGAGGTGATCAAGATGCCGGGGCTAATCACCCATATTTCTTTCTCAGAAATCATATCTGGGGAAGAATGTCTTGGTTTTGACCTGCTTCTTCTCTAGATCTCTCCTGATTGCAGCTGATTATAGCTCCCTGGGCATCAATCACGACTCTAAGCCAATTAATTGCAAAACACTGATAACCAGACGTTAGAGTTTCTGACTGCGGATCTGGTTTTATTGTGTGGATATATCTCTACACGGCCTGCATTGTTCCCCGAAGTCTTTACTCAAATAGACTTAAACAAAGGTATTGCAGATGTTCTTACATCAATTAATTGAAGGAGACTAGACAAGAAAACTTGTCTGGTTTCTCATTTCCGATATAACAAGTAAAGTCATTCTTGTTGAACTACTAAAGAGAAAACATCTTAAATCTTGCCTAATATTTCCAGTCAGACTCAGATAAGACCTTACAACACAATCAAGGATGTATTCTGAATGTTTCTTAATGATGCTTTTTCTACACCTACTTGATTCTCCTTTTCACCACCAGTGTTGGCATGGTAGGAACCATGGGGTTTAAATTAAGAAATGGGCTCCTGATGCCAAAATGATGTGAACGTCAGTGATGTGGAAATCCAGAATCAGACAGACTGATGCGGTGTTGCCATATAAAAGCTATTTGGGGTGTTACTTTTCATAATTTCTCCCTAGCCTACACATCACTACAGTACGGAAACGAGCTTGGAAAGATAGGAAGTAAACTTCCCAAGGTACAGCTGCTAAGTAGAGCAATAATCCAAACCCAGGTCTGTCTGTCTTTCCCCCAAACCCACCGCACTAAGCAGACCATTTTCAAAATGGCGGCTGTAACCATGGTCCCCTTTTAAGAAAACTGCTCAACGCAACACATTCATATGGAGAACAAGCCTGAGATGCTTTCTCGAATGCACTGTCTTGCTGAGGTCATTATTACCTCTGGCCGATCTGAGTGGAGCAGGGGTGAGCCCTGCCTCTAGCTTGCTCAGTTGGCCAGTCAACAGGTTGACCAGCTGCCCATGAAGCAGCTCAGCCCAAAGCGCATGGCCCAGAAAGGACAATGACAATTCACTCCGTCCAGTCAAATGTTCCTTCTATTGAACTTTAACAGAAAAGACAGGAAAGAGTCAATAGCTAGTTTTGTGGGGGATGGGGACGCAAAAAAACACACAGAAAGAAGACAAACCACGAGGGCCCAACAGTGAGCAGTATTGATGAGAAGCTGCAGACCTGAGACAGCGGAATAAAACACATAAAGGATAAGGGCCGGAAGTGTGCCGGAAGTGGAGAGGAAGGCATTCTGCGTCACCGGAACTGTGGGGACAGGGAAATCATAAGGCCGGCAAGCAGCGGGCAGAAGGCGGAAGGCAACCTGGTGACTAGAGCTGCATAGTTCCGGTTCCCAAGCTATGTTCTTGTGTCTTTGAGGCCAGCTCTGCACCTCTTTCTGAAGATGCTGTGACATCCCCGCCTCCCGTTACACACGTATTCTGGCTCTGAATCCACCTCCCTGAGGATCAGGGGATGCAAGCTGACCAGTACCCTCCCTCCCTTATGCCATGCTCCTCCTGGGGACGAGCGCCTGCTCAGCGGTCTCCTGCTCCTGCTGTGGCCGGGCCAGGAGAGCAGCCGAAGCCTCTCTGCTAAGCCGGCCAAGTCTCAAGTCCTCGCCGGTACCCAAGAGGGGCCTCTGGTCACAACTGCTGGCGATGTAGACCCCGCGCATCATGTGACACAGGGACAGCCTGGAAACAGTGTGAAAAGACTTCACTAATGGAGACGGGGTGGGTGGTTCCCCACCCTGCTGTTTGCTCCCTTCTGGGACTGTGGGCACCTGCTGGTCTGAGACTCCTGATGGTCTGTGCTTTGGAGAGACACTCTCAGGGTGGCCTCGTGAGTTTTGCCTGAATTTGAGGGTCTGCTGGCTTCCTGCGTGTCTTGCTACTTGCGTACAGCCAGAACTCAGCAGATGGTTTCTGATCAGGAATAAAGTTGAGGGGGGGAAATGAGGAAAGATCAAAAACTCCATTTGAGACCCAAAAACACAGGGGGCGCAGTCATAAAAGAACATGCTTGTCCTCCTAAGGGCCCTGGATCTGCCCCAGAAAGAGGATCCCCCTCTGCCCCGACTTGAATGAGGAACGGCGGCCAGCAGCACACTCAAGACAGAGGACCAGGCACGTCTTTTGAACATCAAAGAGCCCACGGGCTTCCGGGTGACCTTGGCGGAGGGAAAGAGAAACAGGGAAGCCCCAAGCCCCGTGTTGATGGTATAAACATCAAACGGGACCCAGTGGAACATAATGTTTCCCTTTATCTCCCGACTCCAGGAGTCTTCAAACTGCCCGCTGTACCCTGAAGCTGGGGAATTAGGAAGGAATTGAGATGTCTTTCTTCATTTGGAGAGAGAGAGCAATGCAGAAATTATAACTCATCCGAGGAAAGTCTCCTAAGGGATTTTCACCTTCCCTGTTCTGGGGAAAGTTTTTCTTCCAAGAAGTCTCACTCCCATCATTGCAAACCCCTGGCTCCCTGCTCCGGGGTCTCTGCCTCTCTGTCACTTTCATTGTCTCAGGACTCAGCACCTAGCCCAGGGACTTGTTTTGAGACAGCACTAATAAGTATTTGCAAAATAGAAGCATAATGAAGGAATGAATGAGTATCAGATGTCTTGTTGGAGGGGGCAGAGTATAAGCACAGTCAGTCCGTCAGCATTTTATCATTGCACTCAACTTTGGTGAATCTATACTGTACACCAGCCAATTGCCTGTGTGTGTAAGGGGCAGACAAGAAGAGCCTTACACATAGGACCTTCACTCAGGAGCCTTCATTCTACCTAAAGAGAAGACATATGGGCCCAATTACAGGAATGTGTGCAGTGTCTCAAACTATCACCCAGGGAGCACTAGTTAAAGTTGCAAGTTTCCCAAGCCCCACTTACCAGGGCTTCTGATTCAGATAAGGGCCCCCAAATTGAACATTCGAGCCAAGTCTGTATGTAATTCAGAAGCTGATATAAACCAGTCTACTCTTGGAGAAACACTGACATGTGGGGAGAAATAGAGCCACTGGGAAGGTACTGAAGCTCTTGCCTGGTCTCTTCAATGACCTCCGATGACTCCTGAGACCTTTCCAGCATCCTCCCTGCCCACACTACCCAGCCCATGATGACTCAAAGCTCTAAACCCTGTATTAAACGATGCACTTGGATTTCTGTGCTCTCCTCTCTGGCAGAAAGGTTGAGATGGCTCCGCAAAGCCTGTTGCCTGGGGGCTAGGAAACATCTTGGGAGAGAGTCAGCTGCATCCCCCAACTCCAGGCCCCTGCTTTAGCTCTTGCAGGATGTCCTAGGGGAAGAAGGAGCCAGTCACAGTGGGCTGGGTTTTCAGAAGTGAGGGACACGGTGAAGATGGGCTCTGGAAAGCCGACTTCCCTTCCCCATCCTCCTCTGAGTCACCTGGAGAGCAGTGAGTCTCTGCATAACAACTCAAAGGACCATTTTATGAAAACTGTATAATCATCAGGAAACGAGCAGCTCTCCTCCAGGACACTTAACATCGAAGAAGAAGGAAGAGACACCCCACTCCCGCCCGCCTAGGTCACAGCTCCCAGCCTGTGGGGGCAGAAGCTCCCGGGGGAGGTAGGGGGAGGATGGGGAGAGGGGGACAGGGAGAAACCACGCAGGGGGCATAGTCATTCACCAGCACCTTCAAGGCAACCCTGGGAGCCCCCAGAAGCAGCGGGGAGGAGATGGTATAGGGTTACAGGGTCATCAGTGGGGCAACAACCATTTAAATTTGTATCAAGACTAGTTGTTACCCCCAGATGGACAAAATTCTAAAACATCTCCCAAATCCATCTGCATGTCTGCCTTATCTTTGGATGACTATTCAGCCTCATGTTGGGTCTGCCTGTCTCTCATTTCTTCCCTCTCCATTCTACTCACTGTACTGCAGCCATAATTATCTTTTTAAACTGTAAGACTGGTCATATTTCTCCCCCACTGACTAGAGAATGAAGTCCAGACTCCTGCAGACCCTCCAGAGCTTGATTCAAGTGTAAGGTCCTCCAAGAAACCGCCTCTGGCTTCCTGGGGTAGAATGGGATATCCTCCTTGGCCTCTGTTATACTTCGTACCTTCCTTCCTTGAAGCCGGTATCACATTTCATGGGTTTTATTTATTTACCTGATTCTCCTAGACTGGAATCTCCTTGAGGGCAGGGCCTGTGTCTCTCATTCATCTCCACCACTAGTGCCCAGTACTCTACAAGTTTAACAAATGTTTTATTCATTCATTCAATCATTACTGCCCTCATATCAACCCCATCCAGAACTATTACCTCCTTGTCCTTAAGTACGCTTCTATTCCCATCACTGAAACTTTGTTTTTCTTCTTCCCCTTGCCCGAAATGTTTTCCATTCTTTTTCATTCTTATTATTTCTTTAATTTTTCTGTAACCAATCATGGCAATACAGCAGATCTTTGAGAGAATGAGCCTGCTGTTTTCAGTGGTGTTTCTGCAGACTCTTCCTCACAGAGCCTTGTTTCTCTGTGTGGTTTGTAATTGGGGTTATGAACCCACGTTTGATAAGGTGACCCTAGGCCACTACCAATCAAGAACCACTGGTTTGTAATTGGGGTTATGAACTCATGTTTGATAAGGTGCCCCAGGCCACTACCAATCAAGAACCACTTCAAGTTAACTTTGTAGCTTGTAGTTTGCTCTATGATGCAGGTAGTATAAAGTTAAACCCCAATCCCAGGTGAGACTACCTACAGTAACACAATCCACAGAGGAAACAGTTTTCTTTTTTTTTAATCCAGAGCCCAACCTGATAAGACAAGTTTCTCTGCTTTTCTTTGCCAGGGACCACATTCTCCTAGACCATACTTTCCCTGGGGATCTTGTTTTAGTGGATGAGGGTTGTGTCCATTCTACCTTCTTACCTTGTATGGGCTCAAGATCAGAAGATTCATAACAGACATTCAACTCTAAAACCCCAGATCAGAGATTGGCAAAGTATGGCCCAAGGCTCAATTCCAGTTTCCTGGGGGTCAAGCCCTCCTACACCTGTTGCTTATGTATAATCTCTGACTGCATTCATGCTACAAAGCATTGAGTTGTTGCAACAGAGAACCACATGGGCTCTGAAACCCACAAATATTTACTATCTGGCAGTTGACAGAAGATGTTTGCTAATTCCTGCTCTAAACCACAAGGACTATCAAAAGCACCAGCAACTCTTATCTTTTTCCAAACTCAGTGATGCATTTCAAAGGAATTTTGATTCCAGATGGTTTAGCTGTATTAAACAGGGAGATTTCCTAGGATGTCTAGTCTGCCACATTGCCAGAAGGTGAAATTAACCTCTTCTTTCTTTTTAGCCTTTCAAAAGGCTCAAAAGGTCCAAAATAGAACTTCTCTCCTCCCCCAGTGATTTCAGCTCATGGTATCATTCCCGATGCTTCCTACACCCTTTGCAGAACCTATGGTTCAGCAGTTCATTGTAGGTGTGTGTTCTCCAGTTTGCATCAAGCAGGTAATTATTCTCATTTGTGAGGCTATCAGCACCTTGAGAACAGTGTTTATCATTTAGATCAAGACCTAGTCTTGTGAATTTAGAGAACTGGAGCAATCCTCAGGGGCTACAGAACTGTAAATCTGGCTAGTTAGAAAAGCATCCTTGGCAGTAGAAAATGAGCTAAAGGCAGAAATGAGTGATCAGGCTTTGGGTTTAGATGAAACGATCCAAATTCAAGTTCTGTCACTCACTAGCTGCATGATATCAGCAGTTACTTTCTAAGTTCAGGTCACTTCATCTATGAAAAGAGAATGGCATATCTTCCATGGACAACTGGGAGACTTGCAATGGATGCACAGTAGCTGATAGAAATAGATGACCAATAGGCCATTATCGTGTTGTTATGGAAGCAACTTGTTTATTAATGCTCTTGACAGTACACTTGAAGATGGCTTTGACTATTCTAATACTCGATGCATCCAAGCTGGAATTTGATCTGCATTTGTATCCAAATTTGTAAAACCTAGACCCTGGAGAGGGATATGACAACACAGTCCAGTATTCTTGCCTGGGAAATCCCATGGACAGAAGAGCCTGATGGGCTACAGTCCCCGGGGTCACAAACAGTCAGACATGACTTAGTAACTAAACAATAACAACCACAGACAAGGAGCATAGGAAACTCAGAAATTGAGGACGCATTCCTAGATCTTACAAAAATTAGACTCCCAGCATCCCAGGTCTGACCACGGAATTTCTGCAGGGCTGGCATATGAATTCACCAACCAATCTAAGCCACTTAATCGGTGAAAGTGTTCAATCAGTTGTCACTGTAACAACTATCAAAAAGTGTGGCTGACGGCTACTGTAGTTGCTAACTGATTCTTGTTTTGCACTTGGAATTGGCCTCCTTAAGCTCTGTGGGTGTCCAGACCCACCGTCCTAGCAGCCCTGAGCTCTGCGAGCTAGTCCTACTCTTTAGAGAAGAACAAATTCATTTGCCTCTTCTTTCCTTTCTCTTAGCATTTGTAAGAGGAGGAATAGGACCCAAGGCAGGAACTTAAGAGAATGGTGTGGTAGACTGAGGTTGCAGCGTTACCCCCAGGGTGACTTTTACCTACACCTTCAGCACTGGTTTGGGGCTTCTAGAAATCTAGTCTAGGGGCCCCAGGGAAGTGTTTGGACCAGGGATGGCAGGGGAAGAAGGAACAGATTTACTTATGTTCCCAGTCACACAAGAGGCACGAGGTATTTGCAGGTGAGAAAACTGGTCCTTCCAGGCACAGGGCTTTGATTTCTTAACACTGGGCACATTTGTATTACCTTAACCTCAACATTCAGAAAACGAAGATCATGGCATCTGGTCCCATCACTTCATGGGAAACAGATGGGGAAACAGTGGAAACAGTGTCAGACTTTATTTTGGGGGGCTCCAAAATCACTGCAGATGGTGACTGCAGCCATGAAATTAAAAGACGCTTACTCCTTGGAAGGAAAGTTATGAACAACCTAGACAGTATATTCAAAAGCAGAGACATTACTTTGCCAACAAAGGTCCATCTAGTCAAGGCTATGGTTTTTCCAGTGGTCATGTATGGATGTGAGAGTTGGACTGTGAAGAAAGCTGAGCACCAAAGAATTGATGCTTTTGAACTGTGGTGTTGGAGAAGACTCTTGAGAGTCCCTTGGACTGCAAGGAGATCCAACCAGTCCATTCTAAAGGAGATCAGCCCTGGGATTTCTTTGGAAGGAATGATGCTAAAGCTGAAACTCCAGTACTTTGGCCACCTCATGCGAAGAGTTGACTCATTGGAAAAGACTCTGATGCTGGGAGGGATTGGGGGCAGGAGGAGAAGGGGATGACAGAGGATGAGATGGCTGGATGGCATCACTGACTCGATGGACGTGAGTCTGAGTGAACTTTGGGAGTTGGTGATGGACAGGGAGGCCTGGCGTGCTGCGATTCATGGGGTCGCAGAGTCAGACACGACTGAGCGACTGAACTGAACTGAACTGAACCTCTTTAAGGCCTTGCCTGTGACTGGCACAATCCCCAGATCACCACTCTGCCCCTGGGACTCATCAACACTCACCTGCTTCATGCAGTTTTCTCTTCCAGGCAGTGAAAGGGATTCCCACTCCATCCTCACTGCACCTAAGCATACTCTGCCTAGATCTTTCTCCCCAGTTCCCAGCATCTTCCTGGTCCATCAATTCCAACTTGCTTGATTATGAATTTTTAAACCTACTTGTCTGTTCCTTGCAGTGTATAGTACAGGTGTTCTGTGTTTCTTGACTATTTCAACCATTGTTTAGTAAGATGTTTTGCACCTGACAAGGGAAGTTAAGCAATCAGGAATATGTAATTTATGTAGTTTGTTTTTTTTTAAGAAGGTAACTATACTTTTCAAGTAAATAAAGTAGCAATACTATGGTTTACTAAGTCATCTAGAGTGATTTATAACAAGCAATGAAAAAATTTGCAATTCCAATTTTCCCAATACATAAAAAAGTATTGCAAAAAGAGATCAAACCACAGCAGAAAAATGACAAAGAACATGAACATATAGCTCACAGGAAAAGATATAAAAATGGATTTTAAGTATAGGAAAGTGCACACAACCTCATTCATAAGAGAAAAGCAACTTCAAACTATATCATCTAATAATGTTGGGGTTTTTTTTGTTTTTGTTTTTGTTTTTACTTTCAGACAGGCATAGATCAAAGATTTTGTTAATACACCCTGTTGGCAGTTTTGTGAGTAAGGGTGTGGGGAAACAGTCCAGCTCATGAGCTGATGGAAGGAGTGTCACGTGTGATTTGGCAGTATTCATAGAAATGAACCCACCTTTGTTCAAACAATTCTTTTGCAAGAACTTATCAAACACATGTTTTCTCACATATACATGAAATAATATACTCACAAGATTATTCATTGCAGCACTATTAATAATAGCAAGGATTTGGGTATAAAACCTCAATGTTCATCAACAGAGAACATTGCTAAAGTAAATAGCGGTATAGCCATACAATGGAATACTATGCAGTTGTCAAAAATAAAAGGGAGTTAGTTCTTGGAGAACCTATTTATATTGTTACGAATATATGTTAAGTGAAAAAAGCAAAGTGAAGGACAATTTGTAACATAAATGGTTGTCATCTGTACCAAAAATGTTGGGGAAAGGAGAATATATGCAGATACTTTTATATTCAAAGACTATCTCTAAGGATACATAGATATTCAACATGGGTTGCCTCTGGAGAATAAAACTGGATGTCTGGGAAAGAGAGACATCTATCATTTTCTCCACCCTCAGAAGCAAAACAGATATGGATGGTGGTGGGTAGAGGGAAATAGATGTTATAGATATTATCTATAACACCTTCAGTCAAACAACAATTTTAAGTAACCACTACACTTACAAAAGCACAATTTTGGACAACTCCGTTCTTACAAGGATTGTCACATTAAGTTCTTTTACTTTGTAGCTTCCTTTATGGACCTTTATTAGCCCAAACCCATGAGAGCTACCCTCCTGCAAATATCTTCAGCCCAGCCTGGTTCCAGCCTGCACTCTGAGCTGTAACAACCTTCCTAAAACACCTAAGTCATATGAGGGAGACTGGCTGCACTGATCAGCCTGGAAGTCGGACAAAACATTCAACAAGGAATTGTATGTGTATCTGTGAGAGTCTCTGGGCTAGGTGACCTGTAGCAGAGAGGATCTGGCCCTTAAGGAGCCTGCAGACTGGTAGAGAATATAAAACACTCACACCAAACGGTGGCCACGCAGGGCCCAACATGGAACATGACGCGAAATCTGCACAGACAACATCCTGCAGACATTCACAGCAGGGAGAGGCTCCGGCTAGTTAGAGGAGGCAGGGAGCTATAAATCTGGTCCTGAGGTAAAAATAGCATTTAGACTCATGCAGAAGGGAGAGGAGAGTCTGAGCCACATGAGAAGATGCTCAATGTCACTAATTATTAGAGGAAAGCAAAACTATGATGAGGTACCACTTCACACTGGTCAGAATGGCCATTCATCAAAAAGCTTACAAATAGCAAATGCTGGAGAGGGTGTGGAGAAAAGGGAACCCTCCTATACTGTTCACAGGAATAAAAATTGGTGCAACCACTATGGAAAATCATATGGAGGTTCCTTAAAAAACTAAAATAGAACTACCATATGATCCAGCAATCCTGTGCTGTGCTTAATCACTCAGTCGTGTCTGACTCTTTGCCACCCAATGGACTGTAGCCCGCCAGGCTCCTCTGTCCATGGGATTCTCTAGGCAAGAATACTGGAGTGGGTTGCCATTTCCTTCTCCAGGGGATCTTCCCGACCCAGGAATCAAACCCAGGTCTCTTATGTCTCCTGCACTGGCACATGGGTTCTTTACCACTAGTGCCACCTGGGAAGCCCATATATATACATATACATATATATATATATGTACACACACACAATGGAATATACATACATACACACACAATGGAATATTGCTCAGCCATAAAAAGAAATGAAATAAAGCCATTTGCACAAAATGGATGGACCTAGAGACTATCATACTAACTGAAATAAGTCAAAGATAAATATTATATGATCTCATTTATACCTGGAATCTAAAAAGTAATACAAGTGAATCTACTTACAAAACAGAAACAGACTCATAGACATTAAAAACAAACTTCTGATTACCAAAGGGGAAAGTGAGTGGCTCAACCCTAACCCTAATCCGCCAGGCTCCTCTGTCCATGGGATTCTCCAGGCCAGAATACTGGAGTGGGTAGCCTTTCCCTTCTCCAGGGCATCTTCCTAACCCAGGGATTGAACCCAGGTCTCCCGCACTGCAGGTGGATTCTTCACCAGCCGAGCCACAAGGGAAGCCCCAAAGGGGAAAGTGGGGAGAGTCAACTAGAGGTAGATCCGTCTAGGCAAGGCTATGGTTTTTCCTGTGGTCATGTATGGATATGAGAGTTGGACTGTGAAGAAAGCTGAGCGCCGAAGAATTGATGCTTTTGAACTGTGGTGTTGGAGAAGACTCTTGAGAGTCCCTTGGACTGCACGGAGATCCAACCAGTCCATTCTAAAGGAGATCAGCCCTGGGATTTCTTTGGAAGGAATGATGCTAAAGCTGAAACTCCAGTACTTTGGCCACCTCATGCGAAGAGTTGACTCACTGGAAAAAACTCTGATGCTGGGAGGCATTGGGGGCAGGAGGAGAAGGGGACGACAGAGGATGAGATGGCTGGATGGCATCACTGACTCAATGGACGTGAGTCTGAGTGAACTTTGGGAGTTGGTGATGGACAGGGAAGCCTGGCGTGCTGCGATTCATGGAGTCACAAAGAGTTGGACACAACTGAGCGACTGAACTGAACTGAACTGAACTGAACTGATGAACATATATGAGCTTCCCTGATAGCTCAGCTGGTAAAGAATCTGCCTGTCAGTGCAGCAGACATGAATTCAATCCCTGATCCAAGAGGATCCCACATGCTGCAGAGCTACTAAGCCTGCGCGCCACGACTATTGAGCCTGTGCTCTTGAGCCCGGGAACTGCAACTAGAGAAAAGCCAGTGCAGCAACAAAGGCCCAGCACAGTCAAAATAAGTGAATAATAAAAGAATAAAATAGATGAGCAGCAAGGATTTACTGTATAATACAGGAAGTTCTGTTACAATATCTTGTAATAACCTATAATGGAAAACTGTCTGAAAACATATATGTATATAACTGAATCACTTTGCCATACACCTGAAACCAACATAATACTATAAATCAACTATATTTCAATAATAAGTTTTTTAAAAGAGAGAGAGAGAGAGAAGAGCTTCAGCAGAGGGGATCATCTGAAGCATCTGGATGGGACCCTGAGCCCAGGAAGAGCTTGGTGGAGGTGAGCTGGGGTAATAACCATAAGACTACCATTTCAGTGGAGTTCTTTCCTGCAAATTGTCACGTGATGACCCCCTGACTTGGACACTTCCATATAAAGCAACGAGGGCTCACAGAGATTGTTTGAGGTAAGTCACCCAAGGTTACTCAGTGGCAAAAGCTGGATTTAAGTTGGGAAACTACACAATACTTTGCATGAGAAGGCACTAAAAATGCCATAAACAGGTGCTGGTTGGCACCCCGTTGCTTGAAGCTAATTTCTAAAGTTCTTTTCCAGAGTTTTAACATTCCCCTTGAGTAAATAATTTTCCAATATTAATTTGCATGATGACTCATTTCTTAAGGTTAAATTTCTTCTGGTAATTGCCAAGTTAAACTTCAGCCTGTACCCTCTTAGAATCATCCAGATTCTGAATTATTAGGAAGTGAACTACTGTCTATTCCTTTAAGTCAGGTGGTCCAGACCAGTCATTCCAGCCCCATCATTTTCACAGCAGGTTGTTCACTGGTTTTGTGATGACTTCAGACTAGTTAGGTCACGCACAGGGAGACCCTTTATCTTTGTCTCCCTTTTTTGTTGTTGTTATCGCTATTTTATTTTGTTTTGCTTTTAATGAGGATTAAAAGATGGAAAATGATTCTGATACACCTTTGGGAGAGAAGGAACCGGATTTTGTTTTACACCTATTCTGAAATTTCTCCTCACCTGTTATAACTGTTGATGTAACTGAACTGGGTCAATTGCAAATAATCCCTTCCTGTGAGATGCCTGATGTTGGGTGCGTGGCTAGGTCGCTTCAGTCACATCTGACTCTTTGCAACCACATGGATTGTAGCTCTCCAGGCTCCTCTGTCCATCGCATTCTCCAGGCAAGAATACTGGAGTGAGTTGCCATTTCCTCCTCCAGGGGATCTTCCCAACCCAAGGATTGAACCTGTATCTCCTGCAATGCAGGTTGATTCTTAACTGCTGAGCCACCCGGGAAGCCTGGACATTGGTTTGTTCTATTATTCTTACATTGATTTCTATTCCCCTATTAGTGAGTGGACTTTCTGTTTTGTTTTATTTTGTTTCTCTTGACCTTGCTTTATCTGGGGTCAGGGAGGGTTGCTGGGTAAATACTCTAGAGAAAGAGCTCAACATTGGAAAGGGGAGCCCTGACTCACAGGGTCACTGCCCTCAGGGTTTTCTGAAGACATTTGCTAAGTGAGAAAAAACTTCTTCACTCATGTGAATCTAGAACTTCCCAGGACTCCAGGGTTTCCTCACTTTGTTACCCAGGGAGGCACTTGGGGGCAGGGGTGTGGACCAGTTCATCCTCACCCTCATCACCAGACCTGGATGAAAAATACACAGTCGGTTTTTATTATTCCTGGTGATATTCTACAGGCTGTGTGTGGACAGCCCTACTGAACCCTGAACCACGGCTCCCAGGTTCCTGCAAACCTCCAGTCACGACATGTCCATCAGCCAATTATTGCATAGTCTCATTTTAGGTCTGCTGTGGTTTAAAGACAGCTTTTAAGATATTTGTTGTTGAGGCATTAATTCATGGCCAACAACTGGATAACTCGCTCCTGAAGGAAGTGTATCTAAACGGCATCCCTTCCAGGGGGCATGTCACAGTCTTCCTGTACTTGGGGACACTGGACAGCACTTAGCCCTCTGCTTGGGTGCCCAATCTAAACTGCGAAATCACCAACAAAAAAGCACCCAAAAGGTAAAAAGACATGGCACTAAACAGATCACAAAAGGGACATCTGTTTACAGGAGGAAAGAAGAAGGCAGAACGGGTCTCCTTGTTTGACCTCCACTGAGAACATACACATCAAAGATCTCAGTTGTTCATAGGCAGGTCCACAAATGACCCCAAAACACCGTGAGTACTGGTTTGGGGTGACAAATAAATTTTAGCGAGTAGGTGAGTTCACAAACTCAGAATTTGCAAATAATGAGCACTGACGGAATATTAAAATCGCCTGGGTGTGTGTACAGAAGGAGTGAAGGGGGCAGTCTGAGGCTGGGCAGTGTCAGGCTAGTATGCAGCCAGATCAAGGCCATGGCCACCTCCCCAGTGCCTTCCTGTGGATTAGTGGTGCCCTGTGGCAGCCTCAGACTCATGACTCACAGCTGAGGAGCAGGCACAGGAGGGGAGGAAAGGAACCCCTTCCCTGAGGGCGTGGAGCTTGGCCCAGCATTGCCTGGACTGTGCTGAGAGAACACAGACAGGAGGCCGGGCCCCTCCCACTGCCCCAGGCCCTGCACACTGCAGGCCAGATGCGGTGGCGTAGACAGGCCAACTCTGTCTTGAAACAGAAATGAACCCTTCAAACCGGCCTGTCAAGGAACCTCAGAAGGGTCCTCTTTGTCTGTATGTCCCTCCTCTGACCTGTCTTTTGCTCCAGGTCTTAATTTCCCTAAAAGCCCCTGTTTCCAAGGGCTGTTGTAACAAATGGCCACACACTGGGAGCAGGTAGGCTGGGGGAAGTTACAGCAATGGAAATTTGTCCTCTTACTGTTCTGGAGCCCAGAAGTCTGAAAACAGGGGTCAACAGAACCATGCTGTCTATGCAGGTTCTGGGGAAGAAGGTATCTTTATCTCTCCCAGCTTCCAGTGGCTTCCAGTCCCCCGGGGGTCCCTGGCTCATAGCTGACAAGATGGCTCATAGCTGACAAGATGGCTCATAGCTGACAAGATGGCTCAAAGCTTCAGTCTCTGCCTCGTCTTTATGAATTTCTTCCCTGTGCGTGTCTCTCTTCTAAGAACACCAGGCACTGGATTCAGGGTCTGCTCTCATCCAGTGTGTGCTCTCATCTTAACTAATTACATCTACAAAAGCTCTATCTCCAGATAAAGTCATAGTCTGAGTTTGCAGATGGACCTGAATTGAAGGATGTGAAAGTGTTAAAGTGTTAGTCGCTTCAGGCGTGTCCGACTCTTTGTGACCCCATGGACTGTAGCCACCAGGCTCCTCTGTCCATGGGGATTCTCCAGGCAAGAATACCGGAGTGGGTTGCCATGCCCTCCTCCAGGGGATCTTCTCGACCCAGGGATCAAACCTGTATCTCCTGCATTGAGAGTGGATTCTTTACTGAGTGGAAATTATATTCAATCCACTACCGCATATAAATGAAGTCAGGGGTACTTCCTGATAATAAGGACCTTGGCAGTCATCTGACCTCCTTTGCCCAGAGCTCAAGATTATTCTCAGGGTTTCCATGATCACTTCCTGCCAGTTTTAGGGGCTCTTTGGTCCTGTGTCCTCTTCAGGCTGAAGGAGTTAGAATCCATGGTAGCCCAGGATGGGCAGCCATAAAGAAAAACACTAAAAATATTTCACCTTGAAAGTTTATGCAAATATGTACAACCTCTTCAACAACATCTTAGAGTTTGCTGGGGCCCAAGGACAAATTCCAGGACTTTAGAATTGCAACCAGAATAAAACAGGTTAGACATTAATGACCCCTTTGGCCACAGTGTTTCCCACAGACTCATAGATAGAAACGGGGCAAAGCACAGCTTCATCACACAAGCTCTGACCCATTCCCTAGGTCAGCTTGCCCTTTCATCTGCTCTGAGCATCGGGATCTTGACCATGACCTTGAAATGAGTCCAGCTGGTTCAGGTATATTTCCACCTACAATCTATCCACCAATATCCTTTTATTAATAAGCTTATGTCCTTTTGACAACAATGATATAATTTTTTGAGAATGAGTCCATCCACTGCTCTGTAAATACCAAATCCAGTTGACTCCACAGTTTTTCAGACTACTCAGCATCCTTCCATCCTCCCCCATCTGTCTGGGTGTCCCAGGTAGACTTCACGTCTGCCTCCAGGTGGACAGGTAAACCGAGCCCGACCAATCGGAGCACCAAATACTTCAGGCCACAGGGGTTGGATGAAAGTTGAGTATCAGACACACTGGTTAACAAGAAACCATCAACCAAATCCAGTTTACTTACTCTGATCCAATCATGCAAACAGTTTTTTTTTTTTTTTTAATACACAGACTCCTTTGGATAAAACTTCTCAGTTACTTAGAACTTCCCTCCTGCTTCTCTTCTTGAGAGGGTCTCTGGGTAAGAAAGGAGCTAGCATGCCCTGCACCCACAAGAATGGAGGGTGCCTTGTGCCTGGCATCCTCCAGAGTCTAGATGCCATCCCTGTCTACCCAGGGCAAGTCTGCCATGTAGATCTCTTGCTCTTCTTGCTCAGAATCAAGTGTCTACCCCAGGCTGGCCCTGAGCCCATCTTGGTCACCACTAGGGACAGACACTGAGTCTCTGCCAGCCCACCTTCTAGTTCAGCGCCCTGCAAGTCCCATGCCAACCCCAATGGCGGGCCACATCCATTGCCACAGTGGACGCCACGACAGGTCTCCTGGCTGCCAGAGCAATGTCTGCATGCCAGGGTGACCGAAGAGGAGGCAAGCCCCTAGGGCCTCCCGAGACCACCCTGTGTCACAGATGACCTTAACGTGACTGGGCGCAGGGCTGGTGGGGGGCAAACTCTGCCTTTCAGTGTGGCCCTTCTCCGGCCTGACACCTCTGCCCTCACCAGCGCGAGCCTGGAAAGGACAGGTCAGCTGCCGTGAGTCCAGCTGCTCCCGGTCCCTACTCTGCCTCTTCCTGCCTGCGTCCTCCAGGCAGCAGGCACAGTCAGCCTGAGCTTCAGAATACACTCTCTCTGAGACTGCGTTTTCTCCTCCCACCTCTCTGCCCTCTCCCCTGCCTCAAGCTAAGCCAGGCTGTCCCCTGTGTCATGAGGAGCTCTCTGAACCCAGATGTCCTGACTCTGTGGCTGAAATGTCAGAGAGGGCGGTAAAGAGACATGGACGTTTGTTTTCCAAGACAATAGTCTGATCTGTACAGCTCTGTTATTGTTGAAGGATCCGATTCTCAAAGTCCAGGGCGGACGATTAAGTGGTTCTTCCTCTTCACATTTCTTAAATAACTTTTCTCATTTCCTCTGCGGCTTCCCACCCCCAAACAGAAGAATGTTCGGAGCCAGGCCGTCGAAAAGAACTTTCGCAAGCATGGAAACGCTGTCCATCTGTTCGCTGCAATCCAGTAGCCGCTGGCCAGATGCGGCTCTGGGGCTCCGGCGGTGTGGCTGGTGGGCCTGAGGATCTGACTCTGTAGTGCATTTCGTTTCAAGTCATTTAAAAAACCCGGCCTGTCCCTACGATATTAGACAGCATGAAACTATAGTTCTCATTCTTAGCAAGGCAAGGAGAAAAACGGGTTCAATAATCACCATAAAATCCTATACACCCCCAGGCCACTTGAAAATGGTTGCATCATTCTGCAACCCTCATGCCAGGGCAAGGGTTCTGTGTGATTAATTACTTCACACCAGGAACTTTCCATCCTCACCCCAAGACACAGCTGCCGGTGTCTCGTTCTGTAGCATTCCACACTCCACCAAAGTCCCAACTCTGCAGGAGTGCACGCCATTTCCAAGAAACAGGTCCTTAATCGAGACCCCTGACTTCTTCATACAAAAATCATCCTCATTTTTTTGTTTGTGTGTTTTTTCTTTTTGAGAGTTTTGGGGTTTTTTTTCTCCTTAGCATCAGGATAGCCAAAACCTCAGGAACGCTTAGGAGGAAGGTCAGTGGATAGCAGGAAGCAGCTCGTGAAAGCCTGATTTTCCAGGGCATAAGGGGGTCACAGGAGAAGGGCAGCCTCCCGGGTTGATGTATGTTCTCTGGAAAATGTCCATCATCCTGGTCTCTTTCATCCTGCAACCCTGCAGCCAGCCATTGGCCCAGAACCTCCTCCAAAGCTGTTGGCAGGGAGAGGGTCTGTGCAGGGTCTTCCTCCTCTGAAGACCCCCATCTTCCAAGACACACCTCCCTGCCCTCTGAATGCCCCCAAGATCTGGTGGCCCTGGCCCCTTCCACGTCCTACTGAGGCTGTTTCCTGAGCAAAAGCAAGGCCAGCTGGCCTGAGACCTGCCTGAGGCTACATCCCCAGGAAGAGGGTGCATCAGCCTGGGGTGCACTCCCCCAGTTGAGGTGCTCTAGGAAGAGCCTCAGAGTTCCAAGAGCCTTGTCGGAGCACGCTGTGGGGCTCCCCTGACTCACAAGGCCCTCGGACTTGCTTCCCTGGAGCCTCACGGGGAGAAGGGTGCAGCGCCCTCAGCCATGCTGCCCCGGGTCCTTCTTTTTTCTTTTTTTAATTGAGGGATAGTGGATTGACAATGTTATATTGGTCTCTGGCGTATAACACAGTGGTTCAATATTTGTGTAGGTGATACTCCATTTTAAGTTATTACCATTGACAGGCATACACTACCACATGTACAATAGATAGCCAGTGGGAACCTGCTGTATAACACAGGGAACTCAGTGTGGGGCTCTGTGATGATGTAGAGGCGGGGGCATAGGGGGAGAGTGGGCAGTCCCAGAGGGAGGGGATATAGGTATACTTAAGACACACATGTCGTTGTACAGCAGAGATGAACACAACATCGTAAAGCAATTATCCTCCGATTAAAAATAAATTGTATAATTAAGTTATTACAAATGAACTTATTTACAAAATAGAAACAGACTTACAGACTCAGAGAATGGACTTTGGGCTACTGGGAGGAAGGGTAGGGAGAAGGGATAGTTAGGGAACTGGGGATTGACATGTATACACTGCTGTATTTAAAATGGATAACCAACAAGGACCTACTGTGTAGCTCAGGCAACTGTGCCCAATGTCATGTAACAACCTAAATGGGAAAAGGATTTGAAAAACAATTGATATGTGTACATACATATAAGTGAATCACTTTGCTGTACACCTGAAACTAACAATACTGATTGTTAAACAACTATCTTCAGTTCAGTTCAGTCGCTCAGTCGTGTCCGATTCTTTGTGACCCCATGGACTGCAGCATGCCAGGCCTCCCTGTCCATCACCAACTCCCAGAGTTTACTCAAACTCATGTCCCCTGAGTTGGTGATGCCATGGAACCATCTCCTCCTCTGTCGTCCCCATCTCCTCCCGCTTTCAATCTTTCCCAGCATCAGGGTCTTTTCAAATGAATCAGTTCTTCGCATCAGGTGGCCAAAGTATTGGAGTTTCAGCTTCAACATCGGTCCTTCCAATGAATATTCAGGACTGATTTCCTTTAGGATGGACTGGTAAACAACTCTACTCCAATAAAAAATAAAGAGCTAAAAATAAAAAATAAAGTTATTACAAAATAATGGCTGTATTCCTAGGGCTGTATATCCTTGCAGCTTTGTTCTTCTATAGAGGGTAGTGTGTAGCTGTTAATCTCCTACGTCTCTCTTGCCAAGGCTGCTGACCAGATCCCTGTAGAGGGGGGCAGGCATGAGGCTTGGGGGCAAGAAGGTCGCAGCCACCGTCCTCGCTGGGTGACCACAGGCGGGCCAGGCCGGCCTGCTCCTCTGTCACATGCCTGCCCCTCACTCCTCTGCAGGGAAAGCAGAGGTGCTGACCTTGAAGCTCCTTCATCTATCCTTCACTGAGTGCCCACTGTGTGCCAGGAATTCTGCCAGGAGCTGAGAAAATGCTCAGGGCAAACCCTCAGGGCCCTGCTTTCAGAGAGCTTACTGTTCAGCTTGCAAACGCGAGAAAGAGCCCGCTGGCACACACACGCACACACACACACACACACGCTGTCAGCTCTCCCTAAATGTTTGTTGACTCTGCATAATTAACACATACTCAGGGCTGCTGTGAGGAGCTGCAGAGATGGTGCATGATAAGCACTGTGTAAACGCCAAAGGGATTACACATATGTCCCGAGTAACACGATCGATCGCAGCCAGACAGGAGCAAGGCTCAGCCAGGCAGGCAGCTCCCTGTGTCCCTGCGTCCGGTGGGAAGGACGGGCACCTGTCCCTGGAGGAGCCCTGGGACAGAGGACAGGGGTGGGATTTACAAGGTTCACTGCAGATGCCTCGGTCGGGGGGAGGTGGGGGAGGACAGGGTTTCCCCAGACTTGGGGCAGAGAGGCCCTTTCAGACAAAAAATATACCCAGGCATGAAGAAGGCAGTTGGTTCAGGTGGTCGAAGTCTCCAAGTGTTGAAAGCAGAGTTCTTTGCAATTCATATAAAGTGATTTTTTTCCTCCAGGTCTCCAGGTCTGAGACGCAGGGTTCTGGACACTGGCGCTCCTGTCTCTGCGCTCAGCATCCACTGAAGGCTGTGCTCCCTTCACTGCCCTGAGGACACAGGCCTCTCATTTCCTAAAAGTGCATCAGCCTTTCTGAACTCAGCTTTGACAAAAGCACAGAAACTCTGCTGCCATCCCCCAATGCCTTACCACCTAGGGACCTGCATTCTTTCCTGTCAAATCCCTTGCACTCAGGCGGCCACAGGTCCATTTGAGAGCTTGAGTATGTTCCCCTTTTTCTCTGCCCCAGGCAGGTACCAGTGACCAGCCTTGGGTGGTGGGTGCGTGGATGGATCTGGGCCCACAGGGACCTTCTCATTCTACAGAGCAGTTCATCTCCAATGACGGGATCATTATTCTAAAACCACTAATCCACAAAAGTGAGCCAGAGCTCCAGGGGTGCCTGACAAAGACACAACACACACACACACACACACACCACATACACAGCACACGCCACACAGACCACACAAGACTACACAACACCACATACACACCACACACACACCACACACACACCACACACACCACACAAACTACACACATCACATACACACCACACAGACCACACATACACAACACAGACTACACACACATCACATACACACCACACAGATCATGCATACACCACACACCACAGACATACCACACGCCACACAGACCACACATACACAACACAGACTACACACACACCACATACACACCACACACACACCATACAAACTACACACACATCATATACACACCACACAGATCACACATACACCACACACACCACAGACTACACACACCACACAGATCACACGTACACCACACACAACAGACACACCACACACCACACAGATCACATGTACACCACACACACCACAGACTACACACACACCACACACACCATACAGACTACATACACATCACATACACACCACACACAGACCACACATACACAACATACCACACAAACTACACCCACCACATATGACATACACACCACACACACCACTCATACACACCACACACGCACACCACACACCACACTCATGCATACACCACACACACACCACACACACCACATACACAGCACATGCCACACAGACCACACATACACAACACAGACTACACAACACCACATACACACCACACAGACCACACATACACAACACAGACTACACACACACCACACACACCATACAAACTACACACACATCACATACACACCACACAGATCATGCATACACGACACACATCACAGACTACACACACACAATATACAAACCACACAGATCTCACATACACCACACACAACAGATACACCGCACATGCATCACACACACCACACACACACCCTACACACATCATGCACACCACACACACACACACCACACACACACACACACACACACACCACACACGTATCCCACGTACATACACACACAGCACACCCCTCACATACATACACCACACACCGCACGCAGAGCACACAATTAAGCCTCCGTGGTTCTCTTCCTGAATGCCACTTGAGGCACAGCTAGGACTTGGGTTTGCCCTCCTGACTCAGAGCCCAGCCTCCCCTGGGCCCTGGCTGCGGGGGCCCTTTCCCTCTCCCGGGAGGTGACCTGCGCTGGGAGCTGTGTGGCCCCGGCACCTGAACTCTGCAGAGGCCTCATGGGCCTCCGGTGAGTTCGGCTCAGTCCGCGGGACGAGCAGGCAGCCACTCCGGCCGCACTGGCCCATGTCTGGCAGCAACGGCCACATGCCTCTTAACAGCGAGCCCGCCTGCTCCCCCAGCCCCAGGCCAGGCGCTCGCCCAGTGACCTCAGCGAGCCCTCCCCGCTCCCCGGCTCCTCTGCCACCAGCCAGCCTCCCTCCAAAGAACTGAAAAGCAGAGATGTCCCCTGAACCACCCTGTGCAAGACCCTCACCACCACCCCGGCAGAGCCGCGGTCCTCCTGGTCATCGGGAAGCTTTCCTGGGACCGTGGCACCAAGGCTGGCTGGACTTCAGAATTACCTGCAGGGCTAGGCCCACCCCCGGAGGACAGTCCGACTTGGAGGGTCAGGGCTGGGGCCCAGGCCTCTGAGAATTTCACCTGAATCAGCTAGGTGTTCCCGTCTATGCATATCTGTGTAGGGGAAGGATGGCAGGTTTAACACACCTTTACCAGTGGGGGCCCCGTGGGGGAACCCCCACTTCTTTCCAGCATGATGAGATATAAACCCAGGAAATGGAAGGCAGTTCGGTGGGCTGGAAGACAGATTAGGTTCCAAAGTCCAGCTCCTTGTGCACTAGCTACTTGACCCTCAATGTGTCACTCCACTCACGGGCCTCCGTTTCCTCCAGGCCAGGCCCAGAGGGACTATATGAAGCCGTCTAAGATCTTCCCCAGCTCTGAGAGTCCACGGCTCTTTGATACAGTGACTCGGGCCTCTCAAATAGAAGAGACAGAGAATTGCTAGCTGCCCCATGCTCTCGGTGCTTTAACACCTCCCATCTCGGTTTAAGGCCATCAGGGGAAAAATTCAAACTGCATTTTCCAAGGAGCAGAAAAGATTAGAGGCCTCCCAGTGCAAGGAGACAAGAAAAGGCTCTCACTTCTGGCGACTTCCACAGCCCACATCTCAAGTCAGTCTCAGCCCGACAGACAGTGTTGTTAGACTGATACCCAGACTACCTTTGTAAAAATTTGAAATGGGACTTCGTCTTGGATTCACTGGGGTCCCTGTTGCTTGCCAAGGTCACAAGAAACCATGTAGTTAACACTTCTGGCCTTCTTCCTCTTGGTTTTGAGTACCAAATCCTCATCAGTTTTTTTTTTTAGTTAGTTTCAGGTGTATAGCACAATGATTCAGTTTTGTATACATGTATATACATGCATATATATATATATTGTTTGTCAGATTCTTTCCGCTTATATATTATTGCAAAATTTTGAGTATAGTTCTCTGTGCTATATAGTAGGTCCTTGTTGGTTATCTACTTTATGTGTAGTAGTGTGTATATGTTAATCCCAAACTCCTAATTTATCTGCCCACCTTTACCTTTTGGTAACCAGAAGCTTGTTTTCCATGTCTGTGAGTCTCTTTCTATTTGATAAGTAAATTCATTTGTATCATTTGTTAGACCCTACATATAAGTGATAATCATATGTTATGTGTCTTTGACTTACTTCACTTAGAAGGATCATAGCTAAGTCCATCCAAGCTGCATGCAAATGGCATTATTTCATGCTTTTATTACGGCTGAGTTATACTCTCACTGGTTTTAGAAGGAGCCTCACAGGTCAGAGTTGAGAACTGCTGAAATGGAGACACCTTTTCTGTGGTTGGTTTGCAGATCCTGGGTCCACCAGATGCCGGTCACCATCCGAGGTCTGCAGAGGCAGATGAGGAGGTGAGTGACGGTTTCCTGGGGAAGTTACAGATCGATGGGGTTTTCAGGCTGAGAAGTCTGCCCTGTCAATCCCTGGCTCAACTTCAGAGCTGTAATTGGGAGCAGATGGCCTTGTGCACCCATGGGCCAAACGGAACAGGACATGCCCACGGCTCTTGTCCATCTTCAGTTTGCTCTCGGACTGGGAAAAGGAGCTTGACAGGGAGGCTCAGGACAGAAAGAAGCTGAGGGCTAAGCCAATTCCCAGAGGCACCTCGGCCCAGCTAGGAGAGGATGCAAGCTCTCCAGAGGAGAGACCAATGGTCTCGGGAGCACTGGGGTGAAGACCCGGGTCCTACAACCAGCTGAGGTCTTTGGGGCCGAAGCCACCACACTGCCTGCAGCACCCCTGGGGCAGCACATCATCTCACGCACCTGTCTTCCAGGGTGAATATGGCCCACTGGCAACCAGCAGCTGTGCCATCAGCATGGGCACCTCGGGGCGGGAGGCCCTGGGGCAAGCAGCCCCCAGCAGCTGAGCTCATCTCCTGGCTTCAGTGAGTTCTTCCTCCCTGGGTTCACCCCCGACACATACACAGCGGGCAGGCTCTCCGCATCATTTGGAAGCAGTCAGCCATGAGCGATAGGGTGTCGTGGGAGGGGACGTGGCCTCGCTGGCCCATTATTAGAGAGTCGATCACACCTCCAGGAACGACAGCCCTTCTTGGCCCCTGTGGACAGCTGGACTGGCCCCAGGGGAAAGGAACTTGGCTCAGGGAAAGGCAGAGTTAGGGAGCCTACGCTGAATGCTGCTAAGTCTTCCCACCGGGGTCTCTCTCCCCCACTGCCCCCAAGCTGGGGACACTCTAACAGCACTTTTCTCTCTTCATAAATTTGTCCCCCCTCAGAAGCCTCCCAGTGGCTTCCTAACAGAATGGATTCCAAACTACACCCCTGGATTAAAGTCACTCAAACCCGGTCCCACGTGACCACTCAGCACAGACATGGTCTCGGCTGGCACCCCGCCTCACCCCACAGTCCAAGCCAATGCTCGGGTGAACCCCACCCTCTGGCTGTCACCCCAGTCATTCCACGTGTGAATTTTGCTCTCCTGGCCCCCATACCTGTCCACGCTACCCCATTCTCTTAGCCAAGTGTGAAGACCCAACTCTTCCAAGAAATGGTCCCCAACCACCCCAGCTGACACTGATCTGCCTCTGCCCTGAAACGCTCTAGTTCTCATGGGAAGAACTTCCAATGTAGGCCACGCTTGAAAGTGACAGTGTTAGTCGCTCAGTCCTGTCCGACTCTTTGTGACCCCACGGACTGCAGCCTGCCAAGCTCATGTGTCCATAGAATTCTCCAGGCAAGAATACTGGAGTGGGTTGTCATCCTCTTCTCCAGGGGATCTGCCCGATGCAGGGATCAAACCCGGCTCTCCCACCTTGCAAGCGGGTCTGTGACCGTCTGAGCCCCAGGAAGCCTGGCAGCCCATGCTTAGTAGTTGTATGATTCCCACGAGGCTGACAGCTTTGTTATTCTTGTTATCTTTTGGTGGCAAAACACAGCATACAGGATCTTAGTTCCCCGGCCAGGGATGGAACCCACACCCCTGCCTGGGGAGGGTGGAGCCCTAACCACTGGACCACCAGGAAAGTCCCTAAACTGTCAGCTTTGAAGGGGAAAAAGCCTTTGAATTTTTTAAAACATTATTCTTGCGAATGAAGGAGCTCCAGACTCAAGTGCAAGGATGCTAGGCCCCTGCTGTCTGCTGCACAGCTTTCCGATCTGGAATTTCTCCACTAGGGTGGGATGTGGGTGGGGCTGGCCTGAAGAGAGGGGTCCTACTCAAAACCCCTCGCTCTGGCCTTGCACACACCACCTTCAGTCAATCTTGCCCCACTTCTTTGCCACAGAATTGCCCAGCTTGCTTCTGGGTCGAGAGCTAACCTGCATCACTGCACAGCTCAAGAGAGCACCATTCATTTAGACTGCAGTGTGACTTAGAGGCCTAGATTTGCTCAGTGCAGAACCTGCATGACCACACAGGGCAACACCATGCAACTTCCTGCGGCCAAGTGGCCATAAGTCTACATTTTTAGAGCTGTCCAACTATGGCCGCTAGGAAGAAATAGGACGCCAGAGATGAACTGAGCTTGGAGTTTGGCTGAGCATTCAGCCTGCGGCCTGAAAAACAGCCAGCTTCTCTCCCTGGCATGCCTTAGCTCGTGTGCCAGGAATCACGCTGAACCACCACCTGGCATCTGGTCTTGCCCTTCCTTCCTCCTCATGATGGAGAAACTCTGGGCCAGGCTTGGGTCCCAGCGAGGGCCCAGAGGCCATTTAGGTTCTGCCCGGGATTCTGACAACTGACACAATCTGGTTGAAATTTTGCCCCCCTCGCCGATCTTAGAAACTCCTGAATTCCAAGTGAGTTCCCAACATCCCGGCTCCTCTTCATTTTTCTCTGTCCCAGAGAGCCTCCTGACCTCATGGGCTGCCCACACCCTTGTGGGGACCGAGCCTTTCGTTTCTTCATTAAGACTTTCCAGACAGTGTGTAAGCGGGGGCCGCTCGACAGCAGGCAGGAAATTATCAGTAGAAGTGGAAGTGACAGGGTGTTTAGCAAACATTAAACCAAGGAAGCTTAAAAGGTCTTTGAGCATCGTTAAATAAACATTTAGGATGACTGAGAGGGCAGCGTATAAAATGGAAAGGAAAGTATAAACACTTGCTGTGGGTGGGGAAACCTCTCTCTTCCATCGTCTCCCGGCCATAGGGCTGCAAGGATGCTAGAAGGGATCTGAATGAAGCTATTGAACCCTAAAATAAAATTCCCCTTTGCAAAGCACTGATCAGCGGACATTCTGAGCAAAGGTATGAGGTCTCTTTGTCTCAGCAGTCAGATTTGGTTCAGGTATTTCTGCCCTGAGATGCTGGGCAGGCCCAGGTCTAGACGATCCTGGGAGCCCATTTGACTCAGGAGACCTCATCCTCTGTGACGCCCCAGTTGGAGAAGCAAGGGGAAAACCAGTATGGGGGCTGGACGAGCCCTGATGAGTGCCGAACGCATTAGTTAAGCTTCAAAACCACCCCCATGACATACGTGTTCTCACCACCAGAGGAAGCTGAAGGGAACTAAGGTCGCCCAGTGAGAGGTGAAGCCAGAGCTGGGACCTCAATCCATGTTCCTGCTCCATCCCCCAAATTGCCAGGAAGTATCACAAGAGGCTCCCACCAACCTCTTCCCAGGGGGATCAGGGAGGAAACAAAGACGGGGAGAGAGAGGGGACATTGCAGGGCCAAGCTCAGAGTGATCAGAGCAACCTCCAGAGTGACCGGGGCGCCGGGGGCAGAGGTCATAGGCCTGGAAGCTTCAGGAAGCAGTCTCTGCTGGGCCCTCCTCTCTTTTCCAGGGGTTCTCAGTGCCTGCTTTGCAGAAGGCTGATTTCGCACATGGCTCCAATCAACCCAGGCAAAGGGCAGCGAGAGCAAGCCTGAGTCAGTGGAAGGCCAGCCAGCCTCGCAGATGTCAGGGTGGGTCCTGGCAACGTCACCATGAACAGAGCTGGAACGTCTGCCCTCACTTTTCTGCCACGGGGGCTCAAGGCGGCTAAATAATCCTACGGCTTCACGTGCTCTTGATCTCCTGAAGACACACAGGCACAACGGGAGTGTGTCTGCGGAGGACCAGCCCTCCAAACACACACGCGCGTGCACACACACACACCCTACCAAGCATGAAGGCTGAAACACCAGGCCCACCACCTCCCCACTAAGGGCCTTTGGCTGTTCCTCTTAGATTTAGTAACTGGAGGACATAAGAACTTCACACAGCAAAACAAAGCAGAGCAAGGCAATAAATAATAATTCAATAAGTGCAACAGAAACCACCACGGAGCCAGTTGCATCCAGCAGCGATCCCCCCTGCCTCCCCACCCCCAGAGCCTCGGTGAAGGGCGCGTATGGTCCGCGTGTTTACAGACTCTTTCCCCATCCCCAGTTGCTTCTCTGCCTACTTCCCCACAGCTGCCTGAGGCTCCCCATGAAGCAGGGAGGAGCAAGGAGCTGCCGGCACCCTGGGGCCCTCCCGCCGTCTGACTCCGGGAGCCAGCCAGCCTCTTGCGGTCTATCCCACAGCCCAGGTTCCCTCTGCATCCACAGCTCCGGGTCCCCTCGTGGGGACTTTCCCCGCTCCTTCCTTCTGTGTCTCCCCAGTCTCCTGCCCTCCCCCAAGGCCCAACTCCTGCTTCCCTTCAGGAAGATTCCCACCCTGCTGCCAGCTCCAGGGACACCCCCTCCTCCCTGAGCCCCCCGAAACTCAAGCCTGGAGCTTGGCTATCTCCCTTCCCTCTGAGAAAATGAATTCTGACTCTTCCCTTGGACCGTCACTTCCCGGGCTCGGAGGCCACAGCTGCTGTGACGCTGCCACCTGGCACGTGAGCGCTGCTTAGTTGGCCAGGAAAGGAGCCTCTCTCTTTCCTGTTCTGTGATAAAGTCCGGCCAGCAGCTTGACTCTTGCCGGATGGGCCCTTCCAAGACCTAAGTAGACATACTCCAGGGACCCTGGACCATTGATGAAACCTCAGCGCCCGTCTGGATCAGCCAAGCTTCCACCTGGACCTCCGGAATCAAGCTCTGACCTAATGACCCTTGGGTTGAACTAAATCCCAATGACACTGAGTCAAGAAGGAATTTAAAAAACAGCCTTCCCTGTGACACGTTGAATCAGTTATGAACTTCCACACACAGGGCTCCATCTCCTCCAAACTACAGTCATTTTTATAGTATAGCACAAGGACTCAAAGAGCCTCTTGTATGATTACAGCAGCTGGCAGGATCAGTCTGAAGACTCAGACATGGGTGTTTGCTTACATGGCCTGGGATTTTTAACTCTGCTTTATTTGAAGGCAATGATACATTTTATGTGTGAGGTGGTCTCCACGGGGTCTTGTTTCAAGATGCTGTAGAAGAGCCTGGGTTAGGAACTGAGTTCCCCAAAGCATCCAAGTGGACATGTGGGGGGCAGCTGTGTGCAGGCAAGAGGCTCCCCAGTTGCACACAGAGGAAGGGTCAGGCTCTGAGTCAAGACGTGGGCTTCACTTCCAGCTCTGCCACTGAGACCTGTGTGACCTTGGGCAAGTCACGGAGTCTCGTGGAGTGTTTATGGTTATTCCTGTGAAAACCACTTGTATAAGTCTCCTGGGTGCCAAAACGCCACAAACTGGGATCTTAAAATGCCAGGAATGCATTCTCTCAAAGTTCTGGGGGCTAGAAGTCCAAGATCAAGGTGTCGGCAGGGCCGAGCTCCCTCTGACGGCTCTGCGGAAGAATCCTCCCTTCTCTTGCTTGGCAACTTCCGGTCATTGCCAGCTTTCCTTGGCTTGTGGCCACATCATCCAATCTCTGCCTCCATCTGGAATTTGGAGGTCAATTTTATTTTTGTGTTTGACTAGGGACAATTGATTTAGTTGTCTGGCAGGTGATTCAGAAGAATGGACTAGAGAGAGGTCACGGGGGAAGAGCAAGAAGACTAAGAGTCTTGGTTACCTCCCCCTACTTTTCCCACAGCCCACCCCCACGCCCCCGCCCACCGCCGCTCCCACAGTGGGAGTGGAACATGAACGTTTCCAGTACTGAAAACTACTCTTTCAGGGAGAAGAGCCAAGATGTTCCTTGAGGATAATTGACTACAACAAAGTCAAGAATGCAATATTCCTCTGGGTCATCTGATTGACTATGGACACAGTTTTGATATACAGAATCCAAAGGACCTATAAATGATACCATCTCCTGAATTAACGTCAACATTGGGTGTAAGTCTGCTTTTCAAGGTCTCCGGGATTCCCTGATAGCTTAGTTGGTAAAGAATCCACCTGCAATGCAGGAGACCCCGGTTCAATTCCTGGGTCGGGAAGATTTGCTGGAGAAGGGATAGGCTACCCACTCCAGTATTCTTGGGCTTCCCTGATAGCTCAGTTGGTAAAGAATCCACCTGCGATGAGGGAGACCTGGGTTTGATCCCTGGGTTGGGAAGATCCCCTGGAGAAGGGAACGGCTACCCACTCCAGTATTCTGGCCTGGAGAATTCCATGGACTGTATAGAGTCAGACACAACTGAGCGACTTTCACTTTCAACAAATATTGGCAGATCATTATAACTGCATAGGCCCATTCGCCAGGCAAAACCTATTATTAGAATAATCATCTCCAGGCACTAAGTGTCAAGAATAAAGAATGGCACACAACTGGATATGTGGGAACCAGAGATCCACACAGCACGCAAACATGCCTCTGAAAATGTGATGGCCCCTCACTGATTTGTGTATCTTCGAATAGCTCCTCAGGAGACCCGACCACTGGTTGAGGTCCTCCTGGATTTGTGTCAAGGCATGACTGGTTTCCCAGCAGCTGCAGAAATAAGTAGTGAACATGAGTGGGTCCTGATTCTGCAAATTCCCATCCACGTTTTCCAGATTATTAATAACAGCATAATGGCTCTTAGCCCTGAACAAGAAGATTGGCTAAAGGGAAAAATGATCCTGAAGTCCTGACTCGAGACCCTCAGGCCTCCTTGCCTATTTTGGAGATGACTTAGATGTTCCGAGTTGAACATCTCTTAGTTTCCATGAGAACTGAAGGAGAGAATACGTGTGTGTGAAGGCACCTTGCCAAGTTGAGACAAATATCGTGGATTTTTGGATGGGCATCGAGAATCTGAGACAAAGCTTGACAGAGACCTTGCTTGGGGGGAGACATACAGAGGGAGACAGACACTTGACTTCTCTCCACCCTGAACCCCAAGCTCCCACTCACATCAGGCTGGGTCTTACGGCTCAAAGCCCAGATGTCAGCATCCACACAGGGCACAGCAACTTGTTTTCATTCTCGGAGTCAGAGGGAAAGGTCCTTGTCTCTCAAGGTGTCAGCATTTAAAAGAACAATAGGGCTTTGGGAAGAGCACTTTCCCAGACTTTGAGACTATGGTGGGTTTCTGCGGTGTCAGCTTCGGGAACCCAGAAGTAAAGCAGAAGCCAGATTCTTTCGACACTCAGCAAGTCAGGGCAGCACGCCAGGCGCTGCCTGTCTCAGCTCTCACACCATCACTGCCTGTGGCTCATCCCATTACCACGGGAAAGATGCCACACACAGGGCAACCCCATATCCTGATGGATCCCATCTCTGGCACCTACAGCTCGTGGGCCGGGTGGGTTTTAGCTCCGTGACATAAGACACTGATGCCTTCTGCAGAGCACCCCTCGCTAAATTTACAGGGCAGATGATGAGAGACCAGCAAGGGTTCTAGTTCATCCTCATGGGTTCTAGGTCATCTGTGTAGGTCCCTCCTCGCCCTCGCTTCCCCAACTGAAGGAGCATCTTTAGAGACTGACCACATAGCCAGTCATGATCCGGCACCCGTTTTACAAACCAGAGCCTCTCATAGAGTACCCACAGTAACCCGTGGCCAATTGCCATCACAGACCCCTGTCATGTAGAGCTCTGGGTGGTTCCGCTTCCCTAGTTGAACCTTGTCTCATACAAAATTCAGTACTGGAAGTTCCAGGGGAACAAATCTCAGGGATGGGTTCTCTGAACTGGCTTTCTGGTCTAGATTTAAAGGCATTAGTGGTCTCGTCTCCAGTGGTAAAGGGCATACTGGTAGGCCATTGTGAAAGTAAGTGAAAGCATTAGCCGCTCAGTTATGTCCAACTCTTTGTGACCCATGGACTGTAGCCCACCAAGCTCCTCTGTCTTTGGGATTCTCCAGCCAAGAATACTGGAGTGGGTTGCCATGCCTTCCTCCAGGGGCTATTCCTGACCCAGGGATCGAACCTGGGTCTCCCATGTTGGAGACAGATTCTTTACTGTCTGAGCCTCCCAGGGAAGCCCCATTGTACTTAGTGTCAAAATAGCGCCTAAGTGAGTGAGTCTTTTAGTAAACAAGTTTTTGCTGCCAGGAAAAATTGTAGTGAAAATAAGAAATATAGTGCAACTGCCTGTTTCAAAGTGCAACAGACAAATAGGGGAAGGAGTGAATGATGAGATCAGGGCTTGAAGTTTCCAGCTCAAGGTTCATACGAGCGACTCAGCTTCCGTTATAACTCTAAAATAATCTGTCTCTTATAGCCACCAAATTGAGGTTTCTAAGAACAAAAACTAAACCAAAGCCTAGACCTGCAGGTGGTTACATTGTAACATGATGGAACTGTCACCCTCAGGGACTTTCTGACGTTAGTTAGAGCCTCGACTTCGAAGGGGTAAGACCGAAAGTTGGGACACTTGAGTAGCTTCTAAGCCCTTGGTTCTTCCACACCTCCTTCCAGAACTTTCACCCAAGAATGAGGAGGGTAGTCTCCCCTTGGCCAAAGAAACAATGCTGATTTCACCTGCCCGGCAGAGGATTATGCCTCCCCGGCTCTACCTCACCCTTCACAGCACATCCAGATTTATGGCCAGACTCAAAACCGCAGGGTCCAGAGGGTGAAGTACGGGAGGGACTCGTGATGAAGTATGCTGTACAATGAAAGAACTGCGTGGTTTTGCCAATTTATGTTGATAAGAACTAAGGAAACATGTGTGGAATGGGTCCAAATGGTGTGCGATCAGACTGGAAGGAAAAATAAGGTTGGATCAAGCCAAACTGATTGATATGGACCACTGAAGCAGAGATTTCAGATCCAGTACATTTACTCCAGGGGCGGGGAGCACTCTAACAGTTTGCCCAGTTGGTGGACGGAAATCTGGACCAAAAGGTGGCCCACGCCACGTGTGGCTGAAAGGCCAAGATTTCCAAGGCACATTGCAGAGAGGTGTTACTGGCATGGTGACCGTACTGAGCCGCAGAGTTCTTGGGTATCTGCAGGACCGATAGGATGGGCCACCCACTAACGCCTTGATCCATGCAAGCTGAGAAGATCAAGGTCTGAGAAACACAGTGGACTCACAGACTCTGAAGTCATTCTCTATCAAAACCAGTTCACTGTCCCAGAGACGCTTGAAGGAAGGGGAGGCCAGGTCTTTTTGAGGAAGGACCTGCTACACCAAAAAAGCCCTGTGAATCTTCCTCCAGTTCCCTCCAAAGGCAGCTACACACTTGCCAGGGAGATTGAGCTTTGTGGAAGGAGAAAAATCAAGTTGGGGGAGATTACTAGACAGTGATTCTGAACCAACCGTGATTCTGAGACACCCAAAACCCCACAACGGCAGACTAGTCCGTGTAGAGGCTTGTGGCGATGAGAAGGTGCAAAGGGATTTTGGCTCAGGTCCATCTCATGGGGTGGGGGGTGGGGTCCTCAGACCCCAAGCCCACTCTGTAGCTATCCTCAGGCTGGGAATGCATAATTGGAATATATACACTCAGCAACTGGCTGGATCCCATGGAGTGAGGGCTATTACAGTAGGGAAAGCTGAATGGAAGTCACCATACCTGCCTCTATCTACTAACCCAAAAGTAGCATCAATATCAGAAAACAAAGAGATTAAAACCACAATTGAGGACTTGAAAGATTTAAGGGTGGAGATTTCCTGCTGCACCCACTTTCAACCTGTGCAGAAGGAAAGTGGATCTTGGAAAATGACAATGGATTATCGTAAACTTGATTAGATGGTGACTCCAATTACAGCCACCATTCCTGGTGTTTTTTATTTGACAGGGGAAATCAATATATCCTGTAGAATCTGTATATAGTTATTGACTTGGTTAATGCTTTTTTCTACCTACTTAGATTAGTTTCTAGGGCTGCCGTAACAGAGGACCACCACGGAGTGGCTTAAAACTGCCTCTGAAGCCTCTACGGGAGGGTCCTTCCTTGCTGCTTCCGGCTCCGGAAGCCCCAGGTGACCCTTGGCTTGTGGTAGCATCGCTCCAGTCTCTGCCTCCACAATCATGTCGGCATCTTCCCTCTGCCCCAGTGCCTCCTCAAGGCGCTCTCTTCTGTGTGTCTCTGAATCCAAATTGCCCTTTTCTTATAAGGACACCACTTACGGTGGATTAGGGCCCAACCTAATGACCTCATCTCAACTTGAAGACATCTTAAAATGCTCTATTTTCACAGGGACTGGAAGTTAGGAACTATATATATATATAGTGATATCTGTGGGCTTCCCAGATGATGCAGTTGATAAAAAATCTGCCTCCCAGAATCCCTGGGTCAGAAAGATCCCTTAGAGAAGGAAATGTCAACTCACTCCAATATTCTTGCCTGGGAAATTTCATGGACAGGGGAGCCTGGTGGGCTACAGTCCATGGGATCTCAAAGAGTCCAACATGACTGAGCATGTACACATATATATACATATACACACACATATATGTGTATATATATATAGAGAGAGAGAGCCCACAAATATCACTATATACATATACAGTTCCTAACCTGAAGTCCCCCTGGAAATAGAGTATTTCCAGATGTGTGTATATATATATAGAGAGAGAGAGACAGAGAGAGAGAGAGAGCACAATTCAACCAATTACAGGCTCCCTTTGCCTGTAATTAAATTAATGTAACAGGATTATAATTATAAGAGAATAAATTGATGGGAACCTACAGACAGTACTGTTAATGGCCCAAACTCTTCAAAACTGAAGGTCTGTTTCACCTCACTAGGTAGGGAACAACAACCAGCCAAGGTGCTTGCCAAGAACAAAAGGAATAAATATCCAGTGAGAAATGCAAGAGGATACATATAAATAGTAGTTACAACCATGCACACAATTGCAGAATGAGGATTGGAATAGTTGTAAATATTTGTTCTTATTTTGATAAAGAGTATATTTGTATATATAGTAACCAATCCTCTTCTTCCCAGAAGTTCTGGGTTAGCACCAGCCTCCAAACACATTTTGTGTTAGATCATAGACGCGAAGCTGGGGACTTACTCCTTTCATGCCCACAGACACACGCTGTCATCACCCGCTGACTCGCCAGGGTGATGGTGAAGCAGCTCCATCACCAGCCAGACCACACGTCTACCAGTCAGTTCATGGACCAGATGTGCTTAGCTCTGCGAGCTCATGCCAGCTTCTCCTGCCCATCAGCACCCGTCATCAGAGATGGAAGCTTAGAGGTGACAAGGGACCAACACAGATTCCAGCCCATTCTCATGGCTTCCAGACCATCTGTGTCAGTTTCAATTTCTCCTATCTTCTCCTGTTGTATGTACTTTTTTTTTTTTCTTTTCAGTTGCCTGCCTGCTGACTTGGGACTCCAGCACCAGGCAGAGAGGCCACAACCTCTTAACCTCTGTGAAATAAAAGTCATATTTTTATGGCAAGACAAGAGAAATTTATACAAAATTCTTCTCTGCACTTTGGTCTCCTCTGCCTCGCTCCTCCCCACCACAGTGCACCATTGTACCTGTATCAGGGATCTCTAAACCTCCCCCACTGGCAAGAATAGCTGTTCAACCATATAGGGCAGCATTGACCCAGCATCCATAAGATAATTCCTTTTAGAACTTATAAAGGGTCACATGACCTACCAGGATGATACTTAGATCCAGGTTATGTGAACTGTCAATAATATATCATTGATGTCCAGCCCTCTGTCTCAAAAAACTTCTATAAACTGTGTCTAAAGGCAGGGGAGCAGTTCTCAGAACTTTCTGAGATGCTCTTTCTGGGTTACAATCCTCAAATTGGCTCAAATAAGATTTTCCATTTCTTTCTTAGATTGCTGATTAACTTTTTGTCAACATCTTTTCACCAACTCCCAGAATTGTGGGAGGTCAGATCCCCACAATAAATTCCTCATTATATATCCTAATGGGTTCTAAGTATTTCGCTGTAAGAATGTTTGCCAGAAGCAATTTCTCCACACAATTAATTGATCATAAAACAATTCTGATCATAGAAAATAAAATAAAGGACATAACAAGCCAGGAAAAATTAGTAACAAACCTTTTAAAATATTTTATTGTGAAATGAAAATACCAAAAAAAAAAAAATTGAATACATTAAAATGTCTGTGGGTTCATGGCAACACTGCCCAATTAACTGATTTTAATTTGTGGATTTTTGTCTCAGCACTTGTCTTCCATATCTTTCCTTCATTCATAGTCTTACACAATTTTTTGTTTGTTGACTTGCATCCTAGTCTGGCATCGCATGTATCCTTTTACTCTAAGATTTATGTCTTCGTTAAGGCAGGTATCAGTTTCCAAATCCTAGGGTGTACGTTTGTAAGTGAGCCCTGCATCTCCTTACGAAGGCTTCTTCACCACTGTCTGTTCTTGGCAGGTTGTAACGTGTCTGCTGATAGACGTTCCAAAGCTCTCTGGGAAGTGTGGCTTCAACTCTGTGCTTGGGAGACACTCATCCTCTTCCTCCTCCAATGTCATCTGTTTCGAAACATGGAACCAACTCTTGGGGCAAATCATGGTCACCCATCAGCTCAATAAAGCCACCAATAACATCACTGACAAGTGCTAACACTTCTTTATGTTTTAAGTTTTCGCGTTAACTTCAGCCTCTGTTTGATAGAGCAACATTGGTCCAATGTCAATGACTTAGCAGAATTGGTTTTTTGTTTTTTGCCAAATAAAACAAACAGCTGCTACAACTGAGCAGGATCCTATAACCAAGGAGGAGCCTTTCCAAAACAACTGCCACCCGCGTCCTCCACCTGCCTTTTGTCTATAGAAAACCTTTAGTTAAAGAATAAATTTAATCAGAGAAGTGAGAAAGTGCAGAATGAAAGAAAAACCATCAAGCAATACAAAATAATGATACTTTAGCCATTAAACAAAATCAAAGACATTTAGTTCTTCCTCAAGGACTGTAGGTGATATTCTGAGCCATGTCCTTTGAGCTGTTTTGCAGATACTGAAACCCCCGTCAGACAGAAGTTAACTCTATGCTGCTCACCAGCACGTAGACCCCAGACCAGTTGGAACCAGAAAGTTGATGATGTTGATTCCCAGTTGCCTTACCACCAACCAATCAGAAGAAGGTCTGTGAGCTGACTACGCCCTGCTCCTTGAACACTGTGAGACTCCTCACTGCCCCTTCTAGGGCAGGACACACCATCTTGAGGGCATTAGCCTGCTGTGGCCCCTTTTGCCTGGCAAAGCAATAAAGCTTTCTCTCTGAATACATCACCCAACGCTCTGTGTCCCAGATTAAACCCGGCACCAGTGTACAGAGGCCAAATTTCGTCAATACTTGTTATCCTTGTATTCAGATATATCTTAAGGAAACCAATGATACTTCCTTTCTCAAAGTCAATCATTAAGGATTCAGGATCTAATGTCGGAAGTAAGTTCTTTACCATATAAAACTGTATTATAAAATCTGCTGCCAATTTTTCCAGATTTCCCTGGAAGTAAAATGACTAGATGAGGTACACTTCTATTTCTCGCTGATATATGGAACGTACACAACTGGTAGAGCACATCTGGGCTACATTGAAATATTCCATCACCTGTCCAGTCCTTATATTTTACCAAATCAAGCCAGATTCTATGAAAATATCAATTTCATCTGTGTCGTGTTCTCTGTTATCAAATAGTGAGAAAAAAATAATCATTTTTAAGAGAACTACATTTATCAGAAAGCAGGTTAATCATATCTTTTGGGAGGAAAGAGAGGGATTTAATATTTCTTTTGCCTTCAACTGCCAATTCTGCCAATATTGGTAAATTTGAGGAAGAGAAGAAAGAGGAAACAGGAGGAGAAAGCAGGAGAAAAGAAACTGGTATGTCCAAGTCAGCCAATGAATTTATCACTAATGCTCTCGAAGACTCTTGCGAATTATGAGCCATATCTTACAAAGATCTGTGGTTCTGAGGGGTTGAGGGATGACTGTGTTCATGAAAGGATTTGCAAACTAATGTGTTATTTTCTAGTATGGTATGCAATTCGACTTTGCATGCTCTAATTTTACACTTCCAGTAAATTTTCTCATCTTTGTCTTATCTAGTCTGTATACAAGGTTATTATCATCCACTATTTTAAGTCAGCCAAATCTACAGCTTTATAGAGACCATTATGAGGCCTGAGATGTATATTATATAAAAAGAGGGGACATACAGCTGCTATGGAGATCAGTATGGAGGTTCCCTATAAAATCAAAAATAGAGGTACCAGATGATCAGCAATCACACTCCTGGTCATATATCCAGAGAAAACCATAATTTGAAAAGACACACGCACCCCAGGGTTCATGGCAGCACTATTTACAATAAGCAGGACATGGAAGCCACCTAAGTGTCCAATGACAGAGGAAAGCATAAAGAAGATATGGTGCATGTGTACAATGGGGTATCACTCAGCCACAGAAAAAAGAATAAATAATGGCATCTGTGGCAACACGGATGGACCTAGAGATGGTCATACTGAGTGAAGCATGTCAGACAGAAAAAGCCAAATATCATATGATATCGCTTATATGTGGAATCTTTGAAAATGCTACGAATGAACTTATCTTCAAAAAGCAGAGTTACAGGTGCAGAAAACAAACTAATGATTACCAAGGAGTAAGGAGGAGAGGGATAAATTGAGAGACTGGGATGGACACATACACACTACTCTATGTAAAATAGATAACTGATAAAGACCTACTGTATACAGCACAGGGAACTCTACTCAATACTCCAATGGCCTACATGGGAAAAGACTCTAAAAAAGAGTAAAGATTATACATATATATGTATTTGAGCCTTTGCAGTATACCTGAAACTAACACAGCATTGTAAATCAACTAAACTCCAAAAAAAATTTTTTTATGTGGCAATAGTCCATCAGACTTCAAAAAAGGGGTGCAGTGTGGGGGGAGAGCATTGCATCCTTGGAGAAATGAAACCCAGCTGTCAACCTTATCTTTTATGGCAAAATTACTTTATGGCCTATTAGCTGTGCAGCGAAGCGGCCTGTGGTAAAGATGTTTATGGAGAAAATATGGATACCATCCTAGCAGTTGTGGTTCTTTGATTGAACCCTGCTGACACAATGCTGTCCCAGATCTTGACCTGCCAACCTTAAAGGCACAGAGAGGCTATAATCCTAGCCATTGATCCGGCTGTAGAGGCTGCCAACTGTGTCAAACCTACACGACATGACGGCCATTGAGTGTTCCCCGTTGAGATGGTTATGGTTCACACCTGTGTTTACCCCAAGGCCCAGTTGTTAATGTTTACCCTGTGGACACCTTCTCTTAAATGTGTTTTGTATCCGAAAATTGAGTTTATTAGGGACCCATTAAATTGTTGTCCCATACGTTATGGCTGAAAGGTAATCAAAGCCGCTCATCAGAGGTGCGGGCCAGCACTGCAGTCCTGCACTGAGATCATTCCAGCCAAAGGCAAAGAAGCTCACGGGCTGGCCAGCTCTTCCAGGAGGGGGAGTTGTCATGTTGCCAAGTTTCCCTCGGAAAAGCCTGGGGGGAGACAGGATGTGAAAATGGGCGAGCCCCCAAAACATTCCCAGTGATTTTCATCAATATGGTCACGACAGTCCTCAGCAAGGAAAGAATGGGCAGAGGTGGGTTGCGGGGAGCAGGGGCTCTCCCGCATCCTGCTGCCTAAGGCCGAACCGGGAAAGAGGCTACCTTTCTGGAACAGGAGAAGGTGTCGAGGGCACTCAGAGAAGAAGGGACAGCAGGCTCGCTGTCAAAGCAGGACAGACCCGAGGTCCATTGCCAACCCCGATTCAGCTGGTTAAGTCAGCAGAGCTTGGACACTTGTGCAGAAAATCCAGAGAAAAGAATCACCCCAGCCAGAGCTCTGCAGTGGAAGTGAACAGAAAATATTCACGTGTGTGCGTGCTGAATCGCTTCAGTCGTGTCCAACTCTTTGCGACCCCATGGACTGTCCACCAGGCTTCTGTCCGTGGGATTCTCCAGGCAAGAATACTGGAGTAGGTTGCCCTGCCCTCCTCCAGGGGATCTTCCTGACCCAGGGATCCATCTCCTGCATTGGCAGGTGAGTTCTTTACCCCTAGCGCCACCTGGGAAGCCCAAAGAAGTCATGCCATGAGTTATCTCTTTTAAAAAGGAATAATGACAAAGAGATCTTAATGATAGCAACACTTGGCATGAGTCAGAGACCTCACTCAAGATCTTACTGTGTTCTTAGCAAAGTTTGTGATCCTGAGTTGATGGCGTCATTCTTGGCTAAAGTGTGAAAGTTGCTCAGTCGTGCCCGACTCTTTGCAACCCCATGGACTATACAGTCCATGGAATTCTCTAGGCCAGAATACTGGAGTGGGTAACCTTTCCCTTCTCCAGGGGATCTTCCCAACCCAAGGATAGAACCCAGGTCTCCCGCATTGCAGGCGGATTCTTTACCAGCTGAGCCACCAGAGGAGCTCTTTAAATACAAGAAGGGCCATAGGGGCTATGTTAAATAGGCTAAGTGGGTGCTAAATAGGCCGAAGATCTGCACTCCACTTGCCCAGTACAGGCTCTGCTGGGAAGCAGCCAGGACCACGTCTCCCAGACCCTTCATCATTGGCTCTCACCAATGAGTGGAACTAACTGGATGTCGTCTAGACTAAAATAAATAAGAAATGAATGTGTCTCTTCCAAACTCTCTTCTCCTGTGTCCTGGAAGTCCTGGGAACCACATGTCCAGAGCTTCCATCAGCTCATATCCCTGAAACCTCATATGGAGTAGGGCCCAGTCCCCATGAGTGGAACTTTGTGTGAGTGAGAAATAGCCCTTTATGTTCAGCAAGGGAGATGATAAGGTTTCACTGTCAAAGCAACTAGAATGAACTGATACAGTCTCAAACCTACACATTTATGACCAATTAACTGTTTGGGTGTTAGTCGCTCAGTCGTGCCGGACTCTTTGTGACCCCATAGACTGCAGCCCACCAGGCTCCTCTGTCCATGAGATTTTCCAGGCCAAGGATACTGGAGTGGGTTGCCATTTCCTTCTCCAGAGGATCTTCCCAACCCAGGGATTGAACCCAGTCTCCTGCACTGAAGGCAGATTCTTTACCGACTGAGCTACAAGGGAAGCCCCACAAATACTCTAATTTTTGTGCTTAATTTGACCTGAAGAGTGACAGCCTGTGAAATAAGTCAGTACATTTTTCTTTCATTGAACCTTGAGCACCAGCCTCTGCTAGCTTCAAACTTTTCTTCTGCAGCTTCCTCTCTTCTCCCGATATACATAGAATTGAAGAGTCTTGGGATCTTGCTCTGGGTTAGACTTTGGCTTAAGGGAAGATTGTGGTTGGTTCGCTCTTCTGTCCAGACCACTGAAACTTTCTCCATATCAGCAATAAGGCCAGTTTGCTTTCTTATCATTCATGTGTTCATTGGAGGAACATTTTTCATTTCCCCTAAGAATTTTTTCTCTGCATTCACAACATGGTTAACTTGCATTAACAGCAAGTTGCACTCACAACTTGTTTGTTCCAAGAGGCCTAGCTTTCAACCTGTCTTGGCTTTCAACATGCCTTCCTCACTAAGTTCATCATTTCCAGCTTTAGATTTAACACAAGTGATATTTGACTCTTTCACTTGAAACACTAGGAGGTCAATGTAGGATTATTAACCAGCCTAAGTTCAATATTGTTGTGTCTCAAGGAACAAGGAGGGGGAGAGATGGGAGAATGGCCCATGGGTGGAGCAGTCAGAACACATACAACATTTATCAGTTGAGTTCACCATCTTATATGGGCGTGGTTTGTGGAACCTCAAAATAATTACAATAGTAGTATCAAAGATTGCTGATCACAGACCACCATCACAAATAAAGTGATAATAAAAAAGTTGAAAATACCATGAGAATTACCAAAATGTGACACAGAGATGTAAAGTAAGCGAGGGATGTTGGGAAAGTACGCTGCTATGCTAGACTTCCTCAAGACAGGGTTGCCACCGAACTTTATTTTGTGAAAATCACACTGTTTATGAAGAGCAATGAAGTGAGCTGTGTCTGTATACTGAGAAGTTTAAGAAGAAAACTTTTTAAGAAGATTGTCACTCAAGGTCTCTCTCCCCTCCCCAAGATTTCTACCACTAACATTTGTGTGTCTTCCCTTTTAGGTTTTTCTCAGTGGATATTAGAAATACAAGCTATTTAAAAATCCTAAAGGAAATCATCCCTAAATATTCATTGGAAGGACTGATGCTGAAGCTGAGGCTCCAATCCTTTGGCCACCTGATACAAAGAAATGACTCATTGGAAAAGACCCTGATGCTGGGAAAGATTGAAGGCAGGAGAAGGGGATGACAGAGGATGAGAGGGGTGCAAATCATCACTGACTCCATGGACATGAATCTGAGCAAACTCCAGGAGATAGCAGAGCACAGAGGAACCTGGCAGGCTGCAGTCCATGGGGTTGTAAAGAGTTGGACACAACTTAGTGACTAAATAACAACAGCAGCAAATTTCAAAATCAAATCAAATCACATGGTGTGTTTTATTATTCTGCTTTGTTCTCTTAACATCCGATGATAGATATTTTATTGCCGTTAAATGCTTTTTCAAAATACCATATTTATAGCTGAATAATATTTTTAAACCTTCAGGTTGTTTATAATTTTTAACAATTAGACAAGGACTGTGATGAACATCCTTAGACATAAGTCTTTAATCACATTCTGATTATTTTTTAGGAGTTACTTGGAAGTGGCGTTACTGTGACAAATGACAAATATTTTTAAGAACATTCTTACGGTTAAATTGTTTCCAGTAATGTTGCATCGATTTATAGTCCTAACAGCAATGGGTTCATGTGGAAGCACTGCAAAAACAAGTCACTGTTTTAAATGTTTTCCAGATTAATAGGAGGAAATGCTATCTCATTATTTTGATTGATATTTCTTTGATTAATGACTCTATTGACCAGTTCTTAGGTTTGCTGGCCATTTGGGTTTCTTCTATGAATTGCTTGTTCATTTTCTTTCATCATTTTCCAGTTTGGATGTTAGTATCTTTTTATTGACTTGATGTAATTAAGGCTCTAATTCTTTGTCAAATTTATTGTGAATATTTTTTGCTATTTTCTTAGTTTTTCTTTTAATGTTTATTATAGAGGGATTAAAACATAATACAGACAGTTTGGGGTTTCTTGTTCATCGTATGTAGTTAAATCTGACAGTTTCCTCTATGATTGATTCCATGGCTTTATGTTTAGAAAGCTCTCCCCAACCCAAGATCAATTAAATGTTCCTCTGTTGTTTCTTTTAAATAATTAAGAAGATTTATAAAATCATAACATATAAGAATTGGAAAAACTCTATGTTCTTCATCTTATAAATGAGACAACTCAAGCTTAGGAGGTAACATAACTCAAAAACTCAAAGACAGCCAGTGAGTAGCACAGCCAAGATTTTATTTCCAATTAAAAAAGTATAATTAGCACACAATGAAAGTCACAAATCTTTGATATTCAGCTTGATATGTTTCAATAATTGTACAACTTTTGTAACTACCATCCACACCAAGATACAGAATTTGTCCACCATCAACATTCCCCACTATATGACTTTTCATTATAGACTATATTTGCCTATTTTTGGATTTTATAAAAATGGGATCATAGAGTACTTTTTTGTGACTCCCTTTGTTTACTTACTTAGTATAAAATGTTTAGGATTCATTCATGCTGCTTGGCCTGTAAGAGGTCATTCTTTTTCATTGTATTATGAAAATGTACTAGTAATTAATCACAAGAATATACTATGTAAATATAGTACATTTTTTTCATTCTCCTATTTATCAGTGTTATCAAGTAGTTTCTAGTTTGGAGCTTTTTTGAAAAAGACTGATGTGAATATTCTTAGAGAAGTATTTGTTTATACATGTGATTTCATTTCTCTTGGGAATGGAACTGCTGGATCATTGAATAAATGATGTTTATAAATAAATGTTTAACAGCTAGGGTTTGCAATCAGATTCTAAAAAACATGCCCTAAGCTATTCAACCACGCTGGCCCCTAGAGATCCAAGCATTAAGAGATCGAGTTCAAATCCTAGCTCCTCCGTGTCCTTGCTGTGTAAACTTGGGGAAGTTGCATCACCCCTCAGGGCCTTGTTTCCTCATGTGCACCAACCCATTAGGATATTATGGAGACGCGTTAACACAAATAGAGCGCTTAGAATGGGACTTGACACATGGTCAGTTTTTATTATTATTATAAGAGAATGTGTCTGCATTTACTCTCTCGGATACTGGATTCAGAGAACGGTTCTCTTAAAACCAGTGGGAAAAGCTTCCCTGTTGAGAGTATTTATGGAAAAAGACGGCCCCTTCCCACAAATTCAGCTGGACCTGCCACCTAAAGGCCTATGGTCTGCACCTAGGGTCCTCAAGCATTCCTGCCAGCTCTGAGGGTCTCATTCTCTGGTTCTTGCACTCGCCCTTGCCTGGTTCTACATACACTCGGCCTCTGCACCTGCAGGTTCCACATCCATGAATTCAACCATCGTTGAGCATCCTCAGAGTTTGGCACCCATGGGGGTCCCAGGGGCTTCCCAGGTAGTGCTAGTGGTAAAGAACCTGCCTGCCAATGCAGGAGACGAAAGAGACACAGGTTCGATCCCTGGGTCAGGAATACCCCTGGAGAAGGAAGTGGCAACCCGCTGCAGTATTCTTGCCTGGGAAATCCCACGGACAGAGGAGTCTGGAGGGTTACAGTCCACAGGGTCACATAGAGTCAAACACGACTGAAGTGACTGAGCATGCATGCACATATCTACATGGTGATAACGAAAATGATGAATATCACGTTCAGGATACAGGTCATGTCTTCTGGGCCAAGTCAAGATAAATGCACTTTATTTGTAGAGTATAACTGAGAGTACTGGGGGAAAGATGTTTCCATTCCATACTCATCCAGTGACCATCAGCTGTCAGACACTGCTATAGACTCAGGGACTAGACAAGCGTCCCCTTGTCACTTGCATCCTTCTTGCTTCTGGGGCAGAAGCCCCTGTCTGAGAAGCAAACAGCTGACAGCTAATGAGGGCCTGGAGGCATTGGGGGAGGGGAGGGAGGAGCTCGAAGCCACCCCAGTGGAGTGCAAGGCCAGTTCAACCTGCAAGGTCCTGGGAGAGGGACAGGGAGGCACAGCGTTGCAGAGGCAAGTGGGGCTTTGCATCTAGGTGACCCAAGCAGTGGAGCATCAGGACGAAAAAGAAGGGAATCCTGCTCCAGTCCTCGCCCTGCAGCTGAGCCAAGTTCAGCAGAGACTGGATGGTGTGTTCCCTGCCCCTAAAGAGCTCACAAATTAGTTGTGACAAGCATTCATTCAGCAGCCAGTTCAACAAATGCTTTCTTTTTTTATTTTTTTTATTGAAGGATAACTGCTTTATAGAATTTTGTTGCTTTCTGTCAAACCTCAACATGAATCAACATATATCCCCTCCGTTTTGAACCTCCCTCCCACCTCCCTCTCCATCCCACCCCTCTAAGTCAGTGCAGAGCCCCTCTTTGAGTGTCCTGAGCCATACAGCAAATTCCCGTTGGCTATCTATTTTACATACAGTAATGTGAGTTTCCATGGTGCTCTTTCCATACATCTCACCCTCTCCTCCCCTCTCCCCATATCCATAAGTCTATCTTCTCTGTCTGTTTCTCCATTGCTGCCCTGTAAATGAATTCTTCATTTTTCTAGATGCTATATATGTGCGTTGGAAGACGACATTTATCTTTCTCTTTCTGACTCACTTCACTCTTCTGAACAAGCGTGCTGACATCCGCACTAGAGAACCCATCTTCCCAGCAACCCAGGCAGAACCTGAAGCCCAGCCCCCACCAGCAGAGGCGGGAGGCCCTGGGGCCCAGACAGCAATGAACCTGGGAGAATTACGAGGTGTCCTCCCCTCCTGCCCAACTCAAGTACCTGTGCGTCTCTTCCTTAAACATTGTTAATTCCCCCACGTCCTGGGCCCTCGCGGCCTCAGCCCTCAGGAGCAGCAGGCCTCAGCCATAACTTTGCAAACTCAAAACATCCACTCAAGAAAGATAAATTTCTGGCTCAGGAAGGACTATTTCAAAGGCTCACCCAGGGTGGTTGGCTGCTCCCAGCAAGACTGAGCATCAGCCTGGAGAAGGAAAGAGTTTGTCAGCGAGTCAGAGACCAGGGTTTAAGTCTCAGCTCTGCCGCTAACCAGCTGGGTGACCTTGGGCAAGCACTTAGCCTCTCTGGGCTTCAGTTTCTTCACTGGTAAAAAGACACAGTTGGAGCTCTCAGGGGCACCGCAGCTCTCATCACTGGATCATTCCCAGGAATACTGAGGGGCCACTGGGGAGCTTAGGACAACAAAAATGGAACGCCCAACAGTTCTGGATATGCATATGTGCTTATGGCAGAAAGCCAAGAGGAGCTGAAGAGCCTCTTGAGAGTGAAAGAGGAGAGTGAAAAAGCTGGCTTAAAACTCAACCTTCAGAAAACTAAGATCATGACATCCAGTCCCATCACCTCATGGCAAATAGCTGGGGAAACAATGGAAACAGTGACAGACTTTATCTTCCTGGGCTCCAAAATCACTGCAGATGGTGACTGCAGCCATGAAATTAAAAGACACTTGCTTCTTGGAAGAAAAGCTATGACCCACCTAGATAGCATATTCAAAAGCAGAGACATTACTTTGCCAACAAAGGTCTGTCTAGTCAAAGCTACGGTGTTCCCAGTAGTCATGTATGGATGTGAGAGTTGGACCATAAAGAAAGCTGAGTGCCAAAGAATTTATGCTTTTGAACTGTGGTGATGGAGAAGACTCTTAAGGACTTCTAAGAAGTCCCTTGAGAGTCCCTTTAGGAGTCAATCCTACAGGAAACCAGTGAATACTCATTGGGAGGACTGATGCTGAAGCTGAAGCTCCAATACTTTCGCCAGCTGATGCGAAGAACTGACTCATTGGAAAAGACTCTGATGCTGGGACAGATTGAAGGCAGGAGGAGAAGGGGACGACAGAGGATGAGATGGTTGGATGGCATCACCGACTCGATGGACATGAGTTTGAGCAAGGTCCTGGAGCTGATGATGGACAGGGAGGCCTGGCGTGCTGCAGTCCATGGGGTCGCAAAGAGTCAGACACAACTGAGCGACTGAACTAAACAGTTCTGGAAGCTGGAAGTGCAAGATCAAGGGGTGAGCAGGACAGTTTCCTCTGAGGCTGTGACAGACTCTGCTTCAGGCTCCTGGTGGTTTGCTTGGATTTCCTTAGGGAAACATCTTGCAATGTCTGCCTTCATGTTCATGAGCATTCCTCTCTGTGTGTGTGAGAGAGAGTGAGTGTGTGTGTGTGTGTGTGTGTGTGTGTGTGTGTGTGTGTTCACACAGTTACTCTTTTCCTAGGACATCAGTCCTATTGGATTCAGGGCCCACTCTACTCCAGTATAACCTCATCTTAACCACTTACACCAGAATGACCCCATTTCCAAAGAAGGTCACATTCTGAGATGCTAGGAGGTTAGAAGTTCAGTATGAATTGGGGGGGTGGGGCACAGTTCAACCCCTAATGACAACCCTGAATCTCTAATTCCTCCTCCCATGGGCCTCTAGGTGGACCTTAATGTCTGTCTATCAAACAGGACATTTTGAGAATGACAAGTGTCACCGTGAACAATTATGGGAGACAACAGGCGTAACTGGGAACGGACCCAGGCAGACTGGGAAGTATGGTCCCCATAGGACCTGTCGGGTCCAGCAGAGGCGTCTGCCACAGGCTAGAAAGCAGGGCTCAGGATTCTGTTCCTGCTCCCTGCTGGTCATGCACAGAGTAGGGGGTGGGGGGAGGCAGGAAATAGTGCCTGGGAAGCGCCGAAGGCTGGGAGAGGCTGGCACTGCGGATGTCCACACATGGGGAAAAAAGTCCTCCCGTGTCAACTCTTCCCTGAGATCCAAACAAGGACTTGAGCCCAGGTCAGACCTGCAGGATGTATGTGAGACCATGTGATGCCAGGAATTGTCCCTTTGATGCGTTTTCAGTCTGAGTGACACTGGTTCACGTGAGTAATGAGTAAAGAGGTCCTAGGCTGTTTAGTGCGACCAGGGTTCAGGAAAGGAGGCAGTCAGCCTTCCCTGGTGGTCCAGTGGTAAAGAAGCTGCCTGCGAAGGCAGGAGACACAGGCCTCTGAGCAGGAGCACAGGGTCTCCCCCTGGTCTGGGAAGACCCCACAGGCCTCAGAGCAACAAAGCCCATGGGCCACAACTACTGAGCCTGCATTCTAGAGCCCACCAGTCACAACTACAGAAGCCCACACGCCCTAGAGCCCATGCCCCCCAACAAGAGGAGTCACCACAATGAGGAGCCCACGCAGTGCAACCAGAGAGTGGCCCCCACTCGCCACAACTAAGAGAAAAGCCCGCGTGCAGCAGCAAAGAGCCAGCGTGGCCAAAAATAAACTAGTAAATGAAAACGATGTTAAAAGAAACAGTGAAAAGGAGGCAGTCAAGTGCTCTAATCAGGAGATTTCGAGATGTGCAAAAGTTACTTGAGACCGGAGGAGCTAAGACCACAAAGTGCAAGGGACAACGACCAGTCTGCCTGCGTAACACAGGCTTCATAAAATGAGTTCATAAATGTCCCCTCTTCCTCTGTTTTCTAAATTTGTGTTGGATTCATGTAATTTCTTCTTTAAATGTTGGAGAGAATTTTCCAGTGAAGCCACTTGGGTCGGAAGTATTCTTTGTGCTGCTGCTGCTGCTAAGTCGCTTCAGTCATGTCCGACTCTGTGCGACCCCATAGACGGCAGCCCACCAGGCTCCTCTGTCCCTGGGATTCTCCAGGCAAGAACACTGGAGTGGGTTGCCATTTCCTCCTCCAATGCATGAGAGTGAAAAGTGAAAGTGAAGTCGCTCAGTCGTGTCTGACTCCTAGCGACCCCATGCACCACAGCCTACCAGGCTCCTCCATCCGTGGGATTTTCCAGGCAAGAGTACTGGAGTAGGGTGCAATTGCCTTCTCCCATTCTTTGTGAGAAGGCTTTAAATTATGAATTCAGTTTCCTTCATTGATCTGGATCTACTCAGGTTTTTCCTTCTTCCTGAATCAGTTTTGGTTGTTAGTGATTTTTTTTTTACTGCACTTTCCCTGTCATCTAGGGTGTCAAATGTAAAGTTTAAGAGATAATATCCTCTTATTATTCTCATATTGCTTATGGGGCCTCTAGTGTCTTCTCTTCCATGCTAGATATTGATCATTTCTGTCTTTCTCTCTCTTTTTTTTTTTTTTTCTGATCAATCCACCTAGAGGTACATCAGTTTATTGTTCTATGCAAGGAACCAGCTTGGAGTTTATAATATTTCACTTTTTTATTCTTTATTTTTCATCAGTTTCTACTCTTCTCTTTGTTATTTCCTTCCCTCTGCTTATTTTGGGTATAACTTACTCCTCTCTTTCTACATTCTCAAAATGAACACTCAGGATTTTAGACCTTTCCTTCCTCATGTAGCGATTTAAAGCTATAAATTCTCCAAAGATTTCTTTAGTTGCATTATACCTGACAAATGTTGGTGTTGTTGCGGCTTTAGTTTCACTCTGTTCAAAATACTTTCCAATTTTCCGTAAGACTTTTTGACGTGCATCTCTAGTAGACAGCGTATGGTTTTCAACTCTAGAAGTTCTATTTGGCATCTTTCTCCTCATTCTCTTCTTATTTTCCACTAGATCTTTGAGCATATTGAGCATATTCACAATAGCCTTTCTCTTTAAATAAACTATTTTGAGTAACTTAAATTTACAGAAAAGTAAAGCACATCTGTGCTTAAAGACAAGCACAAATTCCCAGTTTCTCTTAAAAGCAACATCTTACATAACTATGGTACGTTTGTCAAAACTGAGAAATTAACACTAGTACATTTTATGGACTAAACTCCAGACTTGACTTTACTGGATTTCACCCATTTTTCCACTAATGCCTTTTTTCCCCCTGAATCCAGTCCAGGATATCACACTGCATTTGGTCATAGCACTTCCTTCTTTCCCTCTGGACCACAGTGCAATATTTCTCCACCTTTCCTTGTTCTCATGATCTTGACAGTTTTGAGTACTGGTGAAATATTGTCTAGAACATTTCTCCATTGGCGTGTCTCGTGTTTAGACAGGGGTTGTATATCTTGAAGAAGGTTAGTGGCTTCGTAAAAGTATAGATATGGACGTGATCTCTCTCTCTCTCCAGGGTCAAGCAGAGGGACTCTGGGCTGAGAGCAGAGGTCAGTCGGAAAGTTCCCAGAGGAGCATAAAAAGTGTCCCCTGGAGCTGAGAAGTCCTAGGGTCACATGTCTGACTCTCAGCAGTAGACCTTCGAGGGCGGAGGGTGGGTATTCATTCAGAAAGGTGGAGTGATGAGAGGGCTGCCCTGGGAGTGGCTTTGAAGGCCAGGCTTTCCCTCTGGACCAAAAAAAGTGACTTGGAGGAGCCCACCTAGAGGCTGGGCTTCAGGAGATCCAGCAGACAGCTCTGGGCTCTACTTGCAAAAGCAGTATCTGATGGAGATAGTTTGTCAGCTGGAAAATGAGGGATCTCCCTGGGGAAGGAGGAAAATTCCCAGTAATTCATTAAAAAAAAAAAAAATGAGAGGAAGAGTTTAGTTGGAGGCACCATCCAAATTAGAGGGCCCCTACTGCAGACACTAGAAAGACAAGAACTTCACACTCTGGGGGGTCCCAGTGGAGGAGGAGGCAGGGCAAGGTTGGGGGAAGACCCCTGCCCTTTCTCCCCTGTAGGCTGCAGAGGCTTGAGGGGAGCAGGGGAGAGGTTTGGGGAGAGAAGTTGAATTTGAATAAGCATTTAGCACTGTTAGATAATCTGGACTCTGATCGTGAAAACAAGACTCCTATGGAGGAGGAGTCCATAGGGACTCCACAAGGGATGAGAAAACTATGGAAGCTGCCTGAGTTCTCAGGATCAGATCCAACTGGGCAGGTAGGAAAAGCAACAGTCAGAAGACAAGAGTCTCGTTTCCTGATTTCAAACCAAATCCAGTTCACGCAGCAAACCAGTTACAAATATGTGGAAATGGTTTATGGGAAAAGAGCTGGGACTCCAGACAGTCAGACACAGAGCAGCTGCTGCAGGCCTCCCACAAGTCCACCGGTGGCCAAATCAGGACCCAGACCTGAATCACAGCCCACAGCGCCCACCCCCGAGGTGGGAGTCCAAAACGGCAGCCCCTGCTGTCACAGACACCGGAGATATGGGCCGGCCCCACTGTGCGGCTCCACACGGCTGAGCAGACACAGTGTGTGCCACATGTGGTCCCTCCGGAGAGGGGAATCAGACCGGGCTTCAGACCCCAGACCTCCTCAAACTGTGGGGGAGAAGGGGGCTTGTTTCAGGAAGGACCACGGGGGTAAGCTGACGGGCTGCCCCTCTAAGTCTCTGTCATGAAAGACCACCTCTACCGTATCCATTCTTCTATCTGTGGACCTTGGACACCGTCCACATCTTGGCTGTTGTAAATAGTGCTGCGGGGAACACAGGGCTGCATGTATCCTTCAAACCATGTCTCCCTCCGGGTTGAAGCCCAGGAGTGGGATTGCAGGGTCTGGTCTATCAGGGAACTCTCTATTTTGAAAGCTATCATAGAAACAAATTGTTAAGAAAAAAGTGAATAAACACAAAGAGTACAAAATACAAGCTCAGCATTCGTATCCTTAGATTCGCCGTGAAGTCACTCCATCAACTGTTACTCTCTCTGCAGGTATTTCACGCGTCCAGTGACAGCCCTCTAGGATCTTGCTCTACGTAGCACTAGCTGGGTCAGCTCTATAGTAGCCACTCGCTTCCCAAGCAGTAGTGGACAGACCCAGGCTGTGTCTTCCCTCCTCCCCGGCAGCCCCTTCAGGCGCCTTGAAGTTCTTTCTCAGTAGGTCCAGCTCCGGAGCATCAGTGGTTCCCACAGCATTAGCTCTGCACCCTGATGCTCTCTCTGTGTCCAAGCTGTCCCTTCTGCTAGGACACCCTCTTCCTGACTCGGTCTGTCCCATCCTTGCTATTCTCTGGGGCCTGACTTCATGCCACCTGCACTCCTCTTTCCATCATGCTGGGTGGCATCTTTCTGAGGCTGCTCTGATGTGGTGCCCTGCTCTTTCCACCAGCCCTGTGGTCACTGAAGTCCATGTCCTCCCTCCCCAGGGTTTCCCAGGCGGATCAGTTCAGTTCAGTTGCTCAGTTGTGTCCGACTCTTTGCAACCGCATGAACCACAGCATGCCAGGCCTCCCTGTCCATCACCAACTCCCAGAGTCCACCCAAACCCATGTCCATCAAGTTGGTGATGCCATCCAACCATCTCATCCTCTGTTGTCCCCTTCTCCTCCTGCCCTCAATCTTTCCCAGCATCAGGGTCGTTTCAAATGAGTTAACTCTTCATATCAGGTGGCCAAAGTACTGGAGTTTCAGCTTCAACATCAGTCCTTCCAATGAACACCCAGAACTGGTCTCCTTTAGGATGGACTGGTTGGATCTCCTTGCAGTCCAAAGGACTCTTAAGAGTCTTCTCCAACATCACAGGTCAAAAGCATCAATTCTTCACCACTCAGCTTTCTTTATAGTCCAACTCTCACATCCATACATGACTACTGGAAAAACCATAGCCTTGACTAGATGGACCTTTGTTGGCAAAGTAATGTCTCTGCTTTTGAATATGCTGTCTAGGTTGGTCATAACTTTCCTTCCAAGGAGTAAGTGTCTTTTAATTTCATGGCTGCAGTCACCATCTGCAGCGATTTTGGAGCCCCCCAAAATAAAGTAGCTCAGTGGTAAACAATCTGCCTGCCGATACAGGAGCCACAGGAGACCTGGGTTCCATCCCTGGGCAGGGAAGATCCCTGGAGGAGGAAATGGCAGCCCACTCCAGTATTCTTGCCTGGAGAATCCCATGGACAGAGGAGCCTGGTGGGCTACAGTCCATGGGGTCACAAAGAGTCGGACACAAGTGAGCAACTGAACACACTTTCCTTTCCTTCAAATCATGTTTTCCTCCGGGTTGAAGCCCAGGAGTGGGATTGCAGGGGACGGCAGGACGCTTGGGGGCAGGACTCATTTCCACTTTTACCTTTGCTGCCTTCATAACAGTGCCCAGTGTTTACCCAAGAGAGTTGGCTTTTATCAGCAGTTGAAAACAACAGAACGATCTCCCTCAGTCTGCATGGAGCAGGCCTCGCGGAGAGAAATGGTCGTTTGTCAGTTCTTCCTCGCTCCAGGGCCAAGAAAGCCCAGACCCCAATGGCCCCGGGCCAGAAGAAGCCAGCAGCCCTAAGGAAAGAGACGGACTGCTACGGGAACACTTTGGAAGGGCTCTGCACCTCCCAGAGCTCTCCAGAAAGTGAGGCCACGAGCGGCCCCCTGCCTCAGTCGGGCAGGACGCTTCCTTTCATCTCCCGCCGGCCCCTCCCTGCCCAGCGGAGGGTCAGGGACCCAGGCCCGGTTGGCCCAAGCTGGCGATGCAGACCTGGCGGCTGGAAGACGGGTGGGCGGTGTGTGAAAGGAGGCCCAGAGTCTCTTGTGCACCGCACGCACAAGGCTTGATTACAGGGTGCTGAGCTGGGGGAGGAATGTGCCGCGTGAGCTGGAAAACCCCTCGTGGCTCGTTTTTTGTTTTGTTGTTGTGTTTTTTTTTTCCCCAGCATCCGCGGATACACCAGGACAGAGGGCAGCACGCGGGCAAAACGCGCCACATTTCAACCCTATGGGAGCTGACCCGCGTTCCCCTGCAAGTCAGAAAGACTGCCACCCCTTCAGTTCCGCTGCCCAGTCTGCTTGAAGGGGCTCGAGTCAAAGGCCGTTGGAAGAGGGTGCCTGAGAAGGCTCAGAGGCAGGGCAGCCCCGAAAGGATCCGGTCTATGGAGGATCTGACCTACGCGGACAGATTCTCGACTGCGGTCCTGCCCGTGGGAGGGGGCATGGGAGGGACCAGAGGGAGAGCTATAAGGGAAGACCATGTTTTTGTGCCTTTGAACATTTTTATGGAAATACATATGACATATAACGCTGTGTAAATGTCAGGTGTGTGACATGTTGACTCGGTACATGTGTATGTTATCATATGATTGCCATTGTAGCAATAATTAGCACCTCAATCATGCTATATATAATTACAGTTGCTTTTTAGTAGGTGGAATAATGAAGATCTAGTCTTTTAGCAAGTTTGATGATTATCATATGCCCCTTCTGTTTATATTCACTATACCGGCCATTAGATCTCTAGGGCTTATTTACTACTCGCTGAAACTTTATACCCTTAAACCTCATCCTATCTCTCAACACAAAAGACAGGGTGGACCATAAGAAGTGAAGTGATGTCGCTCAGTCGTGTCCGACTCTTTGTGACCCCATGGACACCAGGCTCTTCCATCCACGGGATTTTCTAGGCAAGAGTACTGGAGTGGGTTGCCATTTCCTTCTCCAGGGAGCTTCCCGACCCAGGGATCAAACCCAGGTCTCCCACATTGTAGAAAGACGCTTTACCGTCTGAGCCACCAGGGAGCAGGGTGGACCATGAGAACATCATGCTAAATGAGTTACACAAAAAGACAAATAGTGTGTGATATCACTGAGACGTGGAATTTGGAAAAGCCAGACTCGTAAAAGTGGAAAGTCATTCAGACATAGAAAACAAACATGGTTACCAAAGGGAAAAAGGAGGGATAAATTAGGAATTTGGGGTTAACATATACACAGTGCTGCTGCTAAGTCGCTTCAGTTGTGTCTGACTCTGTGCGACCCCATAGATGGCAGCCCACCAGGCTCCCCCATCCCTGGGATTCTCCAGGCAAGAACACTGGAGTGGGTTGCCATTTCCTTCTCCGATGCATGAAACTGAAAAGTGAAAGTGAAGTCACTCAGTCGTATTCAACTCTTCGAGACCACATGGACTGCAGCCTACCAGGCTCCTCCATCCATGGGATTTTCCTGGCAAGAGTACTGGAGTGGGGTGCCACTGCCTTCTCCGATATACACACTACTATATATAAAATAGATGAACATCAAGGACCTGCTGTATAGCACAGGGAACTGTATTCAATATCTTGGAATAACCTATAATAGAAAGGAATCTGAAAAGCATATATAAAAATGTATATATATATAACTGAATTGGGCTTCCCTAGTAGTTCAGTTCAGAGAAGGCAATGGCACCCCACTCCGGTACTCTTGCCTGGAAAACCCCGTGGACGGAGGAGCCTGGAAGACTGCAGTCCATGGGGTCGCTGAGGGTTGGACACGACTGAGCAACTTCACTTTCACTTTTCACTTTCATGCATTGGAGAAGGAAATGGCAACCCACTCCAGTGTTCTCACCTAGAGAATCCCAGGGACGGGGAGCCTGGTGGGCTGCCATCTATGGGGTCACAGAGAATCGGACATGACTGAAGTGACTTAGCAGCAGCAGCAGCAGCAGCAGTAGTTCAGTTGGTAAAGAATCTTCCTGCAATGCAGGAGACCCCAGTTCACTTCTTGGGTCGGGAAGATCTGCTGGAGAAGGGAAAGGCTACCCACTCCAGCATTCTGGTCTGGAGAATTCCAAGGCCGTGGGGTCGCAAAGAGTCGGACACGACAGAGCGACTTTCACTTTCACAACTGAATTACTTGCTATACACCTGAAACTAACACAACATTGTAAATCAACTATATGCCAATAAGAAAATGGAAGATTATTTTTTAATCATCTTCATTTTAAATTTAAAATTTTAGAATCATCATATTAAATTTTTAAAAAAAAATAAGAATGGAAAAGAGAAAAGACAGAAAAGAATCAGCAAGGAAAAAAGGAAAATAAAGACATAAACAGAAGCTGTGGGGAAGAGATGGCAAATAGGAGGCAATGTTAATAGAACCTATTACATCTTGAGGGACAGTGTTGCTTGGATGTGTCCACTCCGAGGAGGGGCCCTTGGTTCAGCCTCTTTCTCCCACCAGCAAGGAGCAGGGCCACACAGGTAAGCTGTGAGCTTCTCACTGAAGCCCAAAGCAGTCCGATTCCCTTTTCTTCCCAGAACAAGTCCTGGAGGCCCAGGGGGTGCGTTCAGGGCTCCACCCCAGTCCAGCCAGGGTGCTGGGAAATGGTGTCATCTTGTACAGGACAGGACGTCTGCTGAAGCTGGCTGGGAAGTATGTGCAGTGTGTGTGTAAGAGAGAGAGAGAATGAGTGTGTGTGTGTGTGTGTGAGTGTGTGTGAGTGTGCATGCGTGTGTGTGTGGAGGGATGGAGGAGGAGGAGCTCAACCGCCCGGGTTGGAAAATCTTGCCCCCTGAGAATTCTGCTCACTTTCACTTTGGGCAGAGCTGTTTTCCTCTTGTAATCCCCAGTGCGATGAGCAGAGGGGGTGGAAAAAGCACCCCGGGAGGCTTTCTTCCGTGAAAGAGGCCACGAAAATGTGCAAGGAATTCAGAAATATGGGGCGGCTGCATCCGTAGCTTCCAACTCACATCTTCCTGGGCTCTGGAAACCCTCCTCTGTCCTAGAAACGCCCAGAAGAGATGGAACAGTATTTTTTTTTAACTATTTCTAAATGTGGAAAATATACATACCAAAACTGACCATCTTTTTTTTTTATTCTTTATAGAAGTGTAGTTGATGTCCAACATTGCGTTCATTTCTGCTGTCCAGCAATGTGGCTCAGTTATACACATATATACATTCTCTTTCAAACCCTTTTCCATTAGAGTTTATCACAGGATATTGTATACAGTTCCCTATGTCGTACCACCGGACTTCGTCGTTCATGCATCCTGTATATAACAGTTCGCGCCTGCAAATCCCAAACTCCCACCCCATTCCTCCCCTCCTCTCATCCTCCTTGGCAACCACCAGTCTATTCCCAAAGTTTACCATCTTAACCATTTTTAAGTGTAGAGTTCAGTCGGGTTGAGTACACTCACTTTGTTCCCTTTTCATCTGACAAACTTGAAACTCTGTACCTGTGAAACAACTCTCCGCTTTCCTGGCCCCCAGCCCCCAGCAACCACCATTCTGCTTTCTGCCTCTGTGAACTTGACTGTTCTACAGATCTCCTCTAAATGGATCACACAGCACTTGTCATTTTGTGGTTAGTTTGTAGCTCAGATAGTAAAGCGTCTGCCTGCAATGCAGGAGACCTGGGTTCCATCCCTGGGTTGGGAAGATCCCCTGGAGAAGGAAGTGGCAACCCATACCAGTATTCACGCCTGGAAAATTCCATGGACCAAGGAGCCTGGGGGGCTACAGTCCTGGGGTTGCAAAGAGTCAGACACAACTGAGTGACTCACACTCTGTTCCTCTGTTATTTCACTTCACATAATGTCCTCAAGTTTCATTGATGTTGGAGTGTGTGTCAGAATTTCCTTCCTTTTAAAATATTCCATTGTATGGATACACCATGCTTTGTTTATCCACTGATCTCCCTTTTGGCTTTTGTGGATAATGTGTGAGCATGAGTGCACCAATATCTGTTCAAGACCTTACCTTCTGCTCTTTCGAGTGTGCACCCACAAATGGAATTGCGTGAATCACATGGTAATTTATTTTTCATTTTTTGAGAAACCGCCATATTACTTTCCACAACCACCCCCCAGCTTGTAGTTTTGATCCACATTTTCCTAATGATAATAGTGATGTTGAGAATCTTTGCATGTGCTTATTTAAATGTCTCTTTGGAAAGAGAAATGACTACTCAATCCCTTGCCCATTTCTTAATAAGGTTCTTCATTTCGTTGTTGAGTTGTTAGAGTTCTATATATACTCTAGTTCTTAACCCCTTATCATGTGTGTGATTTGCAAACTCTTCCATTCTGTGGGTTGCCGTTTCACTCTGCTTTGTCCTTTGGTGCACAGAAGTTTAAAATTTTGATGTAATCCAACTCATTCATTTTTTTCCCTTTGGTTTCCTGTAAGCAAAGGATTTTAGCCAATTGCAATACCATGGCTCTTCTCAAGATATCTTTAAGGGAGAGAACAAGATAACACTCTGTGCTGACATGTATCCTGGATCTCAGAGCAACCCCAACAAGCAGATGTGGACCAGGACAGGAGCTGACCTTCTCTTTCTGTTGTTTCCCATGTCAGAATTTTCATGAGGTTCTAAGATATCCTTTTTTTCTTTTCTTTTTCTTTTTTTGCAGACCTGTGTTAAACTTAGGAGTTTAACACAGGTTTTTGGCTTCTTTGTTTTGTTGTTGCTGGTTGGGTTTTGTTTTGATGCTGGGTTGTTTTTTTTTGTTTGTTTGTTTTTTCTGTGCCTTATGAGTACACATTTTCAAGTTGTACAGCATGAAATTCTAAAGAATTAACTTCACATGTAAGATCCAAAACAAGCCACTTACTTAGGAGAAAACATCCCAGGCTTTCTGGCTGGTTCAGATCTCCATTACTTGTATCATCAGATGGGATCCTTCTAAAAAATCAATAAAGGGTCCCCAGGGGAGTGAGCCAAACGTGGACATTTACTGGCTTTGAAAGATAAGGAGCTGAAAGCATCTTTGAAGAAAGAGCTCAGCGTGAATGTCCTGGCTCTGTGCTTTATGAGTCCTAACTCTGTTCGGTGTCAGTTGCTGGGTCCTCTGCCAAAGAAACACTGGAAAGCCAGCTTTCCTCTAATTTACTTGGTATGTCAGCAACTGATGGACACTTTCTGTGAAGGCAGACCAACTTTTAATACATTCCAATCTACTGGCATGAATTCACCACTTTCCTCTCATAGTGGAAAAAAAGCAAAGCTAGTTTAATTGAACTAGCATCAACACAATGGTGCCCCAGGAAGTGAGGAAGTACTCCCTCTGAGTAACTCTCCTTTTTTTCTGGGGGACCCCATATAGGGTCCCATCTGCTGATTCAGAAGTCCAGCTATTTCCATCCATTCTCTTTCTCAACCATGAAGACAAGTTACCCAAGTGCTGGCAATACAGTGGAGGGGGTGACCCAGAACTACCATCAGGCAGGTGTCGTGTGTATTATAACATGTAATATACGGCACAATGTATATTACACTAGCACACCTCATGGGCCTACAAACACGCTAAAGGGTTTAAAAGACACTCCAGGAACAAGAGGGACCCATACGAGACAGGTTGGCACTGCACAATTTAACACCCATTTTACATCAGGTGTGGCAGACACTAGCAGAAGAGGGGTCTGTGGTGGGGGGAGCCCCCCCTGGCCTGGTAGTGGAACCACCTCACACACACAGACACCAATACCAATGCAAGCACAAACATCCCAAAACCAACTCCTGCACACTTTGACACTCACACACACACACACACACCATCCATGCTGCTGCTGCTGCTAAGTCACTTCAGTCATGTCTGACTCTGTGCGACCTCATAGACAGCAGCCCACCAGGCTCCCCTGTCCCTGGGATTCTCCAGGCAAGAACACTGGAGTGGGTTGCCATTTCCTTCTTCAATGCATGAAAGTGAAAAGTGAAAGTGAAGCAGCTCAGTCTTATCCAACTCTTAGCAACCCTATGGACTGCAGCCCACCAGGCTCCTCCATCCATAGGATTTTCCAGGCAAGAGTACTGGAGTGGGGTGCCATCGCCTTCTCCGCACACCATCCATACACACCCTGAAAAGAGATGTGTTCTCCACACACCAGCTCAGGGCTTATTATGTTCAAGTTCTTCCGCTGAAGGAAATAAGAAGTGGACAAAAGCCCATGGCTTCCTAAAGAGGTTTGGTGGCCTGAGAAGGCACGCCTGGCTGATTTTATTTTTATCAAATTATTGTCAATGCATAATGTTGTGTTGGTTTCTGCTGTACAGCAAAGGTATTCAGTTATGTGCTGTGCCTAGTCGCTCAGTCGTGTCCGACTCTTTGCGACCCCATGAACTGCAGTCCGCCAGGCTCCTCTGTCCATGAGGATTCCCAGGCAAGAATACTGGAGCAGGTTGCCTTGCCCTCCCTCCAGGGGGTCTTCTCGACCCAGGGATTGAACCAAGGTCTCCCGCATCGCATGCAGATTCTTTACCGTTGAGCCACTAGGGAAGTCCTGTACAGCAAAAATGATTCAGTTATACACACATACATTATTTTTTCATATCATTTTCCATTATGATTTATTACAATGTGTTGAATGCAGTTCCCTGTGCTATACAGTAGAATCTTGTTATCTGTTCTACATATACTTGTATCTGTTCATCTCAAACTCTTAATTTCTCTCTCCCCTACCTCCTTCCTCCTTCTGTAACCACAGGTTTGTTCTCTACGCCCATGAGTCTGTTTCTGTTTTGTAAACAAGTTCATTTGCATCATACTTTAGATTCCACTATAAATGATATCATATGGTATTTGTCTTTCTGACTTACTTCACTTAGTGTGATAATCTCTAGGTCCATCCGTGTTATTGCAAATGGCAATATTACCTTCTTTTCATGGTTGAGGAGTATTCTACTGTATGTATTATCACATTTTCTTTATTCATTCATTTGCTGATGGACATCTAGGTTGCTTCCGTGTTCCAGCTATTATAAATAGCGTTGCTATGAACACTGGGATACATGTGTCCTTTTGAATTAGAGTTTTCTCTGAATATATGTCCAGGAGTGGGATTGCTGGGTCATTTGTTAGTTCTATTTTTACTTTTTTAAGGAACCTTTATACTGTAATCCATAGTGGCTGCACCAATTTACATTCCCACCAAGTGTAGGAGGGTTCCTTTCTCTCCAAACCCTCTCCATCGGCTAAATTTATAATAAGTCATCATCCTTTTGCCTTATTCCAAATAAGTTGTGTGTGTAACCCATAAGAAAATGCACCCTAAACTCCTGGAATGGTTGGGCTTCTTGGAGGAGTAAATCAGTGTCTGTGGGGGGTGGTCTCTGGAGTTTCAGATGAAGGAGAAAAGAGACAAGCATGGAGTGTCCATCCCAGAGTTCCTAGTGTTCTTATGGATAAGTGTTTATTCCTGTGAACAGGTGCTGGCCTCTCTTTTCATGGACTCTGGCTCGTTTTCAGCACAGGTCAAGTTCAAATGTTTCATGCTGCCTGGACAGTGACTGGGCCGTAAGAAAATCCAGGTGGTTCTGATCAGGTCTGGAAACACGAGGCTTATCCAGTAGAGACCTGGTTGATTCCAAAGGTAGGAATTCTTTGCCTTTGATCCAATTTTCATTCCTGATGGCATGCGGCTTCCGGGTTCAAAGTCAAGAGCTTCCATTCCTTCTTCCCACCTACCCTCCTCACAAAAGGTCATATGAAAAAAACAAAAATGGTTGGCTCAGAATAGAGGCCCCGAGGCTTGTTTGTACATCACCCATCCCTTGTAAATCAACATTTTAATGAGTTAAGTACACAGTAAGACACACAGGGGTCACATTCCTCTGAAATACTTGGGGTGGGGGTGCATTTAGCTTAATCCCAAATCAGGAAATAAGCCAGGCCCTTGTCCTGTCTCCATTGTCCCCACGTTTGGCCCAGCATCTGGGACTCCAGGGGGGCGAGTCAGAGCAGGAGCTCACAGCCCTACATCCTGTAGCTGGTGGGTGAGAGCCGCCTGACAGCCTGCCTGGGTGGGCGGGGCGGTGGGGGGGGACACCAGGCTGCATAATCGATACCAACAATACCAACTACCAAGAATACCAGCAGCACCCAGACGGCCTCCTCGGCAGGCGGGCAGGCAGAATAGGAGGCAAGCGATAATGAGAACAATGAAAGGGTCTGACATGGAAATTTCAGTAGGAAACAAGCAATTACATGAGAACAAACATTCCCAACGCCACTCACAATCATCCCAACACATCACAGTGATTATAGAAACGAGAGCAACAAATTGAGACCCGGAGCTGTTTGCACTTTGAAAAAAACCGTTCTCCTGGGAGGGAGCTGTGACCCTCGCTGAGCACATGTGTGACTCTGTGTGTGTAGGGAGGGTGGGGCCAGGGTGCTTTTGAAACACATGAATTTCATTTGACTTGATTTCAAGCTGGATCTCTTTCCCTTGCAGTTAAAACCTCTCTCTTGAAAAAAAAAATTACATTTCTATCTACCAGGCAGGAAGGAGACAGTGAGTCAGAAAAGAAGGAGGACTTTCTCTGGGCCTGCTGCAGGTTCAGTGAAATCCTGATAGGAAATGTTCAGACCCAGAGAAGAATGATCCCCAATGCAGAGCTGGGCTCTCTGGCTCAAGACTGGAGGTAGAATCACAGGGGAGGAGGGTCTAGGTTGCAATTATTGAATATTTTGCTAGAGGCCTGACAAAGGCCACTGCCGTCCTACTTTTCATCAAGATTCACAACACGGTGAAGCTAGTTCCTAGGGTTTTAAAGGTGAGTTCTTTCCTTCCAACGCATTAAAGGGAAGTAAAAGCAAGTGTTTGGGTCTTGCTGTCCACCTCAACTGTCCCTGTGTGTTCTCCATCAGGGGATGCCTTCATCATCCCTCTCCACCTCCACATCTTAAACAGCCTGCAGAGAGGTGACATCTGAAAGTATGGAGGGAGCTCGAGGGAGTTATGGGAGGGCATGGAGAGTTTACACGTGGCAGGGGTCCGTGAGCCAATGGCAGAGCTGGGAAGCTCTAGGAAGCTATGGGCATCCCTGGTGGCTCAGGCATCAGAGAATCTGCCTGCAGTGTGGAGACCTGGGTCCAATCCCTGGGTCAGGAAGATGCCCTGGAGCAGGGAATGGCTACCTACTCCAATATTCTTGCCTGGAGAATTCCATGGACGGAGGAGCCTGGTGGGCTACGGTCAGTGGGGTCACAAAGAGTCGGACTTAACTGAGCATCACAGGCTGGGGTTCAATTTTCCTCTAACCATCTCCAAGCTGCCTCTTCGTCCTCCACTTCCTCTTCTGCAGGGGCCTTAGGGGTCTTCCCCAAGCCTGGCCCAGCCCAGGGTCTGATTTGCTTTGCCGGGGGTAGGGGGGTATACTGCTGCTAGATCTCACTGAGTAACCTGCCAGGATGGGCAGCCAGAGCTGGACTCCCAGTGGCCTCTGCCGCCACCCTTGGGAGAGAGTGATGACCCCCGAAGAATCAAGTTAATTTTGGGGAACCCACCCTGGCTGTCTCTGGGCCACACTGTGAAATACGCACTTGGGTTTTGGCATACGATGCCTTTATTCCTTCAGACAATGGGCTCAATCTTCTAAGCAAAGAGGCTAAATTACCCAGATCTGCACAAACTCTCTGGGGGACTCGAGGGCAAAAATGGAAACTGAGACCCTTAAACTACCTTCCACCTCCAATCTTTTCCCGGGTACAAAGAGTAATGGTGATGGTTGGTGTGAATTGTTAAAAGGTACAACAGAGATGGGACCGTGTTCAAGATGGGGTATCCTCTTCTTTCTAATTCTCACTCTCTCTCTTTTTAAGGAAATCTAATGTGCAGTTCTAGGAGAAGGCAACGGCACCCCACTCCGGTACTCTTGCCTGGAAAATCCCATGGACGGAGGAGCCTGGTAGGCTGCAGTCCATGGGATCGCGAAGAGTTGGACACAACTGAGCGACTTCACCTTCACTTTTCACTTTCATGCATTGAGGAAGGAAATGGCAACCCACTCCAGTGTTCTTGCCTGGAGAATCCCAGGGACGGGGGAGCCTGGTGGGCTGCCATCTATGGAGTCGCACAGAGTCAGACATGACTGAAGCAGCAGCAATGTGCAGTTCTGAGGTCTGATGGCTTTAAGTCCTGACTTCCAGGGAATCTCAGAGCAGCCTCCAGCCCAGGATTCCACCTGGCTGGCTGATGGACTGCTAGGCTCCTGGAGAGTGCCATTTCAGGGCTCAGGACTCGGGAAATCCAAGGAAGAGAGAAGGTAAAACCAGTCCTTGTAGCTCATAGATGCCTACAGCAAAGCTCTGCTGAAATGCCAGAGGGCAGGGCCGCGAGATTTCAGAATCCTTCACCCCTGCCCCATCCACCAGCTCCAGCGCTCAGGTGATGGGAAGGTCATCCTAATTTAAACCACGTGGTGGGGTTTCAGCTGTGGAAAAATAGCTGGATCCTGTCTCCTACCTCCCACCTCCTCCTTCCCTGCCCTTAAATGCACACATGCAACTTTCCCTCCCTTTATTTAAGCAAACAACTTTCTCGGTGATTAAGTACAGCCTCCACTTATCTAAATAGTCCACAGATGTATAAAGACACAGGCGCTCTGGGCTCCTATTTGCAGCCTGCTCTGGTACCCATCTTCCCCAAGCCTACAAAGAGCAGCCTTACTGGGCCTTCACTGACAGAAATTCCTCACGCCTGGTCCCCCAGTAAATCAGCCCTGTTGGGCAGGCTGGCCTCAATTTATCAAAGAGGTGGGATTTCCCCTCCAAACACTTCATCCCCCCACCTCCACCCCTCTTTTCGTGGCCTCTTCCATAACCTGAGCTTGAAGCTGTGCAGATGTGAGCATCCCAACATGGAAGGTTCCCATTCTGTTCTCAAATACTGATACTGTTGGGCGGTGGAGGGGAACACCAGCTGAAGGTGAATTCCAAGGCCCCTGCAGTGGGCCGGGCCTGGTGGTGAATGAGGAGTGGGGGAAGGTTGGTTAAAGAGCAGAAGCAGGATGGCTAATAGTTTGCTGAGCAATTTTTTTTTTTTTAAGGAAAAGACTTCGGGGACGGGGGTTGAAGAATCACCCCCTGGGAAGCTAAGACAAAAGTGAACTCTGAGTGGATGGAGAGAATGGGCTCGTAGCTTTGAGTTTCTAACTGCGACTCCTGCAGTTTTTCTTTCCATCCCAAAGTTTGGTTAATATTTTGAGTCCTGACCCAAAAGATGGCATTAGTACCACTGGGAGCCAGGACTCTGCTGAGCGGGCGGCCCTTCTCTGTGTAGCTTGGAGCCTCCCAGGACCAGCAGCGGCAGCTCTGCCCCTCACTCTGGAGCCAATCAGAAATGCAGAACTCCAACCGGCCTCAGATCTGTCCAATCAGAACCTACATTTTAACGCAGTCTCCAGGTGACTCACATGCTCGTTAGAGTTTTGAGAAGCCCTCTGGGAGAGCCTGATGTACTCGCAGTAAAGGAAAGAGTTAGGACTGAAGCGACTTAGCAGCAGCAGCAGCAGGTTCATCCCCTCCCTGATGTACCTCTTTTGATTAATACCTAGTAAGAATAGAACTTCAGACTGGGCTGCAGCAATCCGAAGCGTGTGAGTAGGAAAAAGGAGGGATGCCGTGTACACTCAGTCCCCTTGAACACTTCGCAAGTGTAGCCCACTAGGCTCCTCTGTCCATGGAGTTTTCCAGGCAAGAATTCTGGAGCGGGTTGCCATTTCCTACTCCAGGGCATCTTCCTGACGCAGGGATTAAACTCCTGTCCCCTGCCTTTACCACTGCCCCATCTGGGAAGCCCTGTAGATAGGGAAAGGAGATGCCACAATAATTGTCCACCTCTCAACCCCAAGCCACTTATGTCCTACAGGATGTTATGGAAAGAACGATCCCATGGACTGCTAGTGTCTGGTAAACCTGGATCACTAGTTCAAAGCTGAGATCCTAAGGCCCCAGGGCAAACCTCCTGAATCTAAATATCTGGGACTGGACAGCAGAAACCACACGTTAGCAAGCTCCCCTCGGTGACACATGCTAAGACTTAAGAATGAGTCTCATTTCCTCTGAGTACTGTAGGATGGCTGGTACAGATTTCTCTTTCTCAGGAGAGAAAATGAATTGCTAGCACTTCTGGCTTCATCATTGCCTTAGACGACCCACCTACCTTGGATAACATATTGATCCTTGATCTCTTTCAGCCCGAGTTGAAAAGCACCTGTACGATTCCTTCAAGAGGTGTGAGTGCTATGCACCCTGAGGGCAAAGCTGCTCTTCCTGGTGCTAGAGGGTCTTTTAGACATGAGGCTCAGGCAGTCCTGACCCTTGTACACCCAAACTCCAGGACTACACCAGCTGCTGACGCTGGAATGCCTTTGTACACACACTTCACCATTTTTCTGGTGATCTGATTTTTAAATATTCACAAGAGCAATGAGAATGTATGGGTCATAGTGGTGGGGTTCCACTGGGATGACGTTGACACCCACACCCAGCTTAAGAGATTCTCCGTATCAGCCAGAGGGGAACGGAAAGGAAATGTCAATCTTTTCCTTGGTCAGGCTGGCCTAAGTATGGGGAAATCTTTGCTCCTGGAGCAAACTTAATGGAATTTTTGCAAGTCTTCATACCAAGCCTTAAAAATGTGTCTCTGTGCTTAGGTGTGGTCTGGGGGTCACTTGGGAGAACTTGCTCACTTCTGGACAAAACTGCCAGTTGTCTGAGGTTTGGAAGTGCCTTGTTAATCAGAAAACAAGATGAAATTGTCACTGTTATTGCTCACAGAATACAAAGTCACACCGAAGAACTCCTTAGGCAAGAAACCTGTAGCCTAGATGAGACAAGCTGGGCTTGTCAAGTGCACCGCCTGGGTCCAGAGGGAGGACCCAGACCTTCTGATTCAGACCTTGCTCCCCCAGGACTGGGTCTGGTTCCAGCAACGCCGGTGACCTGGAAGCCCCAAACTCTCTGAGCAAACTTAGCCATCTCCCATCTGAGCGTCTCATCTGTTAACAGGGAAGATATGGTTTCCTCTAAGGCTTACTCTAGATACCAAAGGGTTTTCAAATCTTAGTTGGAATTTTAACATTGAATTCCTGGAGGGAAAAGAGCATCTGAAACCAAAAACATAGAAAAGAAACTCAGGCAGGGTTGAAAAATACATTCTTGGAGAGCAAGTATTTAACCTTCTCTCTGATCTGGAACACACAGCCAGGAGAAACTTCTGGAAGTGATTCAGGCAGGGGAGCAGGTGGTATACATGGGATGGGGTGCTGGTGCCTTGGGGCACCCAGGCACTCTGCTATCCCACCATGCCCCATTACCATGTGAAAAGTATCGAATGGGGGCCAGAAAACATCCCTGGAAAAAATGAAGAGAAGGGGTATGTGTGTGGCGGAGGAGGGTAAACGGTGTGCCATTGCGGGGCGGGGGAGAAGTCACCATGCACATTGCCACTGATTAATTGAGTGATTTTAGTCAAGTGAATATCGATACATGGCAGGAAAAGCATGAAAATAAAATGAACACATATGGGAATTACTATTAACATAAGTGATAACATCAAAACATCTGGTAAAATGCAGTTTTAAAAAAACACACAAATGAAATGGAATGTAAAACATTTTCACAGTATTCAAAGCATTTATAAGAGATTTAGGTTCTATAAGAGGAATGCTACATGGAGGAACTAGAGGAAACAGGAATCTCATCTGTGTCCTATGTATCTGCTGGTGACAGGTCAGGGGACCAGCACATTGTTCCAGGGGAACCTTTTCTAAAACAGAGCTCCTAAGCCCAAGACATCCGCACACTTATGGCACAGCAACTGGGTACTTGGAGTCTGCTGAAAAAGACAGATTCTAGGTTTGCACAATGGGGTCTCAGTCATTTACAGACCCAGATGCCTTAGGGAGCCCTTGGTGCTAATTCACAGCCACCCAAAGCCAAGGGTGATGCAGGGTGCTCTACAAATAAAATATTCTTGGAATTCTCACCTCACTTTCTGTCTGCTAAGGAAAATACTGATATTTCTCAAAGATTTAGCTGAGTTTTGCCCATGACCCCTCTGGATTCCACCCAGGATAATGATTTTAAACGTTTATGAAGACGATCTTTGCACTAGCGATGATTACCAAATCACCTACACCGCTCTTCTGGAAAGGAGTGAGCAAGCCCACGAATCTCCAAGTTGGTTTCGGCATATCCTTTGTTGAGAAAAACAATGGTTTGTGATCCAATGCAGCTCTGGACCCAGAGCCTCTCTTCACCCTAAACTGGCTGACGGGTCACAGCCCAGGCTGTCCCACGTCCACAGGGAACCTCAGGTCCGGGGCTCTGTGACCCGGGTAAAACCTGCAGCTGCAATTCACATTTCCAATTTATTCTGAACTCTCATCTGAAAACACCGCTTCCTACCTGAGAATTTCCATTTAGAGTCTACCTATTCACTGATAACCTTCCTAGAGTAACTGCTGTGCCCCACGTGAAGCTTTCCCAAGGCCCCCACCCTGAAGAGGCCCTGTGACATGACACCCTCTGTCCAAACAAGCAGATACATAAGAACACTGAGCTTTTGGGTTAATCAATCAAAACTAAGACCCAGATCCAGGCTTTCATGAATTGCTCTGAATTTCAGTTGACAATAGGAAAGGAGGATATTTCTAATTCACTAATATATATATACACACACATTTTTTTTGAAAAAATCATCCAAAATTATAGGCAAATCACATACAATCCCCAACACTTTATGATTAAAGGTCAGAGAGAATTTTTTTTTTAAATGTATTAAACGATGGGTCACTAATTGCCAGAGGTTCATTAGATCAGGATAACCCTTAAGTAGGTAACAAGGTTGGCAGGCTGGTTTTCAGACTGTACTTTAGAAAGTTAACAGAAGGAGCCACGGGGTTGATGAGCCTGAGTTCCACTGCGGCATCAGATTCACCCAGAGGGACAATTACGAAAATCCTCGAGGTGTTACAGAGAATTAAGAATCCGATGTGAGGAAGAAATTAACATTAATTTTTTTTGGGGGGGAATTACTTCCTATACATTGAACAAGAGGAGTCAAGTTGCTTCCATGAATGGGTTTATGTACATCACTTATTAACACAACGGGGGTGAGAATTAGCTTAGGGCCCTTGGGGAAAAACCGCAGTTGCTTTGCTTTCTAAATTCCCTCCTTGGAATGGGGACCTTTGTAGCTTAACTTTCCCTCTGCAGAAATGAAAACAAAATATTTTGTTAAGTGCAGGAGAACAGGCAGGCAGCCTATTCTGACTGTCTCTGATCTCTAGGCAATTAAGTTCAAAGGAATCCATTCTTCACAAGAAAGACAGGAGTGGGGCACACTGTGAGTTTAAATTAGCGTGGTGTTGGGCCCAGGGTAACCCAGAACCCCTCAGGAAGGAGAACCACAGCTATGCTTAGGAGAATCCACCTCCCACAGAAACTACCCAGACAGACAGCTGTTCAGCTAGAAAGTGATCTCAAAGGCATGCAGAGTTCCCCATCTTGCCACACCTTTCCAAATGCTCCATGGAGACTTTTTTAAACAAACAAATAAAAAAAACCTTGAAGAGTCAGGGGGTTTGTTGGTTGCTTTAAAATAATGTGAAACAAACAAACAAGGGAATTAGATTAATAAGCTCTTCACCCAATGACAGTTTGCCCTAGACTAGCAATTTGCTGGACTGTTCTAAATTTTTTTTTTTTCTGTTTTTCTCCTTTAACTCTGTTTTTTTTTTTGAAAACCACTAACAATTGCCTTCCCAGTCTGAGTCATCACCTCTGTCACCCAGGCAGGCCTGTGCTGCCCTCCACATGTCAGGAGGCGAGATCACGGCTGGGTCTGATGGTAACCACCTCCAGGGCATCCGAGACAGGCTGGTCCGTGTCAAGGACCACACGGAGGCGGGGGCCAGGCACTGCACTCTCTTGGGCTATTTCTCAAGCTCCCCCTCCCCGCACCAGTCACTCTCTGGAGCTGATCTTCATGGTGAGTGTGGTGGTGTGTTTGTTTCTGTCTGAACAATGGACAGAAAGAGAAAATTCCTCTGGAACGGAAAGCATTTTGCCAAGAGTTAGAAGTTTCTAGTTCCAAAGGCACAGACTAGCTGATAGGTCCATAAATGGTGTGCAGTGACACGGAGAGCGTGGCGGAAGCTAGCGTCTGCTGCCCTCGCTAGCTCTGGCCGCCAGCCCCCTTTCTGGGCCGGCAGCGTTGCCTTTTTTAGTGACTGTGTCTCTGGTGGACCCGGCAGGCCTATAGCTCCCTTTCTCCCCCCGGGGATGTGCTGCTCCACGTGTAGGTCTTGAGAAGCTTCCTAATCTAAGTGGGTTTCTCACCTGGGCGTGCGGCTTTAAATATCGGCTCTACCTGTGGCGGGGGCTGGAGCCTGGGGAAGGCGGGAGGGTCACTGATGCTGCAAAGCAACTGGGTTACGCAGCCCTCCACCTCAAAGGAGCAAGGGGGTGCCGGGGGAACCACCGGGGGTCCAGGGGCGTCCGCTCAGCCCTCACCCCTCCCCTCCCCCGGGGCTCCCTCCCCAACCCGCCCCCCCCTTCCCAAGAATCACTTGAAGACCGACTGGAAGGTGGGACACTCGTGATTCTTCATCTTCTTCATGAAGTTCTTGAACTCCTTGTTTTTCTTGTCCCACTTGTGGATGGCCGTCAGCAGGTACTGGCTCTTGACCTTGCGGCCCATGATGAGGAAGTGGTGGCTGAGGTTGTCCAGCTGGTGGCAGGGGCAGTCGGCCCCGTTCTTCAGGTACAGGACCAGCTTCTTCAGCTCCTTCTTCTTGATGGGCCCCAGCTTCAGGGGCTTCTTCTTCTTGGGGACAATCTTTTTGTCGCCGTTTTCCTTTTTCACTTCCTTGATTTTCATCCTCAGGGCTAGAGGGCAAGGGCAGGGAGGGGAAGCGGAGAGGAGAGAGTTTTAGAACACGGCTTTCCAAAACGCTAGTGGGGAGCTTCTGGATAGCACGGGGGGCTCAGCTTGGGGCTCTGAGATGACCTCGAGGAGTGGGATGGGGCTGGGGGAAGGGAGGTCCCAGAGGGAGGGGACGTATGTACACATATAGCTGATTCACTTGGTCGTACAGCAGAAACTGACATGACATTGTAAAGCAATTATACTCCAATTAAAAAAAAAAAAAAAAAACACGGCTTTTCATCCGCAACCACAACCCACCTGGGGGCTGAAGAGCAGGAGAAATAGAAAGCAAAGAGCACCTCAAAGAGGGAGGCTATATGTATCTATTCTATAGATAAGAACCAAGGTCTCAGGCGACCTTCACACACAGATTCTGCCTCTTATTTTTGGTGTATCTGATGGTATCTTAATAGTTGCCCCAGGATGTCATGAGTGGCTCAGATGTTCAAAACCAAATCATGTGTTTCTTTTTAAACACTCTGGGTCTCAGATGGTCATACAATGCTTCAAGAGAAGAAGGGGACCCTCTAAACCAATCAAGGCCATATAATCTAATGGTACAGACCTCAGCACTCAAAGAAAAAAACTTACCCTGAGTTTGTTTTGTTTTTTTTTTTAGGAGAAAGTTATTGGGTTTTTTTTTTTTTTTAACATCCAAAGGACCTAAAATTCAGGCTCTGGAAATAAGACAGACAAGACCTATGTGTGTGCTGCCAGCAAGGGAAAGCTAACTGCATCAAACATCAGTGTCCGACTTCAGCATTGGGACTGTGGTCCCAACCACGGTGCCTCCAGGAAGTTCAGACCACAGGTACCACTGACAGGCTGTCCACCACTCATCAACCATTAGATGGCGCCACTAATGGGCTTTCCTATCCACAGCGTAGACCCACAGAACCAAACTCGACTTGGACCTTTCAACCCACTGGAGAGTGTCCTGGTGGGCGTCTGATAAATCCAGGTGGCGGTTCCTCAGTTCCAACATGGTACCCGGCCTTCTTCCATTCTCAGCCTGACTCCCTACAGAGAGGGAAAGCCAACCCTTCGGCCAACTCCACCTCCTCATCTTTCTGTTTCTACGGAGCCTGAGCCAACAGTGCTTAGGTGTCACTGTGTGGACAACATGCTGCTGTGCTGGCTACACAGGGTTAACTGGGGAGGGTAAATTAGCGTGGAGGCGTCCTGTAATTGGAAATGCACCAAGAACACAAACAGCATCCCCATAGCAATCAGCTCCCCCCAGAAACTGGCCGGCCAGGGATTGCCCCAAAGGAGTTGGAAACCATTTCTAGATCCTGGTCACCAGATGGTATGTCCATCCTCTGAACTCCTCTGAATTCCAAATTACCAAGCCCTCTCTTTTAAATAGCTCCAAGCTTCCACCCACACTCCATGAGGAAAGACTTGAATCTGAGCTACAGAACAGTAGCTAGTGATTAGGAAAGCATCTGGATGTCAGCAAGCGTGTTGAGTATTCTCCATGCACCTCCTCCATGAAACCTAACAACTCCACACAGAAGGTACAATTATTCCCCCCATTTAACAGATGAGAAAACTGAGGTTACGTTTACTTGCCCAGAGTCATTGATCCTAAACTTAAACTCATGAGTGTCCACTTGTAATTACCATACTGTGCAGGCTGAATTGCAACATTCTTTATAATGAAGCTGACATTTCAAGCATTGATTAAATGGACCAAGAAAATAAGGGAAAACAGTCAGGGCTCTCTTCCCAGGTTCAGCCACACTTCAAAATGGCTTTTACTTAATGAAATGGTAAGAGTTCCTCCCGGTTGAAAGGAGCTATTCCAGCCAAAGTAACACTGCATGCGTGATGGCTTTATTATTTAAGGTTTAGTTGAGTAAAAGCACATTCTTGGCCAACCCAAGAATTAGGAGGAGGGAGAAATCCTAGAACAAATCTTCAGGGGATGTGTTAAAGTCAGGAAACTAAATGTGCTCCCATCACCTTCTCTTATGGAAAGGGTTCTAGATCTCCAGCCTCTGGGCCCCATGTAACACCCCAGGCCCTCAGTCTGGATGAAAGACTTCAGTCCCAAGAGTGGCAGAAGTTTTGGGGACTAGTCCAAGCAGCAGAGGGCTAGCCCTTACCCGAAGGCTGGACAGAACCACACACACGGGAGTATGCTGAGCACAGTCTCCCAAAGAGCTCCTGGCTTTACCCTCCACCACCCCCCGCCGAACCAGTCACTGCTCAGCCCTTCTGATTTCACTTGACTCCCCCACCCACCCGGACCCTGAGGACGAGGCAGGAGGACCCACAGGTGGGAGAGCATCAAATGGGAAGCAGCACAGATCAGCCTCTGGGACTTCTGCCCGCTCACTCACGTCCAACACTTTGCGATCCCGAGGACTGTATAGCCCGCCAGGCTCCTCTGTTCATGGGGATTCTCCAGGCAAGAATACTGCAGTGGGTAGCCTTTCCATCCTCCAGGGGAATCTTCCCAACCCAGGTCCCCCGCATTGCAGGCAGATTCTTTACTGACTCAGCCATCAGGGAAGGCCAAGAATACTGGAGTGGATAACCTATCCTTTCTCCAGGGGATCTTCCTGATGCAGGAATCACACCAGGGTCTCCTGCATTGCAGGCAGATTCTTTACCAGCTGAGCTACCAGGGAAGCCCCCATGTCTGCCCAAATAGGCCCACTCGGCTCGGTCCCCCGGTTGGTTTATAATCCTTGTACCTGATGGGTCACCTGAGAAATGACTTCACCTGTGCGAGTCTGTAGCTCACTGAACAAGAAAGTTCTCCTGGGGACAAGCTCGAGAAACTCCCTGCCAGGCTTGGCGAGTTCGGCTCCATTTCTGCTCACCCCCTGCACCGCAAGGACCCACTGACCCAAGGAAGGCAACCAGGACTTCAGGGAGGCGAGGCGATGGGGACGCATGTCAGGTGACCCTGGACTGCTTCCCAAGGTCTAAAGCCACGATCCCAGTGTTGCTGTAGGAGTGATCAATGACATCACTGAAGCAGTGGGGAGGGCGAGGACTGAGTGCATTTCCAGGGACAACTGGGCACCTCCTTATCTGCAGAGAAGCGAGCCATCATCTGGGGGAAAGAACCCACAGGACAGTCACTTTCTACGTGGCTCCAACATCATGCACAGCAACCATCGTTCTTACTGATGACAATCAAGACGAAGGACTCAGGGTGACAACCAAGGCCAGGCTCTGTAAGAAGAGACTCGGGACTCGAACCCACACCTGACCCCGAAGAGCACTCTGGTTCCTACTATACCATGACAGGGTTTCAAATGCTAGTGCTCCAGTGGAAACTATTTCCTTCTTTTGATTGTGTTGCTTTTAATCACAACTCAAATCAAAAAATTAATGTTCCTTTGCCATGACCGTGTCAAGGAATTTGGTTTACATAGGTGGGGAGAGGGGAGGGAGAAGCCAGGGATGGAAATGTGTTTTGCATTAGAGTCTCCGCTTCTTGCCATTTGGCTCACTTTCTTTTTTTGAGGTGGGAAAGAGGAGGCACATGTGGCCAGAAATTACTACCATCTTTTCCATCTTCCAGGGGTTTATTTTAGCGATGCAGATTACCAACAATGTTTGGATAGGCGATTAGCCGTCCCAGGTTGATTTCCCCCTGCCTCGCGGCCATGTGTGCAGACCCCCACTATGCCACAACCAGGGGCTGCTGGGCCGGGGGGCGGGGGGTGGGGGACTGACCCCCCACTCCTCTCCTCCCTCCACCCAGCCTCCACCGCAGGGACAGCCCAGAGCCCCAGGGACTTCGACCGTGGACTGCGTCTGCATCACATACGGTGCTGGTGCGCAGGTAGGAGAAGCCCGAGGATGGAGCGACTGGGCTTACAGCTGGGACGCAGCTGGAGTCCCCCGTCCTGGGTTCAAACTGTGTTCCACGTTCAACCACAGAGGCTGGTTTCGAGCTCCCAGAGTCTGCATTTTCCATCTGTAAGACGCAGAGTGCCATCTGCCTGCGGGCCCGGCAGGGTGACCATCCGGAAGGCTGTGCTGGGTGGTACTGGGCTGACAGCGACGCCCACCCCCAGCACCGCACCCCCCACCCCATCCCTATGCTTCTCTGTCTCCTCTCGGGGCTGACTCCCCTGGTGATGAGTCCACGTCTGCCTGGGGCCCTTGATCTCAGCTTCCCTGAGCTAAAGCGAAACAAAAACAAAACCCTTCTTTGGGCTTTTTTTTTAGCAACAACTTAACATCCTCTGACAGTAGAATGTGACTCCTGCCTCTCACCTTGCTGGTCACTGCCAGCAAGAATTCAGAGACCAGAAACTATGAAAACCCTAAACTTAAGGTCACAATTAGGGCCATCTGGGTCTTTCTCCACAGCCTTAAAATTAAATGACCCCTTCTAACAGGGAGCTCAGAGCTCAATGCTCTGTGATGACCTAGAGGGGTGAATGGGGGTGGGAGGTGGGAGGGAGCCTCGAGAAGGCGGGGATATATGTGTACATACAGCTGATTCACGCTGTTGTACAGCCGAAGCAAACACAACATTGGAAAGCAGTTATACTCCAATAAAAAAAAATTAAAACCAAACACAATCCCCTTCTATTCAGATAGACTTTGAAAGCTTCATTCCACGTGCAGTCACCAAAACCATATTTTTTTGCTCACAACTGATCCTCTCTCGGTAGCCTCCCCACAAGGCCTGGACATTTTCTGAGGCTGAAATGAGCAGAGAAAGTTCATTACACTCATCCTAAACCCACACTGGCTTCAAAACTGTCTCTTTCTCCCGACCTGCTTATGCTAATGAGGCCGCCATTCTTCCAATCACCCGGACAGGAAGCCTGGATGAGAGGCCACAGTTGGCCAAGGGCCAGGGATTTACAGGATCCACAGTGAGGAACTGCGGCAGGAATGCAAGAAAGGGCCCTGCGGGGGAAGATGGTGAGGAGGCTGAGTCAGTCCCCAGCTTTGTGACTCATCTGATCACTGATGATAATCGTTACAGTGAGGAGTATAGAGAAAAGGAAAGATGGAGGGACCTTCCCTGGGGAGTTCCTGCAAAGTCATCAGAAGCATGGATGGAAAACCAGGCAGCCCGGTGTCTCTTGGGGAAGGTGCTTTTCACATGGAAGCAACGTTCCTTGATCTCCCTTGCTGTTGAGTTTAAAGATGAGTGTGGGACCGGAGCACTAGCCTTGGCAATGGTTGGGGGGCAGAGGCCTGGGTGTTGCTGATGACCTGTGGGAGCCAGAACCAGAGGAGTCGAGGGAGAATCCCAGAGAGCTTAAAACCAATGGGACGGAAAGACAGAAGGTTTTGCATCCTCAACCAGCAAGCATCCGGAATGTTTGTGAAGCGTTACCCTGGCCACTTCTTGCCAAACATCTTGCCGAAGATTGGGCATATGATCATTTCCACTCCTCTAAAATTACAGTTTAAAAAAAGTTATAAACATATGCAAGAAAATGGTACAGAAACGAGGACATCACGTCTCATATAACAGAAAGCAAATGGATGGTGGATCCCGGCTTGACGAAGAGAAGAAAAGCGGAAACCCAGCTGCTGACAGAGGGGGCTGAGAGCAAAGCGCCGACTCACACGGCAGGACCCAGAAGCGCCCTCGAGCTAGGGGCCACTGGGTGCTTCTGAACGGGGTTACGGAGACTCCATTAAATATAGGAATTGATAAGCGTGCGTCGACGCACTCAGATCCATGAGCCGGGCCATGAGTCCAGATGACCACCCCTCACCCAGTCCAGCAGCAGCCAAGAGGTTTATTCTGTACAGAAAGTTCGATCCAGACAGATTGGGCTTGGGTACACCCAACACTCAGGAAGATGGTGTGGGAAGGAGCAGCCCTGACGGCTAAGGGTTCAGTGAAAGCCTGCAGTGAAGAGTGAGACTCTGAGCGGCAGCCCCAATCAGAGGATCCCAGAGGGTGCCGTCTGAAAAAACTAGCAACCCCAAAGAGAAGACCCACAGCTCCCTCCAACAAAATTCCAAAATGAGGCTCAAAACTCACAGGACACGCATACACACAGAGTTCCAACTTAGTGATTTACTCTTAAACTCAAAAGGATCAGCAGGCATTTAAAGGCAAGCCTCTAAATGTGAACAAGAGACTAAAACATACAAAACACACAGGAAAGAAAAAGAAGTCGGAAATGACAGAGACAAGGTAGGCTGCAGAAGAAGCTTTTTTACAAAAATAACAGAAGATACTGTGTTCACGAAATGAGAACGGAATTCTGTGGAGAGGAATGTTCAGAGAACCCGAAGAGTATTTGAAATTTCAAAAGGTAAGAGCAGAAATAAATAATGAAACGCGTGTGCTTTAAGATAAGGGTGGAAACATTTCCTGGAAAACTGAACAGAAGACAAAGAGATAGAAACAGGAGAAAGAAAGATAAAAGAGAGGCTCAGTCCAGGAGGCCCAATGTCTGAACCAAGAAAACAAATAACAGAGAACCAAGAAAATACCAAAGAAATAATACAAGAAAAATTTCCAGGAAGGAGGAACACAAGCTCTCAGATTAAACAGTACCCACATCAGGAAGATCCCCTGGAGAAGGGCATGGCAATCCACTCCAGTATTCTTGCCTGGAGAATCCCCATGGACAGAGGAGCCTCGTGGGCTACAATCAGTAGGGTTGCACAGAGTCAGCAATGGCTGAAATCGACTTAGTACGCACGCACAGGTCAATGAATGGGTTTTCCCAAGCAGCTTAGCAGTAAAGAATCCACCTGCAAAGCAGGAGACTCAAGAGATGTAAGTTCGATCCCTGGGTCAGGAAGATCCCCTGGAGAAGGAAATGGCAACCTGCTCCAGTATTCTTGCCTGGAGAATCCCATGAACAGAGGAGCCTGGCGGCTACAATCCACTGGGTCAAAAAGAGTCAGATATGACTGAGTGACTGAGCACACACAGGTCAATGAATCATGACATCTAGAAACCCCAGGGATAAAGAGAACTTAGAAGAATCCTCCAGAGAAAAAGATAGGCTACATCTACTGCAAAGCACCAGGCATCAGAATAGCGCAGGATTCGTCCACAGCAACACTAGAAGCTGAAAGATAACGAAGCCATGCTTTTAAAATTCCCAAATTCAGGGAAGAAGGAATAGTTAAGATGTTTGGGATCAGCAGGTACACACCGCTATATTTAAAATGGATAACCAACAAGAATCTACTGTGTAGCACAGGGAACTCTGCTCAATGTCACATGGCAGCCTGGGTGGGAGGGAAGTCTGGGGGAGAGTGGATACATGTATGTGTACCTGACAATATCACAACATTGTTAACTGTCTATACTCCAATATAAAATAAAAGGTTTTTTTAAAAAATTCAGTGCTGAGCCAAACTCAGTGGGGGTGAGGAGAAGAAAGACAACTTCAGACAGTCAATGATTTAAATAAAAAGTCTTCCATGTATCTCTTCTTGGGAAACTGCTCTAAAAATGCAGAATCCAACCAAGGATCAGGAAACTAAAGCTCTAACATAAGATAAAAGCAACGGAAGCCTTAGAATGGTTTTCCAGGGCAACTGTGTGATGGGCTTAAAGCTCAACCAGTGCAGATAGAAACAGGAGGAAAGAAAGGCGAGGCAGATTGGATGAAGACCTGCAGGAACGTTTGGGGCTAAATTCATAACATAAGGAACCAGGTAAATAAATTGAGGTAACTACTATCTCAGGGAAACAGTGTATAAGAAAGAAAATATGAATGCAGTACACACACGGCTCAACTGTGAATTATATTTATATAATTACAACAAATTAAACACTGAATAGCAATTTAACCAAAAGTGTTAAACTGCAAAGAATGGGAAGAAGAGGGAACAGATTATAAGATAGACATTACCAATAACAGAAAATCAATAGTGTCTAAAAATTAAAAACTTGATTAAAAACTAAAAATTGTTTAAAAATGAAAATTAAGCAAAAGATAAATCTTTGTCCTCAATCGTAGAGCATCAATAAGTAATGTCTAAAAATTAAGTTAAAATTAAATATGGTTTGCAAATGAAACAACTGACAAAGGATTCATCTCCAAAATTTACAAGCAGCTCATGCAGCTCAATAACAAAAAAAAAAACAAACAACCCAACCAAAAAGTGGGCGGAAGACCGAAAAAGATATTTCTTCAAAGAAGACATACCGATGATCAACAAACACGTGAAAAGATGCTGAACACTCATTATTACAGAAATGCAAATCAAAACCTCAATGAGGTATCACCTCCCACCTGTCAGAATGGCCCTCATCAAAAACCTCTGCAAACAATAAATGTTACAGAAGATGTGGCGAAGAGGGGACGCCCTTGCACTGTTGGTCGGAACGTACATTGATATAGCTACTATGGAGAACAGTATGGAGATTTCTTAAAACACTAGGAATAAAACTGCCATATGACCCAGCGATCCCACTACTGGGCATATATGCTGAGAAAAACATAATTGAAAAAGACACATGTACCCCAATGTCCCTGCTTTGTTGCTCAGTCATGTCTGACTCTTTGCGACCCCACGGACTGGAGCCCACCAGGATCCTCTGTCCATGGGATTCTCCAGGCTAGAATACTGGAGTGGGTAGCCATTCCCTTCTCCAGGGGATCTTCCCAACCCAGGGACTAAACCTGAGTCCCCTGGATTCTTTACCATCCAAGCTACCAGGGAAGCCCACAGTTTACAATAGCTAGGGCATGGAAGCAACCTAGATGTCCACAGACTGATGAATGGATAAGAAAGTTGTACATACATTACAATGGAACATTACTCAGCCATAAAAAGGAATGCAGTTGAGTCAGTTCTAGTGAGGTGGATGAACCCAGAGTCTGTTATACAGAGTGAAGTAAGTCAGAAACAGGAGAGCAAATACAGTTCACCAACAAATACATATGGAATCTAGAAAACCGGACTGATGAACCTATTTGCAGGCAGGAATAAACGCACAGACGTAGAGAACAGACTTTGGACACAGCAGAGGGAGGAGAGGGAGGGACGATTTGAGAGAACGGCGCTGAAACATACATTACCACATGTAAACAGACAGCCAATGGGAAGCTGCTGGTACTCTGTGACCACCTAGCAGGGTGGGATGGGGTGGGAGGTTGGGGGGAAGCTCAAGAGGGAGGGGACATGTGTACTTATAGCTGATACCCGTTGCTGTATGGCAGAAGCCAGAATAATACTGTAAAGCATTTACCCCCAATTAAAAATAAATTTTAAAAATTAAGCATGGTCTTTATTTACTCCATTTTGCTAACTATCCAAAAAAAAAAAAAAACCAGCTAAAATAGCTGAAAATTACTTCCTCTGGGTTGTGGGTATCAGTGGTTGGAAGGCACTGGGCAAAGGCCTGCAGTTTTTTGTTAAAAGCCTTTTAATACTATTTGACATTTTAAATTGCATTTATTCTGAAGCAAAAAAGCTTAATTTAAAAAAAAAGCTTGCTGTCTAGTAAAGAGCTGAAATGTATACAAAATGTCAATGAATCACAAAATGGGAGCTCTTAAAAGAAACACAAAGATTACAATTCCAGGCCCTTCAATTCCTATTCAACTAATGCAGCTTGGTTTCACTTAGGGCTTCTCAGGAAAGGTTTTGTTTGAGTACGAATTCTACTTTTTCCACCATTCATCTGAGAGGAGGAGGTAGCCTATAGGGTATGTCAACGGATCATTTTTCAGTTAAAATTTAAAAAACCAGTTACGTTAGCATTCGGATTATTTACTTTGAACAGGACGGGATGTTCAACCTGGTTCAGCTGAATTGCCTCCCCAAGGCTGAAGGTACTCACAAGCTCTGCTGGGAACCCTGTTCCCTGCCTCACAGTCAGAGCTCTTTACTTGAGGTCACAGGGCCTCCCAGAAAGGAGGAGGATGGTATGGGGTCCCTGCAGATGCTGGGGACTGCTGGTAAAGCCATCAGATACACTGTCTCCAAGAGATGCTAATTAAAAAATTCTCCTGGGGCAAGTAACCCCTGACATCACCGATTCCTAGTGACTTGCTCTCCAAAATTCCTTTCTCTGGGAGACAGGGCTGAAGTTCCCAAACGGACGATCTGAGCAGCGCTGACACACTCACAAGGCCCTCACACACACAGCCGGGATGACAAGACTGACTAGCTACTCCCCAAGTGTCCTGTCCGTTCCCTGCCCCCAGGACCAGGAAGGAACCACAGTCTACATCCCCCGTCCCGCCCAGCCTCCCGGTGAGGGTAGGAGGGCAAAAACCTGTTCAGAGGGCGGACCTCACTGTGCGGTAAGACAGAGACGACCTGATTTCCTACATTCTGGCCCCATTTTCACGAATCTCTTGGGTGGGCGACCCTGAGGCAGCAAGTGCCACCCCCAAAGCCGGCTGTGCAAATGAGGTTCGGTCACCGCGCTGGGTAAGGGCGGGGCCCCGAGAAGCTGAGGCTCCTTCCAACCCTCAGCAGGGTCCAGGCTGCAGCAACGGATCCAAATGAGTCCTGCTGACAAAGCCCCGCGAAGGCCGCTCCACAGACCTCCGTTCCCAGCAGGGGCCGGGGTTTGCATCATTAATTCCTTGAGCAAAGAAAAGGGGCTTGTGCTTGGTCACAGTAACGCAGACTCTCTCCCCGACCACAAACCACATGTGGCATATTTACATGCATCTACTGACTACAGGACAGATGCTACAAAAAAAAAAGAAAGAAAGAAAAACCCAAAGAAAACAAACAAAAAAATTATTGAAAGCAGCTTTTCTTTTTCTCTCATTTACAAAAAAATAAATAAATAAACCCAGCAGACGTAGAAAATGTTCCTGAGCAATTTATTTGGGGCAAATTATTTCATTGAAATTGTCCTGTTTTCTGGATCCCAGATAGCTTGCGGAGTTGGTGGGGGGAGGGGGCAGTTAAGGCAGGAGAGTGGATTTCACAACTTTATGCCCCCAGCGCCGACACACTCATAAGGCCCTCACACACACAGCCGGGCGTGCAGTGTCTGTGTCAGCCATCCAGAATCTCACTGCCTAATTGCTTGATTTCATGGATTGTGTTAAATCCCCACTGATTGAAGCTAATGGTGCAAAATGCAAGCCCCACTACGAGAGCAAAGGGCTGCCTGGAGTGGTTTTACTTGGGACAGCGTGTGCACTGGCGGCCCAGGCAGCAGGGGCCCGGGCCCCTCGCCTTCTCAGGAGGACCACGTCCCCAGGCAGGAGGCAGAGGAGAATAGGAGACTCGCTTAAATAAAGTCAATCACGAGGATTGATGGAATCTTGGCTCCAAGTCTGGGACGACTGGCCAAGGCAAGCAGTCCTCCTCCCAGAGGGGTCACTGGTTTTCCCTTCCCCTGCATTCCACCCCCCAGGGTTCGCCCACATGGCATGCTGGAGTGTGCAATGGTCTCTTGGACAGAAAAAGGAGACTGGGTTTCAGAAACAGAACGAGGAAAAGCTGTGAGCTAGTCCGGACTCTGAAAGACGCTCCAGAGAGGGGTCCTCAGGATCTTCAGGGGGAGGGCTGGTTAAAATGCAGATTTCCCAGAAGCCCCCACAGCGGCACTGGGATGGGGCCTGAGAACCTGCAGTTCTAGCCTGTTCCCAGGCAATGCTGATGTTGCTGGTCTTGGGAGCACACTTGAGAACCACCGGTTCAAAGGGTGGGAGGGTGGGGATAGGGTGGGCTGTTTGGTTGATCACCTTGGTTATTCATACTGTTGCACTCTGAGGACTCTTTCTTGGATGGTGTTTGAACTTTCTGGAGGCCCAGGACAGCCCTCCAAATGCATTAAAGCTCAGGCTGAAGTCAGCATGGGCATGTCCAAGACCCGGCTGACCTCGAGCAAGCGGGTCTAGTGCCATTTCAGAATCACTGAAATGATTCTAGTGCCATTTCAGAATCACTGAAATGATTCCATTCCAGGAGTGGAATCTTGCAAAGTCAGGAAAACAAAGGCTTTGACAGCAAGAGGCAGCACATTTCAGAGGAAAGGACTCTAAGCCCAGAATCAGCCGACTCCAGCCTCTGGTTGGGACTCCATCACTAACCTCTGTACCAATCACTTGACTTTTCTGGGTCTTCATGGAGCCACTTGGACCAGGTCCTATCAATTTCTATTCCAGCACTGGCCATCTGTCTAAACCTTCACGTCCCCTTTCTCTGTCTTGAAATCCAGCATAGATCCTCCGAGGAAAAGAACCCTCCATCTCAGGTGGGACGGGCTGCTCTTGCTTGCTCAGTGTCCGGGGACCCCGCTGACAGTAGCCACAGGTCAGCCCACAGGGAACACAATGGCTCAAGAGTCCAGCGATGGCCATGGCATGGTCTAAACTCAAAAGACAGCCCCAGCAGAGCATGTCCCAGCTTGGTGGCAGGCAGGGCTTCACAGAATCCCATCTCACAGATACGAGGAGAGGCCCTGACCCCTCAGCTGAGAGATCCACGGATCAGCTATGATTTTCCCGTCTAAGAGCCGGCGAGAGGCATACCTCAGCCCTTCACCGTTTTCCTAGCTGATCCCTCTGCAGGCAGAGGGTATGCTCCAGGGAAAACTGCTTTTCCTAGGCATCCTTCCGGTCAAGCTCTAGGCCATCTTCCTCCAGAAGCCTCCCTGGCGCAGTCCAGCCCTGACCTTTGTGCCCACCCCCCACCGTCTGCACGGTGACCCGGCTCAGGCGGGTGTGGCCATGAGGGTGCCTTCCCACACCCTCCCACGTGAGCTCCTGCAGCCCCGTCCATGGCCTAGAGGGTGCCCCACACGCCCCAGAGCTTGGCTAACACTGACAGGATACACCGATGAACCGAGAGATGTAAACAGCACAGGCTGTCCCGAAGGTCACGGCCTTACCGGTGAGACCGGTGTTAATCACAGAAACCCCGGCTGCAGTGGCAACAACATCGGCCAACAGATATACTCGGCAGGCCAGGCCCTGGTCTAAGCTCTTTCACACGTTAACTCGCCGAACCCTCAGCCACCCCATGGGGCAGACACTTCTGATCTTACTGATCTGGAGGGATCAGTAAGGCGGGATGACTTGAGAAGCTGGCCGAGGTCCCACGGGCCAATGGCAGAGCTGGGGTTTGATTCCTGGGAGTCCAACTCATAAATAATCTCAAGGGAAAACTAACTATGCCAGGAGGAGTGGGGCCCTGGCCGGCACCATTCCCCACCTGAAGCACCGGCAGTGCTCAGCTAAGGTCCAGGTGAACCAACCTTGTGTGCGGGCTGGGCAGGCGGCCACTGCAGAGAGAGAGAGAGTGTGTGTGTGTGTGTGTGTGTGTGTGTGTGTGCACGCGTGTGCACATGCGCGTGTGCGTGCTTGGTCATTCAGTCACATCTGACTCTGTGATCCTAAGGCTCCTCTGTCCATGGGATTCTCAAGGCTCCTCTGTCCATGGGATTCTCCAGGCAAGGTTACTGGAGTGGGAGTGGGTTGCCATGCCCTCCTCCAGGGGACCTTCCCAACACAAGTACTGAATCAATATCTCTTATGTCTTCTGCATTAGCAGGTGGATTCTTTACCTCTGAGCCACCTGGGAAATCATTTCTCACTTTAAGCAAATAAGATGCTCATGTTCAGAGGCTGCTTTCTGTCCTTTAAGAGGTGCTGCTGCCTCGGGAGCAGAAGCAAGGCTCCACAGCGAGCCCACAAGACACTAAATTAAACATCGATCAACCCAGAGTGCATTCAACCAGATTTTCCATCCAAAAAGTTTTTCAATTCCCTATCATCCCGTGAAGTTTCCTGAGGTGTCCAGCAGGGGAAAGCCCAGGTTATGGGGTGGGGAGGCGAGAGCTCTACAATGGAGCCTACAAAACAGGACACTTCGGAGACAGAAAGAGGGCCATTCATTCAGATGCTGGGACAACAGGAATAAACTGGGATGGTCCTGGGCAAGGAGGATAAGTGGCCGCCCTAACAAGGAGGTGGCCCGTGTGTGAAGGGGGGATGCGTGCTTCACAGATGTGGCTGGAGTGGAGGTGGTGGGGAAAGTCCTGGTGGGAAGGAAGGGATGGAGTCCCTTCTCCCTCTCCTGGCTCCCAAAGCTGCCAGGCAGGTGCAGAGGTGCAGCCTCTGTGCAGAACAGTATGGAGGTTTCTCCAAAAACTAAAGATAGAACTACCATATGACACACCAATCCCACTCCTGGGCATACATCCCCCCAAAACCCAAACACACTAATTCAAAGAGATATGTGCCCGCCCTCCTCCCAGGGTTCATAGAAGCATTGTTTACGATAGCCAAGACATGGAAACAACCTAAGTCTCCACCCATGGATGAATGGATAAAGATGTTGTACATATATACAATGGAATATTACTCAGCCATGAAAAAGAACGAGATTTTGCCATCTGTAGCAACATGGATGGACTTGGAGGCCATTATGCTAAGTGAAATAGGTCAGAGAGAGAAAGACAAATACCATATGATATCACTTATATGTGATCCTTAAAGTCTAAAAAATGCAACTGGTGAATATAACAGAAAAAGTAAAGCATACTCACAGATACAGGAACAAACTAGAGGTAACCAGTGGTAGGTGCATGATAAGCGTTGAGGAGTGGGTGGTATAAACGACTGGGGTAAGACAGGCTCAAGGATGTAGGTACAACGTGGGGATATAGCCATATTTTTTAGTAACTATAAGTTGTATAAACCAATAGATAAAATATAGAGAGCTGGCCTCCTCTCCACTGTCGAGGGTCCCAGCTCCTGCCGAGCTCAGAGGGTGGGCACTCCCGGTGGCCGGTGGAATCAGCCCCAAGCTGGGTGTATACTGGCTCCTGCTTTCAGATCCTCCAACCTTCACTGAGTCTCTTTTCTTTCTCTGCACCCACTCGGAGCCTCACACACAGGTAAGGGGGACAGATCTGGGTCCTGAGAGCCTGGGGGGCGCATGTGCGAGGGGAACAGAGCAACAGGATGAGGAGCCCCACTCAGGGGCTGTGTCAGGAAAGCCACTTCTTAAAAAGAGCATGCGTGCTAAGTCATCTAAGTCCTGTCCGGCCCTTTGCGACCCTGAGGACAGTAGCCCACCAGGCTCTTCTGTCCAGGCGATTCTCCAGGCAAGATTACTGGAGTGGGCTGTCGTGCCCTCCTCCAGGGGATCTTTCCAACCCAGGGATCAACCCTCATCTCCTGTGTCTCCTGCATTGCAGGCGGATTCTTTACCACTAGCGCCACTTAGGAAGCCCTTACCAAAGAGATTTTAAAAAATAAATAAATACATCATCAACAGACTCGCCCATGGATGCAGAAACTGCTGCCCTCAGGGTCAAGTGGGCCCAGAGGAGACCCCCGGCCAGGAGGGTGGGTGCGGAGCACAGACTCCAGCAGGAGCCTTAATCGCACTTCTGACCTCCTAGACGGGCAGAGAATACATCCGTGTTGTCCAAGCACCCCAGCAGTCAATGTCACCTCAGCCCTAGCAAAGTCTCATAAGCGAAACTCAAGCCCGCTGCAGACACAGGTAGAGTCTCCCACGGAGAGTACCCGCCGCCTCTGGTGAGCAGGTGGACACCGGTAAGAAGAGGCTGGTGTCGTCCATACCCACAGGGCACCCTGGGTGGAGGCCCCAGTGTCCATCAGGAAGAAAATGCAGGACACATATCTCATCGGATAAGCGCAGCCCTTCTTCCTGGAGGTCAGACATCCTTTCACACACCCAGGAACCTCTAGAAAGAGTAAGTGTCAGTCGGGCTCCAGGAATAAGAAGTGGCCAAGTCCACCCGGGTCCAGGGGCCCCTCCTCCAGCCCAGAGGTCTTTGTGGACCCATTTCTACGATGGAGGGCAGGGTAAGATTTCCTTTGAAGAAAGGTTCTGCTTCGTGGCATGAGTGTGTTTAAAGGACACAGAGTCAGAACACAGAAGCACAGTCAGAGCAACAAGGGGTCAGAGAGGCCACCCGGCCAAGCCGTGTTCCGGAGATCGGTGAACAGGGCCTGGAACCCAGGCCCCCGCTGCCCCTCCCCTCGATCCCCAATCACTGTCCTCCAACACACACTCCAGCTCAGAAAGAGGACCCCAGCCCCACGGGCTCCCACACCGCGCGATCACACAGGCCCGGCCCCTCTTCTCCAAATGCAAGCAATCCTGCCCCTCCCAGAGGCCAGGACAAAATGTCCCAAACCAGAAAACCGAGCTGCTAAAAAAGTACAACCCCAGCTCTTTCTCGCTCAGATCTGGCACTTCCTGCAAGAAGCCGTGGCTGTAGTGAAGGAGGAGACCGGGGCAGAGGTTGCTCTGCCGACCCCCCACCCCTTCAAGGAGAGCTTAGCCCCTCCCTCTGGCCCAGGACCACCCATCAGACAGAACAGCGGGCTGAGGCCTGGCACCCCATGTCTCCCCAGCCCAGGACACCCTTGCTGAGCAATCCTGGGGCCTGCCCGGGTGAGTCCCCAACCTGCCTTCCTTTGGGAGCCTTTTGGGGTGAGCCAGGGGCTTGAACAGAGGGAAGTGCTCCTATGCCTCCCCTCACTAGAGTGACTCCCCCACAGAAATGGGCTGTCGGATCTCACACCCCTGATGACCACACCCAGGGGGATGCCAGCAACCCCAAAAGCCATTACATGAGTAGCTGCATGTCAGTGTCTGTGTCAGAGTTTTGGGGTGTGAACTGGAACTTCCAGGGAAGTCCCCCTGGAACTTCCACACTGAGGGCACCCTGGGAGGAACAGGCAGATTCTCAGCTCTGGCCAGTGCTCCTCATGCTAAGGCCTCTGGGCCCAAGGAAGGAGCACAGAGAGTTCTCAGCTGGTCCAGACCGGATTCCACCCACCGCCCCACTGGGAAGGGGGGACGAGGATGGGGATGTGAGAAGAAGCAGAGGAAAGTGCTGGTGCTCCGCGGGGTCTGATCATTCGAATGAGGAAACCTGCCAGAAGACACATTAGGTCCGTAACGAGAGAAGGCTGCAGGCGAAGACCTGTCCGTCACCCGCAAACCCCTGTCGGCCACCACGCTGCCTGCTTCCAAAGCAGCCGGCCAGGCTCCACGGCCTACCCACTCTGCACACTCGGTTACACAACTGGGAAGGCCAAGTCCCCGGGAAAGCTGATCCCCAGAGCAGGGGGTACCAAATGGTCCCACCTGCAAGGAGGAAAGGGCAGGAGGGAGGCCCACCCGCACCTCCATTCAAGCTCCATCAGCCTCCTCCCTGGCAATCGGAGGACCAGTCCTAGGAGTCAGGGGCTCCAAGCCCTCTGGCCTTCATCTCAAGTACGCACATCTCCAGACGGCTTCAAGGCTCCGTGGTACCAACCCTGCCCTCCTGAAGGGTCTATGTGTGAGGTTGAACTCGAGGCTGGTACCCCAGGATGCTGGGGGCCCCAGTGAACTGGGGGGCCCTGCTGCTCCTCCACTGACCTCCAGAAAATCACACGAAGTCCTCCTGAGAAGGAAGGTTCACCCCCACCTGCCCCAGGGAAGCCTGCCCGCAGGAGCTCAGCCAGCAGGTGCCCCGCGGACCCTGGAGCCCTGGCCTCCACGGGGTCCCTCTGGAAGGGACCCGAGGGTTGTGTCTCCCGCCTCCTGCCCAGTGCAGGCAAGAGGCCATCCAACAGGTCAACAGTGCCTGGGGTGGGGACCCCATCACCTTGTGAGTCAAGGTTTTGTCGCCTCAACAAGCCGGGTTCTATCTGAGCAACACAGCACATGACTCCCCTTGGCGGAGCAAGCGGGTCCCAGCTCTCAACCACCGTCCCCCGACCCTTGTCCTTAGAGGCAAAGGCAGCCTCGTCATTTTAAAGAGGATCCAGGGAGAGAATCTCCAGGCCCCAGGGAAAGCAGGAAACACCCAACCTTGACCCCATGGCATCCGACAATGATGCCTGCAGCCCACGGGCGGACGTTTCACAGCTCCTGCCTGTGCACAACACCCACCATTGGCCGCCACCGCCTAAGGGATGCTGAGCGCTCACCCCGCTCAGCGGCATCAACGCAGGAAACCAGCGCACAGGGCCTCCAGGATCCGGATCACGGTCTGTCACATCCCATGTCCTCTCGCACAGAACTTTGGGGGTTTTAATAATTTTATTTACTTATTTTTGGCTGGGCTGGGTCTTCGCTGCTGGTGCGGCGAGCCGGAGCTCCTCTCTTAATTGCGGTGCGCAGGCTTCCCTTGTTGCAGGGCTCGGGCTCCAAGGAGCACGGGTTTCAGTCGTTGCTGGGGCTCCGTAGTTGCAGTTCCCGGGCTCTAGAGCTCAGGCTTAGTAGTGTGGGATCTTCCCTGGGTCAGGGATCGAACCTGTGTCTCCTGCACAGGCAGGCAGATTCTTTACTGCTGAGCCACCAGGGAAGCCCAGAAGGCTTTAGTTTTGTTTTGCGGTTGAGTGGATACTTTGTTTCCAGGGGGACAAACTTGAGTCACAGGGTGGTGAAGCGGCTGGCCAGAGCTGACACAGTAAGTGGTAGGACCAGGCCTTGAACTCGGGTCGTCCGATGCCCCAGGCCCTGTTTGTTGACGCCCCAGGCCCTGTTTGTTCCTCCTGATGGACTATTTTTTTCTGTCCCAGGGATTACACCACTGCCCTTTACGACAATCCCTGCAAACCGCTGGAATCCACCAAGGAAGTGGCTCTCACCCAGAGAACGAGCAGTTCTAAATGGACTTGCTGCAAACACTGAAACCTAACAAAATCGGCCTGGCTAGCGTCTGGAGGAATAAACAAAACACGGGGGACTGGACCGCAGGGATGGCTGTTGGGCGTGCCCGGAGGCCAGCTGCCCAGGAGTCCCTCCCTGGCTCTAGAGTCTTCCCGGATCCAGGGTGGGGGGAATCGTTGGCAGGTTATGGAAGGCACCCCTCTGGAGATGGGGAGGGGGGCAGGGGAGAAGGCCTCTGATGTTCACCCGTGGAGGCTCAGCCCCTGGAGGGGTGGCTAGCACGCATGCTCGCCAGGCAGTCATGCTGTGCACAAACCCACATATGCGTGTGTAGCGCACAGCTACACCCACCCTCAGACCCCCCTATACACACACTCAAACGTGAGTCCACGAGTACACATTGCTCTCACACCCTGTCCCAGGCTGCCCCTTGGTCTCGGGGCTGCAGCCCATTGCCTCCCGCCTCAGGAGGCCCCAGACACCTGGGCCGATGCAGCCCTGCAGTCCCGGGCCGGCTTGCCCAGCGCCACGTGTCCACCACTAACGAGGTCTGCAGAGAAACTGGGGGGGGGTTACGACAGCTCGTAATGAGCCCGCGCTGCACTGACCCGCCTGCGCGCCGACGGTGGACTCTGGCTCCCGCCCCACTGCGCCCAGAGGTCTCCAGGAGTCCTGACCACAGCAAAGGGCCCTGCCCGGCTGCCAGGGCCGCGTGCTGAGCTCATCCGAACAGCCTGATAGGGGCTCCTTCCAGCGGGTGGCCCGGCCCGGCCAGAGATGCCCTGAGCCCACAGCCCCCACCCCAACATCTCCCCCAGACGCCTGAGGTTTGCGTCACTGCTGTGGATGACGGAGCATCTCCCCCTTCACCTTCCTCCTCCCCCTTTCTCCTCTTCTCCCTGCTCCCCACCCCAGGCCTTCACTTTAAAACGGGCTCCCCACACTCAGGACGGCCAACAAGACAAAAAGCCCCTTCCTTCCTCTCAGCATCCAAGGCCCCAAGCTGAACTTCCTCAACACCAGGCATCTCATTTCTAGACACTCGCCCCCATATGCCTTACAAGCTGACCACAGAGTCTCACCACTCCCCGGCACCGGGTGACATCACGCCTCTGAGCCCTGGCCGCTGCAGAGGCCTCCCCTTGGAATGTTCTTCTGACGTCCACCGTTTTAGCCTGCCAAGCTTCGAGCAGCTCCTTGGAGGACAGTGCGAGGTGTCCTCTCTCTGGAGCCACCCCATCTCCCACCTCCTCCCCAGGAAGACCTGCTCCCTCCTCCAGGTGCCCGCGGCCCAGGGCTTCCCTCCTACAGGGACCTCAGCATGGATGGATCTCAGCACTGATGACTCGATCTGATGTTTGTCCTTCTCTCCCCTCCGGCCCTTCTAGATGGCCAACCATCTGAAGGCAGGAACCACACCCCGGTCATCCTGCCCAACCGCACATGACCAGTCCTGAGTCTGCACCAGACACAGCCTCCATTCAATTCAATTTGCCTTAGACTAACTCGCGCACGTGGCTGATTCCATGACCCACTTCCCTCCTGAGGGCAGGAATGCCACACCAGCTGGCACAGAGGGGCTGGGTGCCAGGGCCCTGAGAGACAGCACATGAGCCCGACCATGAGCCCCCCACCCCCAAATGAAGCTCTGGCCTCAAGCTGGCTCCAAGAAGATAGAGGGGGAGGTGTCCTTGTTCTCTTACGAGCTCATCTGGAGACACACCGCGTGCCCGCAACACTCAACCCCGCCCCTAGTTCACCTCCACATTCACCAGCTCCCACCAGCTCCACTGAGGCCTGAAAACACACTGCTCACCTCCAAGAGGTAGCTCATGTGGGTGTGCTAAGTCACTTCAGTCATGTCTGAATCTTGGCAACCCCATGACTATAGCCCACCAGGCTCCTCGGTCCATGGGATTCTCCAGGCAAGAACACAGGAGTGGGTTGCCATGCCTTCCTCCAGGGGATCTTCCCCACCAAGGGATCAAACCCTGGGTGTCAGATCCCTTTGATGTCTCTTAAGTCTCCTGCATTGGCAGGTGGGTTCTTTACCACTAGCGCCACCTGGGAAGCCCCAGGCCTTCTCACTGAGAATGCAATTTGAAAAGCTGCACACAAAAAGATGGGTGGAGCTGTCCCCAGTAAAAAGCACCTGTGTGCTGGTAAAAGCTACCTTCTGGCTGAGGTCTGACCTTCCTTGCCAAGGGCAGAGTACCCACAGGGAGGAGACAGCTGCTCTCTCTGGCTTTGACCGTGGGGGGACTCCTCTCCTCCCAGACTCTGGGAAGAAACGATAACAAACACTTGTGTTTCTGGATGTCTGCGGATCCCAAAGCCAGCAAAGGCAGCGAGAGTATCAGCAGGGCCGTGTCCTCAGCAGAACCCCAACACTCCGTGCAAGAGTGCGTGGATGACATCCGTGCGAGAGTGCGCGCCTTCGGTGGATCGTTGAAGTTTTGAAAGGAAAACACGGGCACACACCACACCCCTGTCTTTAAATGAACGCAAGCTAAGAGTAAAGGAAGGACCAGTCACCCTGGAGGCTGGGTGCTCGCTGGCACCTGGCACATGGTGGGCATCTGAGCCTCCGCATCTCAGAACCGAGGCCAACCTGTGACTCTCCAGTCAGCTCCTCCTTGTCACGGAGGCGGCTGCACGTGGTCTGGAGGCTGCCCTCACGGGCTCAGTGGCGCACAGCAGACCACCTCACTGCCTGGGCCGGCAGGGCCTCTTTCCTCCGGCCCACAGCCATGCTGGGTGGGTCACTCCTGTAACACACCTGCTCATTCCAAATCCTGCTCCCTCTGGGGTCCCAGCACCCTTCCAGGGGCAGCTACCTGGAAGGGACTGCCTCCTTCCTCCCGCCTCAATTCAGCCCTTGAGCGCACCTGAGTTTTGGCCAATGCGACCCTAACAGGATGCCAAATCAGCGGACAAAACACAGGAGACCTTCTCTACCTGTGATTTACCTGAATCAGGTTTTGTCAACTTACAAAATACTATCTGACACCATATGATATGACTTATATGTGGAATATAAAATATGACACAAATGAATTTATCTATGAAACAGAAACAGATTCCTGGACATAGAGAACAGACTTATCATTGCCAAGGGGGAGGGAGGATGGGGAGGGATGAATTGGGAGGCTGGGATGAGCAAACGCAAACTATTACACAGAGACTGGACAGACAACAAGGTCTCATTGTAGAGCACGGAGAAGTATATTCAATATCCTAGAATACACCATAATGAAAAAGAATGTATATATACGGATAACTGAATGACTTTGCTGTATAGTGAAAGCTAACACAACATTGTAAATCAGCTATATTTCAATAAAGTAACTTCTTTAAAAAAAAATTTGTTCAGTCGCATCCAACTCTTTGTGACCCCATGGACTGCAGCATACCAGGCTTCCCTGTCTTTCACCATCTCCCAGAGTTTGCTCAAACTAATGTCCATTGAGTCGGTGATGCCATCCAACCATCTCATCCTCTGTCACCCCCTGCTACTCCTGCCTTCAATCTTTCCCAACATCAGGGTCTTTTCTAATGGGTCAGCTCTTTGCATCAAGTGGTCAAAGTTTTGGAGATTCAGCTTCAGCATCCATTAATCCTTCTAGTGAATATTCAGGGTTGATTTCTTCTAAGACTGACTGGTTTGATCTCCTTGCAGTCCAAGAGACTCTCAAGAGTCTTCTCCAACACCACAGTTCGAAAGCATCAATTCTTCAGCACTCAGCCTTTTTTATGGTCCAACTCTCACATCTGTACATGACTACTGGAAAAACCATATCTTTGACTAGACAGACCTTTGACAGCAAAGTGTTGTCTCTGCTTTTTAATATGCTGTCTAGTTTTGTCATAGCTTTTCTTCCAAGGAGCAAGCATCCTAGAAATTTTAAATACTATTAATATTTGTTTTGGGCTTCCCTAGTGCTCAGATGGTAATCTGCCTGCAATACAGGAGACCCAGGTTCAATACCTGGTTCGGGAAGATCTCCTGGAGAAGGAAATGGTAACCGGCTCCAGTATTCTTGCCTGGAGAATCCATTGGATGGAGGAGCCTTGTAGGCTACAGTCCACGGAGTCGCAAAGAGTCGGACATGAATGAGCAACTTCACTTTCACTTTCTTTCACTTTCAGCCCTAAAGCCAGCTCCAGAAGCCAACTGGATTTGCAGTTGAAGACACACCAGCCGGTGAACTCATTTTCCAAGGGCTCAGAGAGCGCAGAAAACACATCTGAGGGACCCCCAGGAGGAAACGTCCCAGGGAAGCCGCTCACGGAAGGGCTGGAGAAAACGAGAGAGAAAAATCCCTCTGGTAATCCTGCCTGAATGAGAGCAAGCCTGGTTTAGGGAAGTTGCTTCCTGATTTTTCCCCACTGCCAAAGTACTGTTTTGGAATCTCTCTCCAGCTCACAGACATCCTTTCAGAATCTGTGGTCGATGATTCCCTTTAATTCCTGCCCTAAAGAAATACTCCTTTATTCCTCTAAGTATCTGCAGGCCTGGAAGATTTCATTTCCCGCACCGCAATCCCTGAAGAGCTGTCGAAGCAGCCAGCCTCCCACACCCACAGCCCCTCCAGCGGCGAGGGGTGAAAGACCAATGCCATCTGCTCTCAAGACTGAGTCGTGAGCGCAGACCCCCATCCGAAACCCCTTGCAGGTGAACAAACGTCATCTCTTCTCCGGTCCTCGCTTCTCCTCCCTGACCCACCAGGGAAATCAGGATTGGCAGGATCCAGGACAGAGCCTGGGTCACAGGTGGTACCCACAGACACTTTCCAACTCAGCCATGCCACGAGGATCCCGACCAAGACCAGGGTGATCCAAAACCTCCAGCTTCTGGGGCTGAGAACAAGCAGCTGATAATTCAGCCCCTCCCTGAAAGGTCACTATAAACATCGGCTGCAGTATCTTCCTCAGGAAGACCTACAAGGCCTGGCATCCCCCTGCTCTATCATCCCCATTCATCCGTTCATTTCCTCTCTTGCTCAGACAGGTCCCAGGGCACACACACACCGCCCTCACAGGGCTGGACCTGCCCCTTCCTTAATCCCAAATGAAGCTCCCCAACCCCCAAGGAGCACAGCCAGAGACCCCCGGGAAGTATCTCAGCCTTCTGAGACCCTACTTCTAGCTCAGCAGAATCCACCAGGCACCACCCCTGACCACCACGCCCCAGCTCCCAAATCCTTCAACACACCCAGCCTCCTGCCAGTTGGGTTCAACAGGTCTCTATTTGCAGGGAAGCCTAAACTGGCCACTTCTGGATGGGCTGTGAGTGCAAGGCAGGCGGGAGGGGCCTGAGGCTGGCCCCCTCCGAGCCAGGGAGGCCACAGTGAAGCACTAAGTGGCACTTGAGCCCCGGGAGGCCCACGATGTGGGGCAGCTCTGGCACACATGTGGACTCTGCCAGGCCGTGGACCTGGAGGCCCCACCGGCCAGGCTGCAAGGCTAGGGCCTCCAGGCTGTGCTGAGAGCGACAGAGCCTATGACAGGCCGGGCCTCGGACACCGCGGAGCTGTAGCTCAAATATTTATCGTGTGCATCTGGCTTTCACACGGAATTTGCCAGTTACCAGTGTTTACCTTGGTAGAAATTCACGGGAAACCTTCGTCTGAACAGGCCCGGAGTTTATTTTACTGCCAGATAAACAACTTTCTTTGATAAATCATCCATGTGACAGTGTTCCTGAAAGACTAAACAAAGATTTCAAGTGCAATCTATAGGCCTTTGAGCAGCCTTTCAAAGCTAATGCATGTTTAATTGGCTGCTCCAAGCAGGCTGGGGCAGGGCGAAGGCCTGACGTCTCTTTAGCCACTTGCTCTCCTTTGAAAAATAAATACGGATGGGAGCTTCTGGCTCATTTCTGCAAAACTGGAAGAAATCAGCCAATATTTAAATGCTCATTTGCTTCTGAATATGGCCTATGTTTTTGCTAACGGCTCTGTATATCACAACTATCACAACTGCTGGGGGGGGAAACGTGGAAAACTACGCAGAGATAGAGCTTGGGAAAAGTGGACAACACCAAGGGCTGAAAGAGCTCCCTTAGACTCAACACATTACAAGCAGAAAAACTCTCATCAGGAATAAGATTTCTAAAAATCACCCCAGAACAAAAGAACAAAGTTCTGTGGGCGTGTCCTGGGATTAGCAAAAACTCAATCTGAGCTCCACGTGCCCTACGGCCATCATTGTCCGATGACTTCAGTCTTACAGTGACTTTAGGGTGTCATTTAATTAAAGCCCAGACTGCCTAACTTCTAGTATGTATAGGGTTGCTTTTTATTTGGTTTGACTGGGGTTTGGTTTGTTTTTGGTTATGTGAACTTTAGCACCTTGAAGCCATGTCAAAAGCTTTTAAAAGTTCTCCTAAACGGGTTTTGTGCAAGGTCTCTCTGGTTTAATCCTCTACTAACCAGAAATCCAGGACATTCCATTCCATTTCCTAACACTTCGTGCCAAGCAAGCTGATTTTATTAGCGCTCCAATCCTCCTACTGAGGCCAGTTTCCACCCTGAAATAATTCTTTCCAATAAGAAGAGATAATACTGGTCACGGCTGGAGCTGCTGCCATGGTCCAGGAACTGAATCCACCTGACTGACCCAATTCTCTTCCCAACACAACCACACAGGAACCACTGCCCGCAGACGATGGAGACAGGCTCAGAGAGGCTAAGAGACTTCCTCGCGGTTACTCCGCGTATAAAGGTGGGACTTCATCCCAGTCTCTCTGGCCCAAAGCCTGTGTTCTTTCTCCTGGATGGCACGGCCCACCTCAAAGAAACCAATGGATTACGGAGCCCCTTCCCTGTGTCAGGCACACACATCAGTCCGTTTATACTGGGCAGACTCTGAAAGCACCCAGTGCCCCTTCCCGGAAAGCTTCCTCTCCCATTCCTGGCAGAATGGGAACACAATGGGCATGAGAGAACATGAAGGAGGAAGGGTGTGGAATCCGAACCGGCTACCCAGCTAAAAGCTGCTGGGAACAAAAACGGCAAGGATGCCAGATGGAGTGGCCTTGGGCCATCTGATGAGTAACACCTTTATCTGAGTCTTATTTCCCTCCATCTGTAAGCTGACAGCCCTGGACTGGCTGATCTCTGAGGTCCCATCCAGCCCACCAGATCTTCACAACAACAAAGGGGTACGGAGGAGCAAGACAGCACCCAAGCAAATGGGTGGGCAGCCCGCCTCATCTCAGCTCATCCCTTACCCCCCTCCTTCTGTACCCACCCCCAGAAAGACTCCAAGGAACACAGGTGAACTCGAGGGTAAACCCTTCCCTTGCCCCCCGACTTCTCCATGACTGTTTATATACACATCGAATGATAAGGAGGACACGATGCTAAGTGAAATAAGCCAGACACATAAACGGACAAACAGTGCAGGCTTCCCCTTACATGCGGTACCTGAAATCGTCAGAGTCCTAGAGACAGAAAATAGACTGCGGGGTTCCGAGACCCGGGAGGAGGCGGGGGGAGGGGGCGGTGGTCAGTGCCTGGGTACAGAGTTTCAGTTTGGGGTGAAGAAAAATATCCAAAGAGGGACGGTGCAGCCTGTATCACAAGTGAACCCTTTTGATGCCACCGAACTAACTGTACACCTAAAAATGATGAAAGGGGTGCATTTTATGTTATGTATATTTTATCACAGTAAAGTTTGTTGGTTTTTTTTAAGGAGAGCAAGGCAGTGGATCAGAGCCACTCAACAGGAGAATCACAGGATGGCAGGTTGAAAACCACGTCAGACGGCGCCCAAACCATGCAGTTTGGCAACTGACTGTCTCAAGAAATGACCTCATTGGAGCTGCACTCATCACCAAAGAGGGGAAGCCATCACGTCCTGAACCAACAGTGCCTCCGCCTAGAGCACCATCCCAGCAGGAGGCCAGCCACGGGAGGGCTAGCTGGAAACAGCGCTTGGTTCTGGAGAAGTTTTAACCCAGAGCCTGTGAGCTGCAGCCCCAGCTTCTCCGGTGAAGGGAGGCCTCACCTGCTGGGGACAGAGGGCTGGGCTGGGCTGGGTGGTCCTTGGCAGGACCACCGGGATGGACAGTCAGTGAGTCTGGTCAGTGTGGGGGCCTAGGCTTGGGTTCCATACACCAGCTCATCTGCTCCTGAAAACCTATCCTGGGGTATCAGCTGCCACTTCATGGGGAAACTGAGGCCTGGAGAGGTTCCGAGACTTCCCAGCGTTGCCAGGTGTACGAACGGGGGCAGAAGGAGAAATGAACTCAGCTCCCAGGGTGCCGCGCCCAACCGGGCATCCTGGCTTGAGTCTCAGTTCAGAATACGTCCTCAAGGTCGAATATGCTAAAGAAAAGTGTTGCCATGGACTTCTGCCTCATCTAAGTATTTTCTGCCAGGAGACAATGAGATGTGCAGACGGGGTGCTCACAGAGGGGAAAGTCAGCTCCTTTCCCAGCTTCTGCTCACAGCTCCTTGACATGGCTTCAGAGCGCAGAGTGGTACCCATCTACCCGGGGCCTGACGCCCCCAGGCAGGGCCCCAGCTCTCCACTCGGAGTCCGTGGGTGAGCAGGGACTCACCATCATGACCCACCAGGCCCATTCAAGGGCTTCAAGGGTGCTCTAGGGTTCAGCCATGGTCTCTGCACAGAACAAGCCACCCCCTGAGTCCCTGGAGGACTCAGGATGGACTGCAGGCTGAGAGTTGCATTGCCAGGGCACTTAAAGGGCTGACTCTGTGTTTCCTTGAACCCGAAATGCCACACAACTCCTTCCAACTATTACCAGATCTGTGGACGGGCTGTGTATTTTAGAGACCTTCAGGGATAACGAAAACCAGTTGCTTTCAGCCCAACAACTCCACCCAGGGGTTACCTTGCCATCATCTGTGTGTCTTTTTAATTTTACTTCAACTGAGTAATGATAAATCAACTGAACTAGATTTTTAGATGTTAGCGTTTTGTTTTGTTTTTGACATATACACTCAGTTACCCAAAACAGGGCATGTACTTTCCCTCAAACTTAATAAACAAATTGCACGTACTCGTTTGGAAAGGAGCTTTCTCCTTATACAAAAAAAGAAGGCCATAAACAACAAGGTCCTACTGTGTAGCACATAAACCATAATGGAAAAGACTATGAAATATATATATACATGTATATATAAAAGTGTATATATGTATACTTATGTATATGAAGTATATATGTTTATATATGAATCACTTTTCTGTAAAGGAGAAATCAACACAACACTGTAAATCAGCTACACTTCTTTTTTTAAAAAAAAAGAAGAAAACTGAAAAACAAAACCAATGCTCTGTTTTTTGCCTACAAGGTGCATTTACTGCCAGAACAATATCATTTGTCTATTCTCCAAGTTTCCATAAGAACTAGTAGAATGTAATAACAGCCAAAAAAGAGGATAGACAATGGTTAGGTCAAGGAAAAAAAAGGCCACCCTGTACAATGAGTTGAAATGTAAGTCTAAATTATCCCAATTTGTATTCATCTGGGGATATTTTAATATTAAATAATTTTTACATCGTTTTTCTCACTTAAATACAGCCCAATCTTATGATTTAAATGTACTTGTGCCCAGTTAACAATTGTGAATGTTCAGGAAAGGCACTTTATGCACACTGTAGAAAATCTAGGATTTATACTCAGAAGTGTACTACTTCCTATCATATTTTTGGAGTTAAAGACTCCTATATTCATCTATCTTGGTGGATTTTCAGATGATGCATCCTAAAATCAAGTTGTAGTTACTTAACAGAAAATAATCTGGAAATTAAACCACTTTAAAAAGAAGAAGAAGGCCAATTTCCATCCCCCAGTCATATCCTGTCATCCATACATGAGTCCAACAAACTTTTATTTTATGCCTACCGTGGAACTGTGCAATCACCGATCTAAGTACACACAGGCCTTGTTTTGTTCATTCTAAGACACAGATTCTTTTCACATTTTAACACGAAGGATGTGTCCCCCTGTAGGCAAGGTATCACACACATGATGGATGGCGCATCTCGCAATCAATGGGTGTCTCACAGTAGGTAAAACATGGTACCAGAGACAGACCCTACTCTCAAGCAGCTACAGACGCTGCAATTACCCTGCTGGCAGCTACATCTCCTCCTCTGCAGGAGGAAACCCAAGGTTTGGCTTGGAAAGGCTGAGCCTACTTTTTGCAAGTAATCAAACATTCCGAGTAAAACTTTGCGCCTCCAAACAGTAGCCCAGCCAAGACACCTTGAAAGCAGAATGCAGCAGAGTGAGAACAAATTAGTGAAGGTCCAGGAACCGCCGAGAATGTTTCTTCTAGGAAATACTCCCAAATGCTAACGGTGAGAGCTTTTTTTTTCTTTCTTTCCTCTTTGACTCAGTTTAGGGTTGCAATGTCGGAGAAGGCAATGGCACCCCACTCCAGTACTCTTGCCTGGAAAACCCCATGGATGGCAGAGCCTGGTGGGCTGCCATCTATGGGGTCGCACCAAGTCGGACACGACTGAAGCGACGTAGCAGCAGCAGCAGCAGCAGTGTTGCAATGTACAGTTTTACTCTTTATGAGGAAACATATAAATGAAAAAAAATGTTCAGAAGGCAAGAAAAATTTCTAGGGAGGCCAAGAAATCTTTTTCCACGGCCAGAAAATACTGGACTAACAAAGCAGCCACCTGAAATCTCAGAAAAGCCAGCACAAGGGGAAGCTGTGAACTGTCTTTAGCAGAAGTATACGATGCTTTCTGCCCGTTTCAACCAGAAAAGCTTAAGGGTGTTTACAGATCCAGAAGCTCGAGAGAGTGGCCAGAGGGTGGGGGGTGGTCCTAGCCCCACAGCCATCATAAATCAGACCCTCCCATCCCCTGGGATAAGCTGGGCTGAAGGAAAGATGGTTATGGGTGCTGAGTTGTTAACAGCAGGATTACTAAGTGTGGCAGCTCGCAAATAATATATTGACCCCGACGAAGAGAAAACAGCAGCACCCTGTTGTCACGGAGCAGGAAAAGCAGAGATAGAGCAAGCGGCAGGGGCCAGGCGTCCTGAATGGAGCCCAGCAGGCACCCTGGCCGCCAAGCTAATTCAGAACCTCTTCCCCAGCTAACTTTGGGCTGCCACACATCTGGGGCTTGATCCAGGCTGATCCATCTGCATTCCTGAGCATCAGCCCACAGGTGTTTCTACTGAGGCTATTCCCTGTCAGTGAGGCGGGTAGGGAGGGGTGGGTGGAAATGTACTCTCAACTGCGGGGGGTACAGTGTAGGGGTGGAGAGAGCCAGTGGGCAGGCAGAGCTGCCAGAGTCAGAATCGCACCTCCCGGGGAGGCCGTAATAGGCCGGGTAAGGAGTCTGAGGATGACCGCTGGCAGGAGAGGGCTCGGGAGTGCTGACCCCGAAGGAATGGATCCCTTGTTCCCCAAGCTCCCAAAGAGCCTTCCAACAAGCTGATGTCTTCCCACCGGGGATGTCAAGGCCGTTTAATGCAAAGTTTGATCCCTCGAGTGGGGAGTAAAGCATTCTTTTTCTTCTCGGCTGTGTATCAGCTTGCCTCGCTGCATTTCTTTGTCTCCTAACTGAATCCCATCAGCGTGGCTGACTGCCTCCCTCACTTGAAATGAACTGAGCTAGGAAACAAGTTTCTCAACAAGGCTGCATTCTCCAGGGTGCTGAGAAGGGCAGAGCTGAACTCAGCCCCTGCAGAGAGAGAGACAGAAAAAAAAAAATCCTCTCTATTGCCTTATGAGAATACAATACACACACACACACACCAAAAAAAAAAAACCATAAAAGTCTCTCCTGCATCCAGATAGGGAAGTCTGGCGTCCAGCCCCGAGGCTGTTCATCTTAAGTGGGAAAGGCAGCGTGTCAGAAAGAGAACACCAGGGGAGCAGGTCAGATTCCTTCTTTGTGAAATAAGTGGATTTGATAGGATGACCCAGAGGACCCAGGAGAACTCCAAAGTTCTAGGCACTCAAGAAGGAAACCATCTTTGGGCGAAAGGAACACAGTGCCAAACTGCTAATCAGATTGGCCAAGCCCAGACTGGTTATTAAAATAAGAGACACTCGCCTGCACGCTGCAGGGTGCAGGTGGCCAGTCGACCCAGCAGGGACCCACTGGCACCCACTGCGGCGTGGGGAGGAGTCATCTCCCCAGGTGGGTTACCCCAGCCCCTGAGACCCTTGCCCTTCACTCAAAGGTCAGCTTTCACATTCACATTCTTTCCCAAGGTTTGCCTCTTCAGCCTACGCCTAGGGAATGACTCTAGATTAACGAGCTGCCACAAAGCCCCTCAACAAACTCACGTTGGCGAGTTCCAGAGAATCAGAGCAGAAAGACAACCGATTCTCTTCCCAAAGCGCCAGAACATCCTTTGCCCTGCATCGCCAACAGCGCCCCTTTCAGGCTGCTAGTTATATGTCTCTACGATTCTCTAGGAAATGACCGATTCATGGGTGGTCGGAGTTAAAAATGAAATTTTTAAAAATTAAATCTTCAGCTATGCTAGGTCCATATTTGGGTACATGGAGTCTAGCATAGAGCTCTGAGCTCGAGAAATGCTGAATGACCGACTGGACGCATGAATCAGTGACGGGACACCGCCTCCTTCGCACACTGGGTCCCAAGAGATGGGATCCCGGCGTCAAGCATCCGCTCATACACCACGTTTCAGAAATGGCTCTAATAGGATTCCCTGGATTTGCTGAAACATCAGGGAGTCAGCTTCTCAGAGTGTGGTGATTTACACTATCAGAAGGGGGTCGGTGAAACCTAAAAGCAGCCGCTGAGTATTATCCAACCCCTCCGCCCCACCCCCACCGCGGTCCCCCACCCCCGCCCACTCCCACATACCCCCCACCCCCCCCCCCCCCCAGGAAAGTTCCTTTGGGTCACGGCCGCATACAAGCTGATTCTTCCTGTCCCTCCCTGCTACCCTTTGCAGCAAAAGGTTTCTGGTGAGGACTTCTGAGAGATTTTCTTTATGGCCTTTTACTCAATGCCCATATGCCTCTTTGGGAAGGAATCTTGCGCCATCTGTGGAAGGAAAGCTTGTCACTCCGGCAGGTTAGGGCCATGCAGACCCGCCGGCCTCGTGGGCATTGGGGTCCCCTTGATGGAGCAAGAATGTGAGCCTCAGGAAGCAACTGTCACCCCGGTTGGACAGAAGGAGGGTCATCAGAGTTTGTAAACACTGCCGCAGGTGCTCTCTTACAATTTATTTGAAATTCATTTAAAATGGCAAACAGAACAAGGGATATGACTCAAACAGAAGCGGCAGAAGGCAAGGCAGACAAACCTTCCTAGAGCTCGTCCACCAAGAACCAAAGAAGCAGGTAGAGATACTTACTGCATAAATAGGGCATGAAAAACGTGTGCCTTCTCAAGGAGCTCTCCGGGCCAACTCCTGCCCGCAGTCACAGTGACAAACACCCTGAGACTACAAATGTCACATGTACCCTTTCCTTCAGCTTTGCATGTGTGCAGCTCTCCAACGGCACTTTGCTAGCATAAGGCCCATTCATGTGCATTACTATGCTTGGTTAATGAAAACCCACAATAGGTAGCCCTGGATGGACATAAAGATTTTCTTTACCTACCATTTACACTTTTCCTGGGAGGAAATTCTGTAAGAGATCCAGCCTCGGGGACACCATGGCTGGAATTGTGAGAAGCTGTCCTTAGCAAAACAGCCCTGAGTATTCAGTCACTCAGTTGTGTCTGACTTTTTGTGACCTCCACGGACTGTAGCTCACCAGGCTCCTCTGTCCATGGGATTCTCCAGGCAAGGATACTGGAGTGGGCTGCCATGCCCTCCTCCAGGGGATCTTTCCAACCCAGGGATCAAACCCAGGTCACCTGCACTGCAGACACTTTTTCTTTACTGTCTGAGCCACCAGGGAAGCCCATTACATGTTTCCTGGAAGGAATTATGTAACAAATCCAGCCTCGGGACACCATGGCTGGAATCGTAAGAGCCTGTCCTTAGCAAAACAGCCCCGGCTGCCTCTATTTTATATGTCAGCTCCATACAAAATAGAGGCAGGCTGAAGGGAGCCCACTCTTCAGAAGGATGCCGTTCACATCTACTTTCCCAGAGGACACACTTCCGAGGTGTCTGAGGCTCCGTCTTCTGAGGAGCAGACGACAGGGGCCACCCTTGAAAGGTCCCCTGAGATCAGGCCCCGGGCCCACATCCAGCCCTCTTCCTGGGGCTGCAAATGTGGACCCAGAATTCCCCTTTAACCCAGAGAGATTTGGGAAGAAGGGAGGGAAATTCCCCCCACTGTGGGGATGTCATTTTACTTGCCAAGAAGTTCCTGAGAGCCCCTGCCCCCAGGGCCCTAAACACCAATGACCCCCCTCCCCGATCCTGGGCGGCATGGTGCTGACACCTAGGGGTGGATGGAAAAAGAGCCATGCGGCAAGCCAGCCCAGCAGCCTGGTTTCTCCCAGCTCACCCCAAATCTGCCTCCCTCTACGCCCAGAGAAGGTCCCTCCAAACCCATCCAGTGATCCCATGCACAGAAAGGCAGAAGCCAAGTCTGACTTTTCATAAAAGCAGCCAGTTCCGCCCCCTACCTAGTCTCCCATCCGCCTGAGAAAAGCAGCTGACTGGGGAGGATGGAGGGAGAGAGCACATTATCTCCAAAAAGAAGCTCCAAAAGGCTCTGCTCCAGGGACACAGACCAGGAGAAGCCAGGGATACCCAACCTCCCAGAGGCAGCCTGGGCCACTTTCTTACCAAACTCGCTGGCACAGAGATGCTCGATTATGGCTTCAGATTTCAGCTCGTTGTCACATGGAGGACACACGGTCGTGCCTAGGAAAGGAAAGGGGAGGACAGGAGCTGAGTGATGGGGAGGCAAGAATGCTGGAGGAACTGCCCCCGGGGCAGACAGAGATCAGCCTCGGGACCAAGCTGGAAGGGGGTAACTGTCTTCCGGAATTTCTGAAAGGCAATCCCAGAAAAGATGAGTCCTGGAAACCCAGGCAGACATTGAGCTCCTTGAAAATTCAGGGACTGGAGCTACTGAATATAGTACAGCTATTCAGATCAACATTATCTGGGGCTGAATGGGGCGGGTCCTGTGAGTCGTGTCTTGATGTGGAGGGTCCCTGGGAAAAGCTGACTTGTAACCAAACACTTCTACCCTAGTTTATTTGTTTGTTTGTCTCCTGTTTTCTCTCCTCCCCTTGAAATACCTGCCTGATTCCTGCCCTATTCGTGTTCCTAAACTCCCCGATCCATCTGACCAGCTCTCCATGAGCCAAGAAAGACAATCAGCCAAACTCACAAAGTCCAACCAAGGCCCTCAACACCCCTGTCCAGAAGGGCTGCTGCAGCAAGATCCTGCAGGGCGGGGAGCAGGAGGAGCTGGGTGGGGGCCGGGGGGGGCCCTGCTGCCAAATGGAAGGACCGAGTGTGACAGGGAGACCCTCTGTTGACGTTTTCACACCGTGAAGTACTTTGAAGAGGAGGTGTGTGTGCTGCAGGCATGGGGGGAACTGGAGGCGACTAGGCCCCAGGGGGAGGAGGCTTTGGAAGCCAGGGCCAGTGGATCCTCCCGGCCAAATGCTGCAGATGCTGGAGGGGGCCCTCCCCTCGGAGGTAAAGGGCCTCCTGTGAAAGAGCTGGGAGAAAGCCACCCAGCAGAATCACCAGAAGGGTAGGCAGCTTGTCACCACCGCCACCACCACCATCCCACCATCCCACCGTCAGCATCAGCATCGCCTCCATCATCTATCAGACATCTTGCGGTTTTATCCAGGATGTAGGAAAGCTTGGGCACATCTTAAGGGGCCTCCATGCAGCACAGCAGCGGAGGCCACGAGCTTTGGGGAAGTCACAAAGGAGGACGGTGTGCTGAGCACCTCCGCTCCCATTAAGGCTCTTCCTCCCCTCCCCCTCCCTCTCTGCGGCTCCTACGGCAGCATCTCCTGCGCCTTGGAGCACTTCTGTGGTCCAGAGAAACGGGCAGAGCCTCCCACAGCGGACAGGGAGTCAACTACAGCACTCCGGGGCCGGTGCCACCCCCGGGGACACCGCTGGTCCCCCAGCACCCGGGAGGGGGGTGCCTGACCACATCCCGCTTCCAGGCAGGGTCCCTGTGAGGCCCAGCAGAGGCCACACGCTTTCGTCTTTGCTGGCAGACCCCTCTCCCACCTTGACGCTAGGCCCAGGGCTACGCGCTGGCCAGACTCCTTCGGCAGCAGGAACCACTGCCGTGCTCCAAACAAAAGACAGTGAGACTATCTTTGGACCCAGAGGCTGGAACTGTGCTTCTCAGCCGGAACTTAAGATCGGATTCCAGAGGTCGTGTTTCTGATAAAAGGGAAACGCTTACCCGGAATTGTGCATTCTGATTCTGGCTTCCATGGGGAGAAAAATGGAAAGGAAGTCCCGCCATATATGGGAAGGACAGCGGTACCTGGCTGGGGAGTGTGGACTGTGCTGGAGGGCTTTCCTTATTCGGGTGAAAAATAAATGGAACAGAAGTTATCACGAGGCAAAGTTCAATGACTATACTCTGGCCAAACAAGCAGCCGGGCAGGACTATCCGAAGGCAAACACTGGGTGCCCTTGGCTCACTCACACCACCTGGTCTGGACACCCTGAGTTCCCCAACTTGACTGGCAGCCCAGGGCTCTGCACACCACTCAGGCATTGTTCTCAGTCCCATCGCCACGTCTGGCCCGCAGCATCTCCCGGGGGGCGGGGGGGGGGCAGGAGGTGGCTGGGATAAGCTCAGTGCATTTTCCTCAGCCCGCCTCAACTTTTCTTACAGCCAGCTCTGAAGGGCAATATTAATCTGTGGCCTCTCTGGACTGTGCAGGGGTGGAGGGCGGAGGGGGGTAGCAGCAGGCAGCCTGAGCACAAAAAATCAAACCCACCCAGTCATCCACCAGAGAGACAGGATGAGACGGCCCTTTTTAGAGGCATTTAAAATGTTTCAAGTGAAAGAAGCAAAAACCAAAAGGTGTCGTGTTTCATCAATATTTAAGGGGAAGAGGAGTGCAACACTGGAATCAGAAACACGTGGGTTTTTTTTTTAAATCAATGCACACGCATGCACACAGTACACACACACACACACACACACACACACACAGAGCAGGTCTTCCCTGGCCAGCTCCTCAACACAGGGAAGGGACCCTAAGGAAGGCTCTAGGGAAGAATAAGGCACCATGGCCTCTGCAATCTGTGCCTGAAACAGTCAGGCTGATTTAACGCACAACAGGCCTAAACAACAGCAAAATAAAACTAAAAGTATGTGCTCCTTCACGGAGCTTGATCAGTAAAACCTGACAGGGAGGAGGAATGACCGCGTATCAGCCTGGGAGTGCATGGGTCTAATGCAAGTGCAAGATTGAGAAATAACTTTTCTGGAAAAAAAAAAAGTGCCTCTCCCATAATCGATGTTGAAGCAGCTTGAGCCTCGGCTTTTTGGGGGTGCGGGGGAGCCTCCTTTGACTCATCTCATTATCAAGTTGATCTTAAATGATGTGTGGCCCCAAAGGCCAGCCCCAGTACCCTAAATAGTACTTGCCCCCATATGTGAACAGAAGCTAGCCAGCCGGCATTTGGAAACATGTCACTGCTTTGAAAATCCCATTTTAATTTTACAGAATAAAAAGAAATAAAGAATAAAAGTCAGGCATGTGGACTTGGTCGCCTCCAAAAGTACCAGTTCTTATTCTGGAGGCACAGGCCATAAGGGATGAGGACCAGGAGTCTGGTCTCTCCCCCTGACCTGCTTGCACACACACACACACACACACACACCTCCCACTTCCAGGCTCAGCTGACAGCAGCCCCAGGGGATGCCTTTTGGGGGTTCCTCCCACTGAGGGGGCTGCAGTCCCGGGTAGGAGCAGTGCCTCCCGCAGAACTTGTCACCAAAAACACAGTGGGGAGAACCAGATCCTAAGTTCCACCCCAGACTGGTCCCTTCACGGCTGTGTGGCTGGTCCAGAGTGGGCTACCTGAGCACTCCTGGGATGGAGAGAGGAGGGGAGATGGTGCAAAGGGCAGACTTTGGGAGGGGGCCAAGGGGGCCGGCAACCAAGGAGTAAATGGCTCCAAGAAGATAGCATGGATTTCGGTCTCCCTTCCCTCAACCACCCCTGTCTCTTGGTGGGGGGTGGGGGGTGGTCGAGCCAAGAGGATTCTTGTCTGTGCATAAGGAGGCACCCCAGCCAGTCTCCCCACCTGCCAGTCCCTCTTGTTCCAGACAGGGGCAGTTGGGGGTGGGCTCTGCCCCAGCAAAGCTGGCTGAGCTCTCTGAGTAGGGCTGGGCTTCTCTCCCAGGAGGGGAGAAGGAAAATCCCATGGGTTCTATGCAGACGGAACACCAAAGGCTTAGTCTGCTCCAGGTACTGGCAGCATCTCCCCGAAGGTGAACCCTGTGCAGACCTCCAGAAAGGGCAAGCACGGGGCCCAGACCTCGAGCTGTTGCCCTGTCCACCCACCGACCCCATCTCCACATCCGCCACTCTGGACTTATCTCCGTCCTCCCTGAAATAAGCAAAGGCATTCAAGTTTCAGGGTGCCCTTCCCCGGACTACCCCACCCTCACTCTGGGGAGCCTGCCTGCCCCACAGGAGACATTCCTCCTCAGGCATCACTTGGAGATAAGCTGAGCCAGCAAGCAACAGGTTTTTCCACTGCCCCCTACCAGGCCCCCGCCACACACACACACACACACCTTAAGCCCTTTCCTCCAAAAGCCCTAGAGACGGGGCCCCTGTGCTGAGTCCCCTGGGCACACGGCTCCCCATCTCTGATCACTGGCAGCTCTTTGAGCCTCAACTCTGCTTCCGAAGAGGTCGGGGTTGAATTCATTCCTCTCAAAGTCAGGCGAGGGTGCTGGAGTGTTGATTTATTGGGGATTTTCTTTTTTTTTTTTTCTTTTTGGCTTCTTAACTTGTTTTGCTCTGTCTTGTGGCCTGGGGATGGGGGGTGGCGGGGTGATGTGCCTTCCTCCCCCGTCAAGAGCTGCCCGTTAAGCGGGAGGGGGTTCTGAGAACAACCTCCTGCCCTTCTCCGGGGCTGTTAGGAAAGTCTTCAATTTGCGGTCCCGCTCCCCAAGGAGAGCGGAACAATGAGCTAATGACAATTGTATCTTCCTAATTACCTGAGGATTTGTGTGAATGAGAGAAGCAGGGGGTATGCAAGAACGGGGGAGAAGAGTCTTTCCATCCACCCCCCTCCCTCAAGTCTCCCGAAGCTGTTACCTGAAAGGAGGGAACAGCCTTGCAGTTTCTAAACTATTTTCCTCAGCTCGTTTTGCACCAGTCCAGGAGCTACTTGGCTGAATGACTAGCTAAGAAAAGCGATTAAAAAAAAATCCTCCTCGAACCTAATAATATAAACAAAGCTGCACCTTAGCATTTGCTCGGCCCTCCAGAACTTCCCAGATGTAGAGTTAGGGTTGCGTTTCCCGCCCCCAGCCCCGGGGGCATCTCTTCTACAGGGTTCAAAGCTCCGATGGGGACTCGCTTCCCTCCCAGGGGAGAAAGGCGCTCTCCTGGGACCCGGAGCTAAAGCTTTGTTTCCTGGAAACAGGATTCCCAGGGCAGCGGCTCCACGACCCGCAGCGGGTGCGCGCGCGGGGCTGCCCAGCCGGGCACCACCTCGGACGTCTCGAGGCCGTCGGGCAGGGCCGAGGGCACGTCCCCCAGGCCCGGGACGCAGCCCGGGGGACCCCCGCCTCACCTTGGGGCTTAGAGGCCTCGGTGGCGTTGGGCGGGGTCATGGCGATGCAGACGTCGCCCTCGGGAAACTTGTCGCACTTGAGCATCTCGGGCCAGTAGAAGCCGAAGAACTGCATGACCGGCTCGCACGAGTCGCGCACGGCCTCGCAGAGCCAGCGGCACGGGTAGATGGGCCGGTCCAGGCAGACGGGCGCGAAGAGCGAGCACAGGAAGACCTGGGTGCCGATGTGGCAGTTCTTGTTGAGCAGCGGCACCCAGCTGCTGGCCTGCTGCTTCACCTCGGCCATGGTTTCGTGTTCCAGCAGGTTGGGCAGCACCATCCTCTTGTAGCCCACGTTGTGGCACAGCCGCAGGTCGGCCGGGATGTCCACGCACTGCGGCGGCTTGGTGTAGAAGCGCCCGCTCTGGTAGGCGCCGATGTCCGACTGGAAGCTCACGTAGTCGTACTCGCTGGCCGAGCCCGCGGCCAGGAGCCCGGCGGCCAGCGCCAGCAGCGCGCCCGCCGCGGCCCAGCGCCCGCCGCCCATGCTCGGCGCCCCGGCCCCCGCGACGCGGGGCGTCCTCGGTGGTCTCCCCGCGCGCGTCCCGCCGCTAACTTGCAGGAGCGCACCCGCCCCACCCCGCACCGCCCCCCCCGGCTCCGGGGACAAAAGGCGCCGTCTGCACCCGCGCCCAACTGGGCGGCCGCGCGCTCCTGCCCGGCGCTGGCGGGGCGGCCCAGGAGAGCTGCGCGGGGAGGCGAGCGCGCGGCCCGAGTGCGGCCCAGGCGCCCGAGGCGGCGGGACCCGAGTGCCCGGCGCTCCCGCGGCCGAGCCCTCCGAGCCGCGCGGGCCAATCAGTGCCGGCCGCCGGGAGCGCTCCGGGCCCGCCCGTCAGTCACCCGCGCCGCCGGCCAATCGGCTCGCGGGCGGGAGGGCTCGGCTCCCCAGAACTCAGCGCAGGTCAACACCCCTTAAAAAACAAAACCAAAAAAAAAAAATAAAAGAAGGAACAAGGAGGGGAAAACGAGGAAAAGACAAAAAAAGAAAGAAAGAAAGAAAAAAGGAAGGGAGAGGGGATGGAGAGAAGTGTGCGGAGGGTAAAAAGGATGCGCAACGCTGCAGCTAGCTCGAGTCAGATCTCAGGAAAGCAAGGACGCTTAACAGTACTTGCAAGTCCATGAGCTAATCAAGACTTTTTTTTTTTCTTTTTGTCACTTTTCCCTAACTTAACGCAGCAGCAGACTGCTTTCTCGGTGTTGTTCTCTATGGCTGCAGTACGGAAAGGGGCCGTTGCCGACGGACCGGGGCTCAGGAAGGCTGTAGCGAGGGAGGTCTGCCTTTCCATCCCCGGCCGGTGGGGCTCGGCTCCCGCGAAGACCCGGCGAAGGTGGACTCCGGCTGTTTGCTGGCTTTAAAAGGCAGCTGCGTTTCCAGGTGAGACAACAGGATGATGGCCCTCCGACAGTCCCGAGGCAGTGTGGAAGGGAAGGGTGCACACAAACGTGTTGATTTGGGGAGGACAGTTGGGTTTTGTTTTTTTGGTTTTGTTTTGTTTTGTTTTTAAAGAAAAAGAAGGGAAAAAAGAGCCCCGCTCAAGGCCCAGCCCGACAGCACGTCTGTGTGTGCACGCATATGCACATTGACATGTTTGTGGTCTAGAAAGCCAAAACATTAAAAACACATGTGCACTTATCAGCGTGGCTTGTGTAAATATCAAGTCCATCACTCAGGCACACATGCTACATTCAGAGCCGGCCCAGGAACCTCAAGTCAAAACCCAAGGGTTCCTGTTCAGACAGAAGGCGAGAGAAAGGTCCCAGCAGAAACAGCCCATTCTTCCCATCCAGCCCACTCCCCACCACCCCCCACCACCACCCCAGAACAGAGGATGGTCCCCCTGCCACTCTCCGCCTCAGAGTCCCTGGGGATTCTTTGTAATGAGGCCCAAGCTCCAGAAAGCTGGGAGTGTGACCAGGACCAACTCCAGGGACAGGCAAGAGCAACAGCTGTCCCTGAGGTTGGCTGGGTCTCCACACTGCTTGTGTCCCGAAATGTGGGGTGGAGAAGGGGTGCAGAGAAGGCTGCAGACCGCATCTGAGTGGCGTGGTACTACCCCAGGTGGCAAATGGGCCACAGAGCCCAGAGCTGAAGGCAGACACCAGAGGAGGCGCCGCCTTGCTGGGGGAAGCTGACTTTGGACCCTGCAGACCAAATTTCTTGATGGACAGATTCCAAGTCAAACGACTGGAGTTTTTCGATGAAGAGAGGCTCTTAAAGCAATCCTGCGCCTAAAGATATAGTGATGCCACTGTGCACCCAGGGAGCATGTGCCGGTGGTCAACTTCTCCATCACTTCTAAGCTGATGAAAGGTGCTCTAAAGCAAGAGCAGCAATGTGGAGGGAAAGAGATGGGGGGAGACTCCTTCGGGTGGCAAAGGGTTAATCCCTAAACAATTGGTAATGGTCAGCCCAGAAGCTGGGGAAGACATTCCTCACAGACAGAGAAGAGACCACAGGAAACCAGGCAACTGTGTCTCAATTCAAGGGGCAGTTAGAGAAAAATGCAGTTTGGTAGGGGTCCTTTTCTCTCCTTGAGGCAGGCCCTCGGTCCCAAGGCAAATGTGTCTGTTTACTCACTCCCTGCAAAGAGTTGTGTTAGCAGATAACATCCCATCACCTCTGGATGCAGGCTTCACCCTGCCCTCACTCATGTCTGTACTGTTTCCCCAAGAGGTGGAAAGGCCTGTATGTCCCATATGAAAATTCGGGAAATTAGTTCATGGGACTGCTCCTCCACAGTCCCTGGGGGTCTCGAGGCAGAAGTAAATGTCACAGTTCCATTCATGGGAGGGCCTAGCCTAGGTCTGGTCGTTTCTGATTGATCACCCCCAAACGGTCTCAGTGAGAGGCCTCTTGGGGCACCCAAGGACATGACTGTCCCAAGAAATACAGGGGGTGTGAGAGCAACTAAGCCCCCAGAATCTTCAACTCAGTGCATTTCTGGCTCCTCCCAAATCCCAGCTGTAAAGGCAGGGCTCAAGTCTCAGCCCCACTGACAGACGTGAACGCACACTGAGGCTAGGCTTCTACAGTTTGCAGCGCTTAGAGTCATTCCATGGACATCCCTGGTGGCTCAGAATCTGCCTTCAATGTGGGAGACCCGGGTTCCATCCCTGGGTTGGGAAGACCCCCTGGAGGAGGGCATGGCAATCCACTCCAGTATTCCGGCCTGGAGAATACCCATGGACAGAGGAGCCTGGCGGGCTGCAGTCCATGGGGTTGCAAAGAGTCAGACATGACTGAGCGACCAAGCACAGCACAGGATTCTGGAGAATGACTGCCAGCCCCAGTCAGTTCTCATACTGTAAGACAGCGCGAGGCAGTCCTAAACACCCCATATTTCAGAGGTGAATGCAGTTGTTGGGATTTTGCGAGGGGCAGGGGAGGCGGGGTTGTCCTTTGTCATGTTGTCAAAATTTTGCACTTCAAAGCCCAGTCTCCCTTCCCCTAGGCAAGAATTTGTGTGTGTGTGTGTGTGTGTGTGTGTGTGTGTGTATAGAGGAGAAAGTTCTAGAACAAAGATTCTTTAAACATGTTATTGACATGACAGAGATCTCAGAAACCAGGAGTCTCCAGAATGGGATCATGAACCAGGAGGCACATCTTCCCTTCTTGAATGAACAGGGGCAAAAATATACCTTTACATTTGTGTTTTTCATTTCAAAAAACTTCTTCTTATTTTTCCCACCCTGCCAGATGCCTGTACAAGAACATCGGAAGTACGTCCCCTGTTGTCTCAAGTCCCCAGCTTCAGGAGGCATTCTTCAGCCTCCTCATCGCCCGAAGCTGACGGTCAGGCCCAGCAGGATCACTGTGGGGCCTCCCAGCACCTACACCCAGAGCTCCTCCCTGCCCTTTGCCAGAAAAACAGCAACTGGGACCTCCCTGGTGATCCAGTGGTTAGGACTTCCCACGTCAACTGTAGGGGGCGAGGGTTCAATCCTGGCCCCTGGTCTGGGAACTAAGATTCCATCCTACATGTTACAGCCAAAAAAAAGAGAAGAAAAACAAGAAGGTGGGGAAAACTTCCCGGCAGGTTTTATATATATCTTTTCTTTTCTTTTCTTTTATGAATTTATTTATTTGTGTCAGGACTTCTAGTTGTGGCAAGCAGGCTTAGTTGCCCTGCAGCACGTGGGGTCTTAGTTCCCTGACTGGGAATCAAACCTGCGACCCCTGCATTGCAAGGCAGATTCTTAACCACACACTCCCCAGAACTACACTCGACGTCCTCCCAGTCAGCCAGGGGTGGGACACCAGGGCGGAGGGGAGGGTGTCCTGCCTGTGGCTGGGTGGTGATGGGTCTGTGGCCACGTGGAGAAAAGCATCCTGAACCAGAGACGGGAAGCACAGGGTATGGCTTCAGTTCTGCTCCTTGCGGCTGGGCGACTCGCACTCAGCTCCCTGGGCTGAGTGCTCATCTGTAAATCACAGCAGCTAATGCCTGCCCTGCTCCCTCAGGAGGTACCATCTGTGCATTCTCAGTCTCCAGTGTCACTGAGGTTCACGGTTAGGCTTCTAAGGTCTGCAACGTTTAAAGAAGCATTCCACGGACTTCTCTGCCAGTGGTTCAGACTCTGAGCTTCCAACGCAGCGGGGGTCCAATGCACCTGGTCAGGTGACTAAGATCCCACGTGCCTCATGACCAATAAGCACATAGATAAAGTGGCATTCCACACAAGACAACATCAAGCACAGTAATCTTCTCGCTTGGATAAGCATCTTTTCCACTCTGCCTCCATGGAGGTACAAATGCCCTGTGGTTCCCAAGTCCTTCTGACTCAAGAACTGGCCTGACTTGCTGTCTGGGGCTTGGGACTGTCTGGGAAGAACCATAAACACTGGAGTTAAAGGCACAGCCCCATCTCCTCCCAGGCAAGCATCCCCCTGCATCTTTCTTTCTGTTCACTTTCTATTGTCCTAAGAACACGTAACAGGAGAGCTGCCCTCCAGATGCGTTCTTTTATTTATTTATATATTTGGCTATGTGCATGTTCAGTTGCATCCAACTCTTTGCGACCCTTTGGACTGTACCCCCCCTCCCCCAGGCTCCTCTGTCTATGGAATTTTCCAGGCAAGAATACTGGATCGGGTTGCCATTTCTTTCTCCAGGGGATCTTTCTGGCCCAGGGATCGAACTCGTGTCTCCTGCATTGGCAGGCAGATTCTTTACCACTGGGTCTTAACTGTGGCACACAGGATCTTCAGGCTTCGTTGTGGCTTGAAAACTCTTAGTTGCAGGATGCAGGATCTAGCTCCCTGACCAGGGATGGAACCAGAGCCCCCTGCATCGGGAGCTCAGAGTCTTAGCCACTGCACCACCAGGGAAGTCCCTCCAAATGCATTCTTAAGTATCCAGGACAGGACTGGTGAACCTCGCCACCACACTTGGAGGGGGCTGGCTGAGCCCCAAGCTGCCACCACTGCCTCCTTTCGCTTCTTAGGGACACAGCCACCAGGCTCAGGCAACATCAGTAAAATGTTCTTCCTTTCCTGAAGGGAGACTGCGCTCCCTGTAATTTCTGCTCCCCAGGCCACCCTAGCAGCAGTGGACCTGCCCTGAATCTCAAGGTCACAGTCACATACTCCCTGCGCCACCACTCAGACAGACCCACCCTCTCACTCTCCAGACGACTCCTTGCCAAACTGGGCTTGGCCCTTTGTATTCACGTAACTACCTTATTTATAAATATATACATTGTAGAATTTCTATACTTTCTTCCAGAAAAGAGGGGGGATTAAGACACATGTTTTTTAAGTTCAAAAATTAATCTATTTAATTTACTGCATTAATAGAACAAATGAGATGATCATAGGCTCATCCAGATAAATGAAGGAAAAAAAACTAACAAAATTCAGAATATACCACAATTTACCAAAAAAAAAAAAAAAACTGAATACACAGAATATGAATTCTTCTTTGCATATATATATTTCAATAAAAAGTTAAATACATAAAACAGTCTGCTGCTGATGATGATAAGTTGCATCAGTCGTGTCCAACCCTGTGCGACCCCATAGACGGCAGCCCACCAGGCTCCTCTGTCCCTGGGATTCTCCAGTCAAGAATACTGGAGTGGGTTGCCATTTCCTTCTCCAATGCAGAAAAGTGAAAAGTGAAAATGAAGTCACTCAATAGTGTCCAACTCTTCACAACCCCATGGACTGCAGCCTACCAGGCTCCTCCATCCTGGGATTTTCCAGGCAAGAGTAGTGGAGTAGGCTGCCATTGCCTTCTCCCATAAAAGAGTCTAGGGCAGCCTAAATAACTCAAGAGCTCTAAGCTAAAAGTTCTTCCAAAGCTTCAAGTATGAGTATCTAGTGAATACACATATTTTTAACTTAACATTAAAAAATCTCTAATGGGTTGTTTCTCTGATTAAAATCCTCACAGACTTTTTGACTGTCCACAGGAAAAAGCCCAGACTTCAGTACAAATCAAGATCTTGTCCTCCAACGTCCTTCCAGTACCCTACCTCCACCCTCCAGATCACGCATGTCATTTTGTCAGTAATACCCTCCACCTTTGTACAAATTCCAACTCATAGACTTCCCAGATTTAACAAATGAAGATATAGGATGCCTGGTAAAATTTGAATTTCAGATGAACAAGAAAATTTTTTTTAGTATAAGTATGTCCCAAATATTGCACAGGATATACTAATACTACACCTCATACCTGTTTATGTGAAATTTAAATTGAACTGGGCTTCCTGTATTTTACGTGACAAACCCACCTGCTCATCCCTCCAGCACTGCCTCCTCCCAGCAGCCTTGCCTGGTTCCCCTCTTGCCCCATCACCTTCCTTCTCCACCCTAGGGGGATTAACCCCTTCCTCTTCTCTCCCCCCCCAGAGCATCTCTGTACACTTCATTACCACACTTTTGTTTTATAACTGTTTGCTTTCGGGGCTCTTCTATGTGACTGGGAACTCTTGGAGGGCCAGGATCTTGTCTTATTTTGTCTCACTTATCCTTGTAACCTTAGCCTCCAGCATGGTGCCAGGCATACAGTAAGTGCTCAAAACTCTCTGCATCCCCAATAAATGCATCAGGCTCCTCTATCGATGGGATTTTTCAGGCAAGAGTACTGGAGTGGGTTGCCATCGCCTTCTCCAATGTAGTAGAGGAAGCAGATATGGGAAGGATCCAGGCTAAGAGAAGTATATCCTCGAACATCAATTTTGCACTGTTTCCTGAGAACTAAGGCAACAAGTCAGTATGAATAATTCACACAGTTCTCTTTGACTGCAGAGGAACTGATCCTCAGCACCTTATACTGTGAACAGAGTGTTCAACCAGTGATTCCTAAAGGAAATCAGTCCTGAATATTCATTGGAAGGACTATGCTGAAGCTGAAGCTCCAATACTTTGGCCACCTGATGTGAAGAGCCAGCTCATTAGAAAAGACCCTGATGCTGGGAAGGATTGAAGGCAGGAGGAGAAGAAGAAGACAGAGAATGAGATGATTGGATGGCATCACCGACTCAAGGACATCAGTTCAGTTCAATTCAGTCAGTCGTGTCCAACTCTTTGCGACCCCATGAATCGCAGCACGCCAGGCCTCCCTGTCCATCACCAACTCCCGGAGTTCACCCAAACTCATGTCCATCGAGTTGGTGATGCCATCCAGCCATCTCATCCTCTGTTGTCCCCTTCTCCTTCTGCCCCCAATCTCTCCCGGCATTAGAGTCTTTTTCAATGAGTCAACTTTTTCAGTTCGCAAGAGGTGGCTGAATGTACAGAAACTGCAAAGGGCTCCTGAATCCATTAATGAAAAGACAGATGAGAGCAACAGGAAAGCCAAGACTGATTAATACGTTTAACTTAGTGAAATTCGGGGACTCTGGGCTGGAAGAAGCACAAGCTGGAATCAAGATTGCTGGGAGAAATATCAATAACCTCAGATATGCAGATGACACCACCCTGATGGCAGAAAGTGAAGAGGAAGTAAAAAGCCTCTTGATGAAAGTGAAAGAGGAGAGTGAAAAAGTTGGTTTAAAGCTCAACATTCAGAAAGCTAAGATCATGGCATATGGTCCCATCACTTCATGGGAAATGGATGGGGAAACAGTGGAAACAGTGTCAGACTTTATTTTGGGGGGATCCAAAATCACTGCGGATGGTGATTGCAGCCATGAAATTAAAAGACGCTTACTCAAGGACATGCGTTTGAGCAAATTCCGGGAGATAGTGAAGGCTCCCTTCTAACCCTCTAACCCTCTAACCCTCTAACCCTCAGAGTGAACCTTGTTGGCAGAAGCCCATCCAACTCACCTCTCCCAGGGGGCCTGCACCAAGCAGGCTGCTGAGTAGCCAGTGGACACAGGCCATAGGGGAGTTAGTGAATGCCCTGGACGATTCCTGGAGAAGAACTGAACTTCCTGTAAATCCTGTGTGGACCCTGACCCCCAAATGCTAACACAAGCCTGTTAAAAACTCGGCATCTGGAACCCAAAAGGCCCGGGATCCTGGGAGCCTCTGACAGCACCTGAGAGTGGAGGAGGGTCAAGAGAAGCTGGAAGAGGCTTGGCAGCAGTGAGACCCGGTGCCAGGTCGTGGCTCTGAGCTCCGGGGCTTTGCTTGGCCGTCACAGAGCAGGGAAAGTGAATCTTTAGGAACCCCTACCCTCTGGCGATCCCAATAGTGAACGTGAAGTGGCACAGGCTTCCATCATAGGGGCCCATAAATCTGCTGAAACAGCTTCCTGGCTTTCCGAGTTGAGGCGGGATGGGCGGCCAGCAGGGAGTGTGAGGAGGAGCCCTGCGCCCCGCCCTTCGCCGTTCTCAGGGGTTTGATATAAACGAGGCGCCTGGAGAGGATGGGAGCGTGTCCATCAGGCATGGTGACCGCGCTTGCGCTTTGAAGGCACGCACCGCATGATTTCCATCCGCAGCTGGCGGTCCCCTCTCCCAGTCTCCCTCTGCCTGAGGAACGCATCCGGTCTTCGAGGCGGTCCTCACCTGAGCTCAGGCGCTCTTCCCCCACCCACCCCCCCATCCCCAGTAGTGACTGCACCTCTGAAGGCTTTCCCCGGTCTCACTCCACCTGCATTATCGCCTTTGGGCCTCACAAAAGCCTCTGAGCAGGCGGAGCAATTCGTTATTCCCCTTGAACAGAAGACCCAGAGGCTCAGAGTGGTGGGACCCTTACTAGCAGTCCAGCCATTAGTGCGCTCTGTGCTGGACAGACTCAAGTCAGGAAAACCCATCTTGGATTCCAATCCTGTTGACTCCGCTTAATTGCCTTTGTGAAATGCCCCTTTCTGGGAAGAGAAACCCAGAGAGCCTTTGCTGGCATTGACATTTTATTGTACGTTCATTTATCAAGTTCTTCCCAGAGACCAGCTAGAAGGAAGCAATGGTTTTGAAAGGGGGAGAGATGGTGAGATGGGTCTGAAGCAGGGGCAAGTGCTCAAGGTCCCTTCCTGAGGGTCCTGGGGATGGGGGCAGAGTGCCTGAACTCAGGTGAGCATGACCTCTAAGACAGGATGCGTTATCCAGTCAGAGGGAGACTAGGAGAGGGGCCCCCAGCTGCAGATGGAGATCCGAGAGTGGTTGGCTTCACAGCGCCAGTGCAGTCACCATACCTGATGGGCACTCACCCATCGTCTCCCCACAGAAGAGCAGGAAGGAGTTGCGGGTGCCTGCGGCCGTCAGAAGTGGGGTGTGGGGACTGCTGCCAGGAAAGGGGACTCGGGGGGTCCTGGGTTGCCAAGGGGACTATAACGCTCTGAGCCTGCAGCTGCCAACGAAACACGTGTGGCTGACCTTCCGTCATGTGGGTGCCCAGAAGAAAAGCTCCAGGAGAGAAAAGACTGCAAACCATACAAAGAGGGAGAGCTTGCTACCCCAGGGAGAGAGAGAAAGAGAGGGCTGGACCACAGCTGGCCCATGATGTAAGGCAGACGATCTGTCCACAGTCCTCTCCAGGCCCTGAACATCTTGAGAGTTACAAGGTTACATGGTCTTCCCAGGGGGAATATTAACAATATTTGAAAACCAGTATGGCATGACCAGTCAGGTAGTACACCAGATAGGAAGGTAGTCGTACACCAGGTAGGAAGGTAGTCGTACACCAGGTAGGAAGGTAGTCGTACACCAGGTAGGAAGCTCCTATGGAGTCCTGCAGGTGTGCCGCTGCCTCCCAGCACCAGGGCAGTTCCCATGGAGGAGCAAGAGGATGCGCCATTCCCAGAATGCACCACGCTGCCCCCGCAGGCCCACTGTCCTCCCAGCCGGTACCCAAGATTCAGCTCCCCATCTTTTCATGTCTGGCCACTCCCCAGGCTCTCCCTGCAAGGCCAGGGTGGTCCCCTGTCTGCCCTTGTGCACCACGGCTATCCAGGCAGCCCTCCTAAAATGCTCTTTGCTTGTCTGCATGTCTGGAGCTCCTCCAGAAGTTCCTTGAAGCCAGAAGCTGTATCCTTTTCATCCTTGCATTTTCCATACTTAGCCTCCTGCCTGCCGTGTAATAACATGAGATCCCTGAGTGAGACAGGTCCTATGACCCAGCTCTGTGCAGTCAGAAGTAAGTGCAGGTTGGTAAGTGGGACACCCTGGAAAGCATTTTAAAACAGACAACCTTAGGGAATTCCCTGGTGGATTTGCGGCTGGGACTCCTTGATTCCACTGCTGGGGATCCAGTTTCAGTTCCTACTCAGGAATTAAGATCTCACAAGCTGCACAGCAAGCTAAAAAATAAAAAATAAAAGCAGCCTTAGAAGGCAAGCACCTTGACCCTCTCTCCACTCTTCTGCTCGCCTGAAATTTATGTGTGATGCCAAGAGGTACAGCAGCCATCTTGCAACTATGAGGTCCACAAGCATGCAGATAAAGACTCACATACTAGAATGTAGGAACAGAAAGATGGGAAGAACCTGGATTACAAGCAGTGATTTAAGAGGCTTACCCCAGAATTCCCGTTGGGCCAGCCCTGCAGTCTCTCTGCTTCACTTGTTGAAATTCAAAGTCATTCTGGTTTTATCTTTCAAACTGCTAGAAACAAACAGAAGTGACCCAAGTCTCTCATTTAGAGACTCTCACAGCAGACAGGAAGCTGGAGGGCTGAACATTCTAATTTTTACTGCCTCCTGGGACATTACTATTCATAGTCTGGTCCCAGACCAGCAGCATCAGTAGCTTCTGGGATCTTGTCAGAAATGCAGAATCTCAGGCCCCATCCCAGACATATTCAATCAGAATCTGCATTTTAAGATTCTTATATGCATGTTATGCATATTTAAGATTGAGAAGTACCATCCTAAGAAACTCTTCTTTCTTCTGCTTCGATACCTACAGCTGCAAAAGAATCCTCTCTCTAGGTGTCCGTGCACTTGTCATGCACAAACACCCTCACTGCTCTGTATCCCTTGATTTAGCAATCCACTGGAAGGGGCTTATGGACCCCTACTCATCAGAAGAGGAGACTGAGCCACAGAGAGGCTTACCAGCCCCTCCAAGGATGGAGCATTCAGACAGGCCTTTAGCAATGAAGCCAGTTCACAAGACAGAAGGACAGGTGACTCTTTTCTTAAGGAAACAGCTCAGGGCTGCTACAAGGCAAAGGGCAGGCAGCACAGAAGTGCTGGCCTTCGGTCCCTCCAAGGCGGACCGCACCAGCCGGGAGCCAAGAGACCGCACTCTCTCCCCCACCCACTGCAGAATAAGCAGCTGTGTATCTGGATACGTCTGTAATCTTCCAGCAGGTCCAGAGTCTATATTATTTAGTATCTGTCCCTAGATAAGGCTTCCCTTTTATGGATCCTTTTAACATTTACAGCATTACAAGAAAGCCATAATCCCCAGCCCTCAGGAAAGCATAGCGTGTCCATCCGACCCCTTTGTTTTCGACTTTCAACTGTAGTCTATTAACCAAACTGCTGAATACACGGTATAAGCTCCATCAGCAACTTCCTGAGTAGAACCTCTCAGCCTGGGAGTGCTTTCTAAGTTCTGCGCGAGCTCCTTAGGTGTGAAAAGTTTTCTAGCCATTTTCATCCTTAAATATGTAACCGACCACTTCCTGCGGCGTCACGCAGTCCTTACCGCCATCACTTGCGTCTTCTTTTACGGCCATCATCACTGGCGCCTTGATCGGAGGATAAACTGTCCTTTCTGAAAGATGACATGCTCTGCATCCTGCATGATTTTAACGCAGCTTTGAGGGTTCTATTTCCGGCTCCACTGCAAGGAAGGTGCCTCCTCGTAATCAGTGGGGATTTCAGACTGAGGGTTGATTCCATCTTCCATTTTCTCCTGACACAAGCTTTGTCTGAGCTGGGTTCTGTGGGGAAGCAGGCATCTAACATGTGTCCCCAGATCCTTACAAGCGTAGAGATGGGAAAGAAAGACCCATCAGAGATGACTCAGGGGGCCGGTATAGGCAGAGCAAAGTTGGAGAGAGGGGCTCACCCCCACAGCATGCAGAGACCCCACATTCAATCTCAGACCCATCCTTCTGTCGTCTAGGAGTCGCTCTCTCTCCCCCTCATCATTCTGTCCATTCCCTTAACTGGCTAATTAACAAGGAGGCTCTCAGCCTTCTGATACTGCCCCCAAAGGTTGGGTAGTTGTTGTCACAAGATAAGTGCGGTTGTAACAGATTAAGGGGGGTGGCTGGCAGGAAGAAGCAGGGCATCCTGAAGTCCAAAGGAATCACACTTAAACCCCTCTGTCATGCTGGAAAGTCCTGCACCAGCGGGCCACACCTGGCCTTCCCTCCCTCCTGCCCTGGCTGAGGTCCCCTCTAGCCCTCCAAGGTGAGGGGAAGCCCTGGATGGAGGTCCAGTTTTGCAGAAACACAGGGAACCAGACATAGTCTGTCAAGACTACTCACAAAACCACTTCTCTGCACCGAAAGGGCGCATATGATGAATGTGTCCGCCCAGGCGCCCTGTCGCCAGGCCCTCTCCCCTTATCTCTCACACATCATATTTCTCTCGGTTCGGGCATAACTGACCCTGGAACCAGAGATCTGCAGGCAGCTCCAAACAAATCCCGTGACCCTTCTTGTCCTCAGAGATGGAATGTTCTTGATGGGGAATGGATTGCAGGGGAAAGGGGCTGCTTGATTGGTGGCTGTGCCCTGCAGAGCGAGGGGGAGGTCGGGGGGGTGAGAGAGGCAGGGCTGGACCACCAGTGCGATGCTCCTGGTTCCACCAAAGCTCCCCACTTTTACAGTCCATCCCTGGCTCTTGGACTGGGCTCCTGGCTGCTCTCAAGACACTTTCTTTCCTCTGAGGGGCTTCCAGATGGGGTGCCTCCCCCACCTGATTTTCTGGGACTCTCCCTGGGAGGTGAGGCACCCCCAGCCCCCAAAGGCTGGCTCCATAGCTGCAGCGCTGGGGGAGGGGGTGTCTGTGGAATGCGGCCCCCTCCCCACGCTCAGAGGCCGCGCAGGGCACAATAGAATGCATTAGTCCCGCAGCCTTTTCAGCTCTGCCTCTTTACGAACAATGGCGGCAACTGAGCTGATTTTTGCCAAATGACTGGCTTTAGTCCATTCGGAGCAGAATGGAGGCCGCCAGACAAAGTCCATATTCAGGGCTTCCGAAGGGGGTAGCTAATGGGCACGGGGGCACCAGCCCGGGCTACTTCCTGGGCCCCACACTCCAAGCATCCCAGCACCCAGAAAAGAGCTGGGAGGCAGACACCATCTGGTCAGGGCCAGCTGTCCCCGAGACCAGCAACCGCGCGCTGCCCTGGACACAGGCGAGTCAGGTTCTGTGTTTAATTTGCAAGGCCTGGTACCAGTGGTTAACCCCAGAACAACCTTTCGTGTTGGGAGTTTTGTTTAGGAAAAACCAGCTCAGCTTCTGGGAGGAAACAGTGCTGTAATAACATCAGCCATCAGCTCTGTGATGGGAAGAGTCTGGTTTCCCCGCCTGAGCAAACCAGGGGACCTATTTCTTGTCCTCTCTGAGCCTCAGGGCCTTAATTTGGGTGGAAGTCGGCAACCCACTCCAGCATTCTTGCCTGGAGAATTCCATGGACAGAAGAGCCTGGCAGGCTACAGTTCATGGGGTTGCAAAGGGTTGGAGACAAGTGAGCAATTAACACACACACACACACATGCACACACACAGCCTACAGAAGCTCTAGGCCCTTTCAAACCTTGACATTTTATGTAGAAAGAAAATTCTGGCCATACATCCTTTCCTTTCCATCTCATACTGCATCAGAAACTCCCCAAATGCCAGGAAACTCAAGAGCCCAGTGCAAATATTAGTGATGATTATAACCTTTGGCGAAGACCTGTGTGAAATGAGCAAAGACATCGAAAATACGGCTGTTCAGATGTGTTTTTTGTTCTTCCTGTGATGACTGTGTCAAGCTGGAGAGACAAGAGGACCCCCCCCCCACTGGCAGGAGCTACAACGTCGCCTCCACCGACCTGGCCTTCTCCAAGCTCGTTCTCTTCTCTGCCATGGACGTGCTATGATCCCCCTGGAGAGAGACAGCTTTTAGCTCTCTCTTCTCTTTGCATTTTTCTTCTTTACTATTGCATTGTCAATATGGCAAACACAAGAATTCTGCCTAGATTTTTTTGTGCACCTAAGAAAGTCATCCCAAGCACCCAGGTATCGAACATGAGGCCTCTCAGGTAGGAATGCTCTCCTGCCAGTGATGTCTCCTGCTCGGGGAGGTCTTTTCTATTTCAAAATGTACCTGCCCTTTCTACCACAACCAACCCCTTGGCCTGCTTTTTTGTTGTTTTTCTTTTTTCCTGTTTGATTTTCCTACCCACCTCGTGTGATCTTCTAACACCCACATATTTTTTCTCATTTATTTTATTGTCTGTCTACCTTTATACCACCACCACCGCTTCTCAAAGGCAGGAACTTATATCAGTTTTGTTCACAACTGCATCCCATAGAACGGTGCCTAGAAAGCACTCAATACAGAAACACTTGCTGTTTGATGAATGAACTAATGATGAATGAATGTGGAGAATATAGGATACAAATGTATATGTAGTATGATGCAAATTTTGCAGAAAGAATAGAAGGAAGAGAAAGAAGGAAGTGATACCAAATAGTGTGCATAAAAGAGAGGAGCAGCAAAGATTTACTGCAGAGCCCAGGAAATTACACCCAGTATCTTGTAATAAGCTATAATGGATAATAATATGAAGAAAAAGGAATCACTTGCTGTACATCTGAAACTAACATGATATTGTAAGTCAACTATACTTCAGTTTGGGCTTCCCAGGTGGCGCTAGCAATGGTGGTAAAGAACCCACCTGCCAGTGCAGAACACATAAGAGACACAGGTTCGATCCCTGGGTCTGGAAGGTCTGCTGGAGGAGGACATGGCAACCCACTCCAGTATTCTTGCCTGGAGAATCCCATGGACAGAGGAGCCTGGTGGGCTCCAGTCCGCAGGGTCGCAGAGAGTCAGACACGACAGAAGCGGCTTAGCATGCACACACGCACGCTTCAGTTTTAAAAAAGAAAGGAGGGAGACTTCCCTGGTGGTCCAGTGGCTAAGATTCCATGCTTCCAATGCAAGCGGCCCAGGTTGGATTCCCGGTTGAGGAACTAAGATCCCGCAGGCCACGGAGACAAAAAAAAAAAAAAAAGAAAAATTTAAAAAGAAAACAAGAATTAAAGCAAAAATGAAAAGAGGGAAAGAAGGAAGGAAGGAAAGAAGGGAAAAGATAACTAAATATTTGAAAATAAGAACACTGTAATGTTCCCAAAGACTCTGGTTTGGGGAATCGCAGGAGGTTTAAACTTTATTTTTTTGGCTTTTTTTTTTTTCATTTTCTAAAATGTCTACAATGGCCATACGTCACTTTGGCAGGGAAAGGGTAAGACAATAAATATTACTGTTAAAGAAAAGAGGTTGGGTAAAGAGAACACCATAACCATTTTTCTCAGCAAAAAGAACACTGTGAGTCTCTAATATTAGCCCCAATGACACAGGTCCTTAAAAATCCTGCCTCATTTGAAGCATCAGGTAATTATTGCAAAAGCCTTCGTGTGGGAGGGGGTGAGTGATGGCTCACATTTTCTGGATAATTGCCCTCATTGTCCAGTTCACACTGCCTATAGAATCATATCTGCATTTCCAGACCACACAGAAGTGAAGTTTGGAGTGAGAACTCGCTCGCCATCAATCCATCAACAGGCATTTAACGAGCTCCTACTACGTGCAAGGTTCTTGCTGTGCCTCGTTGCTCACTCTTGGGTACGTGGCCTCCTCACTGCCCCCTGAGACCTCTCACCACCCCCATCTGCTCTCCTTGGGCTGCCTGCCCTCCCAGAGCACCCCAGGGCCAGTCTGGTCATCCATCCATTGCATCCTGCATCCCTTAAGGAAGAGACACTGAGCTTGGTCCACCTGCTCCATCTCTGAGCAAGGGGTTAGGGGGGCAGTGGTCCCTGATGATGCCTCTGAGCTGCCTCCCAGCAAACTTGCCTGAGTCCCTTCCATGGGACATTGCTGGATGACCCTCCCACGGGAAGGGGCCAAGAGGGGAGCCGTGGAAGGTCATATGTCTATCATGTCAGGGGAGAGCTTGGCGGCCACCCTTTCTCAGCGGCAGGAATTCATCCTGTAATAACTTGCCACACGAAACACACCTCTCCCGCTTGGACTGGACTGTGTCCCAGGATGGGGAGGCCAGTGAGAACCCTGCCCCGCACACCGCAAGGAGGGCCCGCGTTTCCTGCAGAGCCCTGGGGGTGTTGGCTCTCAGGAAATGCTGGACCAGTGGGGTCTCACCCAACAAGAGCGGGGAGGCAGAGAGCTGAGAGCTGGGACCCCCCGGGAGCGTGTCTGGGCCTGTGGCGGGATCCAGCGAGGCAGCAGGGATTTCCTGCCAAGCTAATGAGGGTGCTGGCAGCGTGCAGCCATCACTGGCAGGCAACGTTGGCTCTAATTGGGATCCAGCCCTGCCTCCTCTGGAGGGCGGCAGCGCCTGAGAGCAGGGCCCTCCACCTCAGAAACTTCCTGCCCCGCCTCTGGGCCCCTGGGAGGGCACACACCCAGGGCGCCCTGCAGTGTGTCCCCCGCCTCCCCCACTACCCCTCTTCCGTCCCCTTCCCCCATTTCGAGATGCCTTCCATAGCCCACCCAAGACACCTGGACCTAACTAGATGTGGCCAGCTTGTCCAAGGGCCGGCCACCCCGCCGGGGATGAGACCGGCGTGTCCGAGGGCTGGCCACCCCGCCGGGGATGAGAACGGCTTGTCCGAGGGCCGTCACCCCACCGGGGATGAGACCGGCGTGTCCGAGGGCCGTCACCCCGCCGGGGATGAGACCGGCGTGTCCGAGGGCCGCCACCCCGCTGGAGTACTCTGGGCTCCAGGCCGCTCCCTCTGTGCCCCCCACCTGTCGGGGTTCCAACGCCCAGGTTGCTGCTCCCCTCCGTCTTTCCACCATCTCCTGCAGATGGAGAACTGCAACCAGAAGAAGAGGAGCACAGCTGGTGCTCCCAGCTGGAGCTCACAACCTGGGGGCCCTGTAAGAGGTGGAGGGAAGGACCCTCAGAGCTGATGGGGTTCCATGTTTCAGGGAACTTTCTCCAGAAGGAGGGACGATTCCTCACCTTTCAGGGCAGGACCAACACTTGATCAGCATCTTGTCTTGAGAACTTTTATTAGAGTCCTGGCCTTTCCATCATCCATTCAGCTACTCTGTGCTGGGCCCTCAGGGGGCCCAGGGGATGGCGATCAGGGCAGACGCGAGGCAGACCCACCATCAAGGTATCCCAGCCGCAGCCTGGAGCCCTTGTTTGCCTTCCACCAGCTGAGATGAGATTCAGACTCTGATTCAAGGAGGGTTTGCGGAATACCTCCTTTGTGTCAGATGCTTAGAGGATCGTTGGTACATTGATGAGCGTGGTAGAACCTCAGCAAATCTGGGAGGTGAATCATTCTGAAGAAATGGAGGCTGAGACACTAAACACTTTGCCCAAAGTCACTCAGCGGACCATTAGAAGGACCCAGATTCAGGACTCGGAAAGTCTTTGACACACGCGGTGGTGGCGGGGTAAGGAGAGGGGAGTTACTAACTGAAAAGGTTAACAAAACTTTTTGGAATCCCTTTTCAGGTACCAAGTCCTGTGCTGCCAGATCTGCACCCAGGAATCAAAAGTTCTCCCTTGACTGGGTACCACTCCATCCCCCCCCACCGAAGAAACTGCCCCATCCCGCCCAGCAGAGGACCATGGCACCCTTGGCACTTCTCCGACATCTGTGGCCGCAGCCCATAGGGGACACCGTCTACAAGGGCCATGGAGGTGGACGTTTGGACTGGCTTTCCAATCTGTGCTGCTTTTCCCTTTCTGTCTGTCTCTTTCTTTCCTCCTTTTTAAAAGGAGAGCAAGGTCTCTATTGTATCCCATTGTGTACCCGCTGCCGGGCCGCTGGGTTTTTCCGCCCCTGTCTCATTAAGATGGATGGGGTTGCTGCCTTATTAATAATTGGGAAGGTCGTTCTTTGTTTCTTGTTCCTCTCCTCACTAACGAAGCCTGCTCCGGTGGCTCCATAAAGAACTTTGCAGCCCCGGGCGCACCCAAGCATCTCCCCTGTGTGAGGGGCACCGGCTGCCAAGGCAGGCTGGCCGGCCAAGCCTGAGAGTCCCTAACGTGCTCCGCTCCAGGGCCCTGGCATCATGGGAGGAAGGGCTGCCGTCATGCCGCCCCAGGGAGGCTGGTGGACCCGCCCGGAATCACCCAGGGCGTGGAGGAGAGGACGCAAGCCAAGTCCTAGGTCTGCACGGCTGGCTCCAGGCTTCGTTCTCGCCACTGTGCCACCCGGAGCATCTCTAGTCCCAGGGCAGACAGGCATCGTTCGAGGCACTGGGGCTGCCGCGGTGAGCAAAGCAACCAGTTACCTTCTTGCCCGACTTTCCGGTGGAGAGAGACAAAGAAGGAACCAACCCACCAGGAAGCAGGACGTTAAGAAAGTGAGAAATGCTGTGGGGAAAAGAACCAAGGAGGAGGGTTCGATCTGAAAGGCTGGGAGAAGTGACATTTCCCTGGAGAGCTGGAGCAGGACAGTTTCAACGTCCCCGCCAGGCAGCAGAGCCCCCAGGACCTCGAGTGAAGCAATGAGGACCCAGCCTGTATTTCATGGTGTGGGGCTGAGAAAGAGGCAGAATCTATGTTGGGTTAAGTCAGGGCTAGAGGGAGAGGGGGCTGGGTGGTCCACAGGAGGGAAGGTTGGACTTGGGGCAAGGATAGGGTGGGAAAAGAAGCCCCCAGGCCTGAGTCAGGAGGGTGCAGGCACAGGGTCCTGTACCTAATGGATGTGGGTGCTTGATCACATGCCCCACGCCTCATTCCCAATCCTGCCGCTCTCATCCCGCGTGGATGGGACCCGAGCCCCACTGTGGCTGCAGAGCCCAGGCGGACAGAGAGGATTCAGGGAGGTAGCAACATCCAGGTAAAGGACTCCATTCGAGAAAGGTGAGGCCTTGCCAGCTTGCCAGCAGTTTGCACAAGCCTTTGGCCGTATCAATTATGCTCCGCGCGCAAGTTCAGACTGTGTCAGGCCTGCCTTTTCTGCCCCTCCTGCTGATGACACAGGTGTCTGTTCTCAGAAACACTGCAGAATTCCTCCAAGGGCGCAGAGCCCGCTCCCTGTCTGCCCTTGAAGTGAAACTGAAAGTGTTAGCCACTCAGTTGTGCCTGACTCTTTGAGACCCCATGGACTATAGCCCACCAGGCTCCTGTGTCCATGGGGATTCTCCAGGCAATTCCTGGAGTGGGTTGCCATTTCCTTCTCTGAGGGGTCTTCTCGATCCTGGGATCAAACCCAGGTTTCCTGCTTTGCAGGCAGATTCTTTACCATCTGAGCCACCAGGGAAACCCTGTCTTCCCTTATTTACCTCCCTAAAAAAGGCAGTAAGGAGAAAAAGGGGAGACAGTATTTACTTTTTGGAATGTCACTTGATTTTCTTCAAGCCCCCCGACTTTATGTCCTGGGCTTATGAACCAAAGCTTATTCTCACAGTCGAAGGAGACAAGGGTCTCTCTGCTCCCAGGGATGTCCCAGTTTGAGGGATTCCGGCCTCCAAGACCTCACCCCAATGCCACGTCAAGAAGATTAATGCCCTTTTTCCAAACTGTGAATGGGAGGCTGGGCTGTCACTGACCTCCTCCAAGAAAAGGGAGCCCGCATGTTCGCATGGGACTGAGGGAGCGTGGTTGAGTGCACATGCACACACACTCACACACACACACATGCACACTCACGCACACACACACGCATCCTCCCAGGATCCACCAGGGGAAGCTTTTATTCTCCATGTAGTTTTAGGGTTGCAGCAAAGTTTACCATGGCCTCTGAGAGAAGGGATTACATTGATTCTCTCATAAATCTGCGGGCTGGCAGGTCCCGTGAGAAGAGGACCTGTGTTCTGGCCACTTGAGTCAACCCCACTGTGAGGTGGCAGGCCTCCCACCATCCTTCTTTTGATCCTGCCCCCAGAATTCACTGATGAGAGAAAAAGAGCAAATTCCTCTAGCCGTGATCAAGTGCTTCCCACGTGCCAAGCACCATGAGGGCCCAGGGGTGCCACCCACCCTGGGCCCACCCTCAGGGCCTTCCCTGCCTACCCCCTTGCTCTGTTCTCCTGCACCATGGTCTGGCTGGCTTCTCTCCTCCTGACCTCACCGTGGAGGTCGGATGTTAGAACAGCCTTCCTATCTCTTAGCCCCGCAGACTCAGCGTGGATGCTGGAGTCTGGCTAAGTCCGCACCCGGTCACTTGCCAACACCTGTCCACCCCCCCAGCTCTCCCTCATTTGATTTTAACACAATGCATACCTGCTTTTGAGCATGTTTCCTCAGCCTAAAATAGTAACGATCCTAGTAGCTTCTTACAAGGGTGCATTAATGCATTTAGAGGAGGTAACCCATGGAGACGCTAACAATGTCTGTCAATAGTCCTCATCCCGTGCAAAATGTTAGCGATGCTTCTTCTTTACCAGACTGCAGGACCCTCTGAACAGCTACTGCAAGCGACCAAGATCTATTCATCTTTATTTCCCCAGTTCCAGCTCTGGTGTAGACCCCGACACACTTAACAAGCAGATGCTTGTTCAGTGTTTGTTAAAAATACTCTGCATCCATCCAGTCCTGGGTGCTGGTCCTCGGAAGCTGGCAGCATACAGATTTGCTGACCTGAGGAGTCCATTCATCCTGAGGTGTTAGGGCCCGAGAGTTATATGGGTTCCCCTTCCCTAAGTGTTTATACACTGGGGGCTGTGTAGTCCTTAAACCAGATGAAGGCCTAATGGTGCCTAGCGCAGTGGTGGGGGAGAGATAATTATTGTGGACAAAATACCTTTTCACACTCTTTAAAGTATTGTCAGAACTAAGCTCACGTCTCATTCAAAAGGACAATCATGACTTGTGGTTGCCAAGGAAGTGTGGGGGAGGGATGGAGTGGAAGTCTGGGGTTAGCGGATGCAGACTATCAAATGGAGAGAATGGATACAGCAAGGTCCTACTCTACAGCACAGGGAACTATAGTCAATATCGCGTAATAAACCAGAATGGAGAAGAACATGAAAAAGAATGCGTATATGTGTGTATATATCTGTATACATATTGTTCAGTCGCTCAGTTGTGTCCAGCTCTGCAATCCCATGCACTCTAGCACACCAGGCTTCCCTGTTCTTTACAATCTCCTGCAGTTTGCTCAGACTCATGTCCACTGAGTCGATGATGCCATCCAACCAGCACATTCTTTGTTGTCCCCTTCTCCTCCCGCCTTCAATCTTTCCCAGCTTCAGGGTCTTTTCCAATGAGTCAATTCTTCGCATCAGGTGGCCAAAGTGTTGGAGTTTTAGCTTCATCAGCCCTTCCAGTGAATATTCAGGGTTGATTTCCTTTAGGATTGACTGGTTTGATCTCCTTGCTGTCCAAGGAACTCTCAAGCGTCTTCTCCAGTATCACAATTCCAAAGCATCAATTCTTCAACACTTAGCCTTCTTTATGGTCCAATTCTCACACCCATACATGATGACTGAAAAACCATAGCTATGTATATAACTGAATGTGTACATATTTGTATATAAATATATATAGCTGAAATCATTTTGCTGTACAGCAGAGATTGCTGCTGCTGCTGCTGCTGCTGCTAAGTCGCTTCAGTCATGTCCGACTCTGTGCCAACCCATAGACGGCAGCCCACCAGGCTCCCCCGTCCCTGGGATTCTCCAGGCAAGATTAACACAATGCAAATCAACTATACTTTGATAAAATGCATTTTTTTAAAAAAAAAAGGACTCTCACAGCTGCTGCTGCTGCTGCTGCTAAGTCCCTTCAGTCGTGTCCAACTCTGTGCGACCCCATAGACGGCAGCCCACCAGGCTCCTCCGTCCCTGGGATTCTCCAGGCAAGAACACTGGAGTGGGTTGCCATTTCCTTCTCCAATGCATGCAAGTGAAAAGTGAAAGTGAACTCGCTTAGTCACGTCCGACTCTTAGCAACCCCATGAACTGCGGCCTACCAGGCTCCTCCGTCCATGGGATTTCCCAGGCAAGAGTACTGGAGTGGGGTGCCATTGCCTTCTCCGCTCATGGCTGGGACATGTACATCTACCAAGCAATTCCTCTCTGTCTCTGACAAAGTTTAATTGTATCAAACTCTGCCTCCCTTGGACAGGTTCTTCTGGTCAATGTTTTCCTTCCATAAGAGTGACCCATCACTTAGTCATCCAGTCAAGTCTGGCGGGGCTTACTCCGTGGATCCTCAGCTTGATGGGAGTGGCTCACAGTGCTGGGCAGGAGAGAAATGACCGAGCAAGTCATGGCAGGCACCTCCGGGTCAGGGAGCGACAGTGGGTGTGGACTCACCCCCTGGGCATCCAAGAAGAGCCATGGAAAGCCCTTCCTGGTGTTGCAGTCTCTGCCAGCTGTGTGTCAGCACCGCTCAGGACAGGCACCCACCAGCCAAAAACCCTGCGTGGATCCTGACTGCCCCTCCCAGCAAAGCCTAAAGTCAGGGCCCTCTGCAACTTGGCTCCAAACTTCCCCCATCTTTATCTTCGCTCATCCTCCTCCACGGCCAAACCAAACAGCTCCCCTTTCCCTGGACACCCACAGGCTTCCCATCTTCCAACCTTGACCTTTGCTCTTTCTGTTCCCTGACAGGCTGATCCTGCCCCCTCCACCAGTTGAAACCCCGTCACCCACCCCTCCAGGCTCAGCTCACTCACCTCTCTTCCTGACCGCATCAGCAAGACCTCTCCCCTGAAAGCTCACGGTTATACTCTGCTCTGCAGCCCTGCTGTTTTCCCGCTTTGCTTTATGTATGTCTTTATCTCACCTATCTTCCTAGATTGGAGGCTCTTAAAGGGAAGAGACCACGTCTTGTACATGTCATCCCACGTCTCTCACACAGTGTCATGGATGGGTGGATGGAAAAAGGGGAAAGGAGAAAGGAGGAAGGAAGACACAGGAATGAACGATAAACAAAAGGCCCTGGGGACCGCCAGCCTCCTAACCAGAGAGGCCCCGCCCACTGAAGATGCCAGACCTGCAGCCCTTCTCTCAACGGCTCCCTCCTGCCCCTCCCCGCACCTGGTACCCATTTCAGTCGCAGCCATCACACAGGCCTGGGATCATTGCGCAGAACACGTGCAAAGGCAGAGCAGGGCTGGCTCGGCCCCAGGAGATCCACTTCCTCTCCAAGGGCCACTGACCCTACAGGAGATCAGGGAGGGACAGACCCACCTGCTGGGTCCCTTTATCCCCTGGCACAGACACACCCCAGAAGGTAATGTGACCACACACAGGACTCTCTGGTTGTCGGTGGCGATGGCAGATAACACACTAAACCCATGCTGAGTGACAGGGATGAAAGCCGCCTTTCCGCAGGATGCTTCAGTTAGCCAGAACTCCATCAGCCGCAGTTCTCATCTCACTGAGGCTTTTGTTTGTCTGGTCTTTTCGATCCGAGTATCCTTTCTGCAGGAGAAAGAGAAACAACCCAACAAAACAAACGGACAGTAGAAATTGTGGTCAAGAACAGTTCCAGGAGAAGAGAAAAAGGGAGGGTTTGTGATGTCTTACCACCCGGAGTTTCAGAGGCAATTTCAGCAAACTGAAAGCTGGTGACTCCGCTGCAAGTTGGCAAGCTCAGCAGGTCTCCTTCCCCCGCTGCCCCGAGCCTGCGTTCGAAGCTGGAGTCTGCCTGTGTCTGCTGATTGACCGATTCGTGGAGCCACACCCCAAGGATGCAGCTGACCCCGAGTCACACAGCTCGCTTTGGCCTCGCTGGTAACTGGAGGATCCGCGGATCATGCCAAAGCCACTGGGGCCGCTGCCCAGCCTCTGCCCAGGAGGAGCTCTGGAGCCCCGCAAACACCTGGCTTAGTCCCTCTCCCTTCAGCCACTCTCCACATGACCTCAGCAGATAGAAACCACTCTGCCTTAGGTTCCTTGTCTGCAAAGCAGAGTGATAATAACATACCCGAGACTGCCCCTGTGGCTAGGACTCTGCACTTCTATTGCAGAGGCATGGGTTCGATCCCTGGTCAGGGAACTAAGATCCCACATGCCACATGACACAGCCAAAAAAGAATTTTAAAAACGCAATGACATACATAGTCCACAAAGACTGATGGAGAGAATGTATCAGTATATCAATAATGCTCTCACACACCCAGGAGCTAAACAAAAGCTGAATTTCTTTCCCTTCCACCTGCATGCCAACCCTCTCACACCCCAGGCCCCAGGCTGTCCCTCCCAGAAAGTTCTGTCTGTAGCTCTCCAGGCCTCTTAAGGTGAGATGCTCTGATCCGTCACACCCTGAGAACCCCTGCCCTCTGCAGTATGGGGCAGGCACCTCCACCCTGAGTCCCCTGGGCCCCACAGCTTGCTCCCCAGTGCCTCTGCCCCAGCAGTGACCCCACCACTGGTGAAAGAGAGAGCTGAGACAGAGGAGACAAAACGGTCAGCCTGTGAAGTCCTCCCTCAGCCCCCTCGAACCATGCTTCTAGCCTGGTACAGTGCCAGCTCCATCATACTCCGAGATCCCTTACTTAATCCCTATGACTTAAGGACTGACACTGTCCCCTTACAGATAAGGAAACCAGGGCCCAGAAAAGTAGCTTTCTCAAAGTCACACACCTCATAAGTGGTGGAACCAGCCTTGGAGCCCCCGGGGTCTGACTCCAGAGCCAAGCCTGCAGCCCGGAGCCTGGGGGCACCCTGTGTCCCCAAGGCTTCAGGCAGGAGGACCCCCTCGTCCCAGAACTGCCTTCGGCGGGGACCCACCCTGGGTAACTATTTTTCATTTATTCTTTCCAATTCTCATAGCAAGCCCACACTTGCTAGGAAAGGGTTTACTTTTCCTATTAGATGAGATACTTTTTCCTATCCAGATGCGAAATACTGAGGTCCAGAGGCAGGAAGTGAAACTGTAAGTCACAGAGCTTGTAAGGGGCCAAATCAGATTCATCTGACTCCAAAGCCCATGACTTTTCTGCTGCCCCAGCTCAGAGGTCAGCATCAGACACACAGAGGAAGCCTGAATGGCCATACCCTCATGATGGCTTAAGAGGCAGTGAGACCCCATCTGTTCAAGCCATCCCCAGGACCCCCAGGTACAAACCAAATCCCAGCCCGAGTCTCGCTGGTCCATGACCTTCTCCAAGAGTCCGGCCACGTGCCTGCAGTAATGAGTGTATTATCTGAAACTGGAACACTGGCAGTAGCATACAGATTAACCGGGCTGCCTTTATCTGGGCTGAACTGTCTGTTGGTAGAGACCAGAGCCCAGAAGGACTGTGACAGAGGAAGGGTCAGGGATTTGGCAGGAGGGGGTGTTGGATGTTCAAGGCGTTGTCAGGATGACTGGAGTGATGAAGCCTGAGGCTGGAGATGGGAGAGCCAGAGAGAGGGTGCCCTGTGCAAGTGGGCAGCACCCAGGCTGGCCGAGTGCAAACCCGCCCTACAGCACCGCGAGCACCATCACCCTGCCAGCAGGGCCAGTGACGCCTGATTCCCGCCGCTGTCACTGCATCTCCATAACCATCACCTCTCACTTAAGTATCTGCATCCCTTATCCATCCTCTTGACAGTCTCCCCAGCCCTAGAAGTCACCCCACGAATGCAGGGACCACTGAATCACAGAGCACCCCCAAAGCAGGCTCCAACTCAACCCACTGGAACCATCCCCTCTTATAACAAAGCACAGACTCCTCAGCTGGGTCTTCGTGCCCCAGAAGCTGAGACTCTGCCCTCACCCAGGGAAGACTCCTGAGTGGGTGGACAGAGACACTGCCCCGTGGGGCCTCACAGCAGGACGGCCATCCCTTGCCCTTTAAGGCTCCTCGTGGAAAGCGGGTGACGGGTGCCCTCTATTCGGGTGCCTGACAGAGTGGAGCACAGTCTGCAAGGCTCCTTGGGTGAAGGAGCAGCTCTCCTGTGCTCCCTGGGGGTGCCCGGGAGATGCACATTTCTTCCTCCGCTGCACCCACTCCCAGCAGACCGGGGAATTTGGTGGAGACTGCTCATATTTTGCATCTTGTGAAGCGAGGCCAATAAATAGTTATTGTTGATTTCAGGCCAGAGGTTGGAAGAGAGCAAATGGCTTTCAAGAAATTGTGAACAAGGGGCTTCCCTGATGGTCCAGTGGCTAAGACTCCGCACTCCCAATACAGGGGGCCTGGGTTCCATCCCTGGTCAGGGAACTGGATCCCGCATGCCACAGCTAAGACCTGGTGCAACCAAATAAATAAGTAAAAAAATTTTTTGAAAGGGTGAACAAGGGGAGGAGGAAGGAGAGGGTGGGATGGATGAAGAGAGTAACACGGAAACTTACATCACCATATGTAAAATAGATAGCCAATGGGAATTTGCTGTATGACTCAGGGAACTCAGATGGGGGCTCTGAAACAAACTAGATGGGTGGGAAGGGGTGGGAGATGAGAGGGAGGTTCAAGAGGGAGGGGACATATGTATACCGATGGCTGATTCATGCTAATATTTGGCAGAAACCAACACACTTCTGTAAAGCAAGGATCCTTCAATTAAAATATAAATAAAATTAAAATTTTAAAAAGAAGTGTGAACAAAATAAAATGAGATCCATAGCTGGAGAATGATTCCGGGACTAAAGCATGGCACATCCTGATGCAAGAATAAATTTTTAGTTGGAAAGACATTAGAAGCTCACTTTTCACAGCCTCCCAAGGATAATGGGTGTCCCTGGTGGCTCACATCCATACATGACCCCTGGAAAAACCATAGCCTTGACTAGACGGACCTTTGTTGGCAAAGTAATCTCTCTGCTTTTCAATATGCTATCTAGGTTGGTCGTAACTTTCCTTCCAAGGAGTAAGCGTCTTTTAATTTCATGGCTGCAGTCACCATCTGCAGTGATTTTGGAGCCCCTAAACATAAAGTCTGACACTGTTTCCACTGTTTTCCCATCAATTTGCCATGAAGTGATGGGACCAAATGCCATGGATATGAGAGTTGGACTGTGAAGAAAGCTGAGCGCAGAAGAATTGATCTTTTGAACTGTGGTGTTGGAGAAGACTCTTGAGAGTCCCTTGGACTTCAAGGAGATCCAACCAGTCTATCCTAAAGGAGACCAGTCCTGGGTGTTCATTGGAAGGACTAATGCTAAGGCTGAAACTCCAGTACTTTGGCCACCTCATGCAAAGAGTTGACTCATTGGAAAAGACCCTGATGCTGGGAGGGATTGGGGGCAGGAGGAGAAGGGGACGACAGAGGATGAGATGGTTGGATGGCATCACCGATTCAATGCACATGAGTTTGGGTGAACTCCAGGAGTTGGTGACGGACAGGGAAGCCTGGCATGCTGTGATTCATGGGGTCGCAAAGAGTTGGACACGACTGAGTGACTGAACTGAACTGGTGGCTCAGAGGGTAAAGCATCTGCCTGCAGTTCAGGAGACCTGGGTTTGATCCCTGGGTCGGGAAGTTCCCCCTGGAGAAGGAAATGGCAACCCACTCTGGTACTCTTGCCTGGAAAATCCCATGGATGGGGAAGCCTGGTAGGCTACAGTTCATGGGGTCACAAAGAGTCAGACATGACTGAATGACTTCACTTTCATAAACAGCCCTGAAATGTAATGGGATGACTTCCACGTCTAGTTGATGGCAGACCGCTGACCAGGATAACAGAACAACCAGGGAGAGTGTCTCCCATCACCAGAAGCTTCTTCACGTGGCGGCAGACACAGGCTCTAAAAATGGGGAGAGGACCAGTCCCACCACACAGGTGCTTCTCAGCCTCTGCTGGTTTCCCGGCAGCCAGAGCAAGTCATGTGACAAGCCCAGGCTCCGAGGGGGAGGGAGGTCAGAGAGCAGGCAGGATGGTGTGAGTCCAGGCAGGGGCGAATCATGTGGCCACTTGTGCACCCACCACCCGGGGACGTGAGCCACCAGGGACGTGAGCCACTGCCTTTTATTTATACAGGGAACATCAAGAATCTCTCTTCCTTACCTGACTTACAATAGATGGTCAATTAACAATGTCTTCATGGTGTAATTGAAAAAAGAAGAAAAGAAAGAGAAAGGAAGAAAGAAAAAGAATTACTAAATAAGGAGTGAGTGAGTGAACAGTGAACAGAGGTCTAACACTCCAGGTGCCTAAAGAAAACTGAGTCGCTCAGGCCTGGAGGAAGACTCTGGAATTTCAAGAAGAAGCTGAAGAAAGACATGCAGCTGTTGAAGATACAAAGTGCTTAAAGAAACAGGATGTTTGGGGAGGAAAAGCTTATGGTGCAGTGAGAAGAGACTGAACTCATAATCAAAACCGCTAATTCCTTAAACTTCATTCCTTCTCTAATCACAATGGAATTAATGAATGTTCTCACTTTTTTATTTCAACTCATATTTATTAAGCACCTACTGTATGCCAGGCATCATCGTGTTAGTTGCTTCACTCACGTCTGACTCTTCATGACCCCACGGACTGTAGCCCGCCAGGCTCCTCTGTCTATGGGACTCCCCAGGCAAGAATACTGGAGTGGGTTGCCGTGCCTTTCTCCAGGGGAACTTCCCGACCCAGGGATCGAACCCAGGTCTCTGGCATTGCAGGCAGATCCTCTCCTGTCTGAGCCACCAGGCCCGAGCTCATGGTCCTGCTGGGTGGAGATCACCCCCATGAGTCATTTCTGCACCTTTTTACCAACTTGGTTCCGCACTCCATCTCTAAAGCCTGGCATCACATGTGCCCTGCTGGGGAGACACCAACCCAAGCTGCACTGCCAGGCTCCCTCGTGACCCTGGAGGGCTTCTCTGGCAGCTGCTGGGACGCTCAGTCCAGACCCGGTTTCCTGGGCAGACAGGTTGGAGGCCCCTGGTCAATATGACCCTTCAGCCCCGGTTCAGCTCTAACGCTCTAGGATAAGAACAGGAACCGCGTCAAGCTCCTGGTGAGGCTTCCATCACAACCAGCTGTGCTGTGCCCTGCAGACAGCACGTGTCCTCTGGGGGTCACCAAGAAGGCCACCGAAGAACACGGAAAAGCAAGCAGGGTCTTCAGAGCGTCACGGGGCAGAGCTCCTTGGCATGGCAAACCCGCCCTTTCCAATCTATCCAGCCAACATCCTGCCAAAGGGCTCACTTCCCCAGAAAAGACGAACAGCCCAGCCACCCAATTCAGATCTCTGTACCCCAGAGAAGAATGGTGGAGACACAGCTCCCAGCTGAGCCCTGTAGACCTTCAGTTCAGCCGCTCAGTCGCATCCGACTCTTTGCGACTCCATGAACCGCTGGCTGCCAGGCCTCCCAGTCCATCACCAACTCCCAGAGTCCACCCAAACCCATGTCCATCGAGCTGGTGATGCCATCCAACCATATCACCCTCTGTCGTCCCCTTCTCCTCCTGCCCTCAATCTTCCCCAGCATCAGGGTCTTTTCCAATGAGTCAGCTCTTCTCATCAGGTGGCCAAATTGGCCTTTCAGCTCCAACATCAGCCCTGGATAAAGAATAAAAACAGAAGCAAAACGTCAGGCAGGAGGTCCTGACCACTGCTTCCTGCCGACCTGGTGCAGCACCAACCGCCTCCCCAGATCTCAAGGTGGCTCTCTGTGTCCTCTGACCTCATCAGAGGGAGGACAAGCACTCATTTTTTTAAAGTTACTTTTCCCCCTATTCATTTATTTTATTTTTTAACTACATAGCATGTGAGATCATAGTTCCCCAGCCAGGGACTGAACCCCCAGCCCCTGTATTGGAAGCTTGGAGTCTCTCAACTGCTGGACTGGCAGGGAACTCCCCAGGCACTCTCTTGACTCCCCTTTCTCCCCACCTCGACTTTCCCAGACATCCGCTCATGAGAGCCCAGGCTTCCTCCTGCAGGCTGTGCACCCCTTCTTTGCTTACCCCTCCCTTTCCTCAGCCTCCCCTCACAGGCTCCATCCCCTTCACCTGCAAACACCTCACACCTTTCCTGGCCCAGCTGTCAGCTGCCTAAGACACAGTCGACTGTCTGTGATTCTCTCCCGCAAGCAGGCATCACTTCCTAACTTCCCTGCTGACCCCCAATTCCCTGCAGGCAGACTCAGACTGTGAGGCTGAATAGCATCATCTTTAATAGCATTACACACTGGAGAAAGGAAATGGTCTTCACATCACTGCTTGAGGATCCCTTCATCTGCCTTCCCACCCCGCAACACCCACACGACTAGATGCCAACTTCTGTCTGTCACTCTGCATGATAGGTGTGGAGTGTCCCTTTCTCTCCATTCCGGTAACAGCATCTTCCTTAGATCTTATGAGAAGCACTGTCAGTGCATCCTAATTTCCCTGCCTCCCTTCCCACCACCAACCCCTCTTTAAATTCATAGCCTGTTTGGGGCCAAGCCTTGTATCTGTCTATATTTGATCTTCTCACACTCCATTCATCTTGGAAGGATTCACCCCTGCCCTGCTAAATCCTTCCCAGACTTTGAGATTCCGCTCGGTGGGGTTTCCTCTAGAAATCCTCTCATCTCCTCCCCTGCCCCCCTCTTACCACTGCCTGCCCCCATAAGCAGGAAGTCATCCTCTGAATTCCTCGTGCCCTGTCTGTGTTCCTGCCCTAAGATGCTTATCGCTTTCCGCATAGTGTCCTAGATGTTGGCATATTTTTCTGTCTCTCTAATGACAAAGATTCCTTGGAAGATGTAATTGAATCCTTTTTATTTCTATAGCCCTCAAAAAACGAGGATGATGCGTTTGGATAGATTTGTTGAATGAGTGAATGAATGACTCATGCCTCTAGTGTTCACAGAAGGCAGTTGCAGAGCACCTACCTCACGAGGAAGGGACTTTGGGATCTTGCCCAGAAACAATTTGGTGATTGTAAAAGTATCACTTGAATTATTTGCCAGAGCTATGTCTCCTGACAGCCATCTGCAGCCACCTCTGCGTAGAGGCAATGAAATTAAAATCTGCTGTATTGAACCAAATTCCTCAAGCAACCCTCCTGTTACACCCCCCACCCCCACGTTCGGAAGATGGAAAGCTGCAGCCCCTCTGTACTTTCTCCCCAGAGCTGTGAGCGGTCACCCCACAACCCTGGCTCACCCCACCCCCACCCCAGCTCAGCCACTGAGCTCACGCCTTCTGGCCTCGTTCATTTTCTAGATAGATGGAGCAAATACCTAGCGAATATTATTTATGACTTTGTGATAAATAAGCCTTTTACAGAAGTTATTCAAGGAGTTCTGGGGAATTTCAAGGATAACTTTCAGCAAGTTTCAAAGGTCAGGTCAGCCTGGGATACTGAGCCCATAGTATTTGCCGTTCGTTCATCTGTTTTGAATTATTGGTCTTACCCAGCTTCAGTCAGCTCTCAATGGACTGGCTGTGCTTTAGCTCTCTGGCTGTATTTTATTTCGATAGCGGGGAAAGGGCTTTAATAATTATTATTTGTGCTAGGCTGACAGTGGGAGAGGAATAAAAGGGATCATAAATGAAATTTAAGCTCTAGCAAATGTGCTGGAAAAGATGAGCTCTATCTGACCAGGCACATTGCCCATGAGCACCCCCCACCCCCAGCCACGCACATGGAGCTGTGGTACCCCCTCTGTGCAGAGGTAAGAAGGCACTGGGCTGAGCTGGCAGCAGAGAGGTGGGGTCATAAGGGCAGGGCTTTCCCAGAGGGCCAGGAAGCAATGGACTAGCCCGGGACCTCTTCTCATGTATGAATGTACATCTGATCCTCTGCAGATGCTGCAAACAGAGCTGCTTGGGAGCAGAGAGTGTGTCCCACTCTATTCCGAATCCACAGAATCTAACAGTCTGCCAGCATATAGTAGGCACTCAATAAATATTAGATTAGGGTGGATGAGACTGGATTGGATTGGAATGGACTGGGTTGAGTTGTGTTAGGTTGGGCTGGGGTGTGCTGAGTTGAGTTGAATTCCATGGAATCAAACCGAATTAGGCTTCCATTTCTCCTCCACTCTAACTGTAATTTCTTTCCACAAAGCCTTTAATTAAAAAAATTTTTTTTCACTTTTGTTTTTTGTTATTGTCGGCTTTTTTCCTTCTGGTCTATTTGTTTAGCTTGGTTGTTTGGATTTGATTTTGATTTATCCTGAGAATGAGTTTGTCTGAGAAGTTTAACTTAGAATCTAAAGGTCTTCACAGATAGATCTAGACATTTCTTTCTCGATAATTCAGCAAAATTCATTTTCCATCCCTGAGACCTAGGAGTATCAGCCTTTTTTATAGAAATAAAGAATATTGCCTCATGTTACACCCTTTTACAAGAGTAAAGTTTGTTTTACCTTGTTATATTTTTTTAAGATGGCTTCTTCCTAGTATGTATACTCTACTAGTTTGAAACTCTTTACTTGGCATATTCCAAATGGGAGCATATAGGTTCTTTTACAAAGCGCTTGGTGAAGTGAATTGACAACAGAAAGCCTGATTTGTCCACCTCTTTGGCTGTTTGTTTTTAACTCCAGAAGGTAGAAAAATATCTCCCCCTCTGAGAAATCAATCAAGGGCTCCCTTTGTCTCTAGACTGAGGCACTTTCTGCTAGATTCCCTTCTTATAAACATCTGTCCCTCTCACTTTACATGGTAAACACAGCCTGATGAAATGCTACTTTGGTGAAGGTTTAAAATCAAATTATATTTAAATACACTAGTGGACGTTTAAAGGAATACCTCCTACAGTATGAATAGCTCTCTAATTTACCTTCTATGAAACCTGAATTTTTCATATTGAATTTTCTCAAGGAATATCCATCTTCTCTTTGTTCTTTCAGAAGGGAGAGCTAGCAGAGTGGTTTGCCTGCAGTCTCCCTCCAGGCTGAGGCCCCAGGAGGGCATGCCTGTTTGCCAGAGTGGCATGCAGGTCCACCTGGGAGCCTGACTCTGAAAGGGAGGTTTAGAAACAGAAAAGGCTGAGACCATTCATTTCCAAAGAGGTCTTTAAATCACCCCGGAAGGGTCTCTGCCAGAAGGTGCAATGGGATGGAGAAGCAGGGAAAAGGAAACAGGAAATAAGTCCACTGGGCAAGAGAGATGGGAACCCCATGCAAGGACCTTTGATGTCACTGACTTGTGCTTGCTCCTGCATCCAGCTCTGTGTGGGGTCAAGGGACCGAGTTGACAGAGTCCCCAGACTGTTTTCCTGATGAACCTTGGATTTCTGCAAACCTCTTCAGCTTCTGGATGCGAACTCTCAAAACTCATCACTCAGGTTTGTGAAAACATCCTCAACCTTTACTTACCCAACACGGAGAACCCTGTACATTATAGTCCCTTCCCGTCAAGGGAATCGGGTCTATCATCACTCAGCTGCACAGGTTAAAGCAGGATGGGGAGGAGAGGCTGCCTAGCATGGTGAGTCCTCCAGATTGACTTCATGGGGAAAAGCACCCTTTTAATAAGAAGGAGAGAAAAACATGCCGCTGTTCCCCTAGCATGTCAAAGCATTGGGGGCCAGCTGCACGTCTTATATCAGCTGAAACATCCTTTGGACCATAGAATTTCTGCCTCCTTCTTCTAGATCTCTGCTTTCTCTACTGTTCATAGACAGTGTTGTATTTCTCCTACCTTTTCTGGAGTCTCCCTTCTCTCTTTAGCTCCTTCCCTGAGACAAGGTTTTAGGGCCAGAGCCTCATTGTGTGTGTGTGTGTGTGTGCTGGCCACCTGGCTGATTAACAAACAATTCCAAAACATCGTGGCTTGAAACAATAGTTTGTTACTGCCTCTCATGTGTCTGTTGATGGGGCAGTTGGGCTGTGCTTATTTAAGATGTCTCCTGGGTTGTATTTGGATAGAGAGGGGTCAGGGCTGAAGTCTTCTATTGGCTCAGTCCACTCACGGCTTAAAAGCAAGACTCAAGGGGCAAGTGTTGGTGAAAAGGAAAGGTTGCTTTGTTCAGAGACTGGAAACCCGGGGAGAAGGCAGACTCATGCCCAAAGGCCAATTCCCCTCTCGTCCCCTCCCCACATTTCACTGGGCCAGAGGTTTTAAAGGGGAGTTTCCTGGGTGTATAGATAGAGGAAGGGGACTACATGCATAAAAGAACAGTCAACTCTGACAGTTATCTTGAAATTGGTCATCCGTGCTCTGATCAGCATCCTCTTGACTGTTTTAAGTCACTTCATCTTTAGTTCAAGGGTTAGTCTGTTCCCATTTCTTTGAGGCCAGTTCTTGGAACGGTGTCAGCTTGTATCATGACTCCAGTCTAGTCATGATGTAAAGTTAGCTTCTTCCACCTGGTGAGGGTTTCAGTATCTACAAAGCAGTTCAAAGGATATGGCTGAGTATTATCGAGAAGCCTTGAGGAGGAACTAAGGGTCCTTGACTTTTCTTAACGACTCAGTCATCATTATTTGATCTTATCTGACTGCTTTCCTTTGCATCTACATTTTCTGACTTCTCTGATTAAATGTTTTCTTTGACTCAAGTTTTTCTACAGATGAAAAGCAGGCAGAGGACATGGGGGTGGGTGATGGTTCCATCCTGGGAAAGCCTCAGAGGGTCCTGCTCCATTTCAACTGGATGGCCGACAGTTGGCAGATGGATGACAGTTGCCCGTTGACTGTCAGCTGGAGGTCAGTTGGTTAAGGACCGGAACAACTTCATGGGGCTTCTCCATATGGCTTCTCATAGCATGGTGGCTGGGCCACAAGAAGGGATGTCCCAAGAAGGAGTGTTCTGAGAAGCAACTATTCTAAGAGACCCAGACAGAGAAGCTGCAAAGTGCTCATGACCTTGCCATAAAAATCCTTGAAAGCCACTTCCGCCACATCCTACTGTTTGGGTAAGGCATCAAGGTCAGTCCTACAGGAAGGGAATCCGAGTCCATCTCCTGATGAAATGAGAAGCACGCAAGTGCCAGGGAATTGAGAGCAGCTGTGCTTGAAAACTCGCCATAGAGCCATGCCGTAATCCTATCACAAGATGCTGCTGCTGCTGCTAAGTCACTTCAGCCATGTCTGACTCTGTGTGACCCCATAGACGGCAGCCCACCAGGCTCCCCCCGTCCCTGGGATTCTCCAGGCAAGAACACTGGAGTGGGTTGCCATTTCCTTCTCCAATGCATGAAAGTGAAATGTGAAAGTGAATTTGCTCAGTCGTGTCCGACTCCTAGCGACCCCATGGACTGTAGCCCACCAGGCTCCTCTGTACGTGGGATTCTCCGGGCAAGAGGACTGGAGTGGGGTGCCATTGCCTTCTTGTCACAAGATGCTAACACCTTTTTATTCATTGCTGACCCTGTGCTGCTCTCTTCCCTCCCCTCAGACTCACAGCCCCTCCAATTAATAGCTCTTACTAGGATCCCTGGGTTGGGAAGGTCCCCTGGAGAAGCAAATGGTAACTCACTGCAGTATTCTTCCCTGGAAATTCCATGGACAGAGGAGCCTGGTGGGCTACAGTCCATGCAGTCACAAAAGAGCTGGACATGACTTAGCACGTGTGCACACACACGCACACACACGCACACACACACAGAATATGTATTTTGTAAGTCAGTCAAAGCCAGTCTTGAACTGAGCACAGCAGATTTTTGACCCAGGGAATGACTGCCTTAAAACCACTGTAGAGATTTTTTTGTTCTTTTTTAAGTTATTGGATTTTTTAAACAGTTGGAGTCCATGGGTCACATACACTGCAGAAATTTTCAGGTGTTCCCAACATCATCATCATCATCATTATTATTATTATTATTATTATTATTTTGAGAAACCAAATGACAATCATCTTCTGAGGTTCTCCTCTGGACTTCTATTTAAGAGTGAAAAATCAAAAAATAAAAGGGAGGGGTGGGGGGGGAGTCCAGGGGGGAAAAGTGAAAATTTAGCTGAAACTGAGAAGTCTTGAGAACTCTAATAGCTTTCCACTGGAAAGAAAAGTGAATCTTCTGAAACATCAAAGCTCCGTAGAAAACAAGAGAGGTTTAGATTGAAAATCCTCAGCCTCCAATCTACTCTCCACCTCTTCCTGAGCTGCTACAGGCTGAGGACACGAAGATGAGCCACTCACTTACTCCTGTAAAGTAGAAAGGAGGCTCTTTCCTGGCCTATCTGGCCTGCTCTAGGCTCTCCCTGAACCATCCAAGGCATCTCAAACCCTGGGTCTCTCCCCCAACTCCTGAGAATGACTGTCTGGTGTGTGGGGGAGGGCAGGAGGTGTGACACAGGGAAGCCCCTCACCCATCCATCTACTCATCCATCCATCCACTCATCTGTCCATCTACTTACCCATCCACCACACCCATGCCCTTACCCATTCACCCATCCATCCATCCACCCATCTACCCTCCACTTACCCATTCATCCATCCATCCATCCATCTACTCATCCACTTACCCATTCACCCATCCACTTACCCATTCACCCACACCCATCCACTTACGCATTCACCCATCCATCCATCCACCCACCCATCCACCCATCTACCCAT
>NW_024070191.1:34965695-34982374 GCF_014754425.2 Oryx dammah
ACCCATTCACACACCCATCCACTTACCCATTCACCCATCCATCCATCAACCCACCCATCTACCCATCTACCCATCCACCCACCCTCCCACCCATCCATCCATTCACCCACTCATCCATCCATCCACTCATCCACCCATCCATGTACCCCTTACACTTGATGTACTTCCAGCTTCTTGAAAGGCAGAGGTGGACACAATTTGTATTTTGACCTCACAGAAACTTTTTTCATTATCTCCTAAGAGGCCCCCGTGTTTGAGGCAAAGAGTGCCAGATGGGGAGTTCTCCAACTTGAGGGCCCCCTGTTTCTCCACCAACAAATGGTATGACCCTCCTGGGGCTTAGCTGGAAAAGAGATAGTGCTACTACCTAATAATAATCTTTAGCTCTTTTTCATCCCCTAATTTTTCTTCAGGTAAACCAAAGGCAGGAAGACCCGATGACACAGAAAACTCTTTACCCCTTTTATTCTGGCAGGATGCGCCCCCAGCGCCCACAGCCATTTGAAGGGACTCCCTTGACCCCAGCCCGCGTCCCTCCACACCAGCCAGCCTCCTTTCAGGCCGCTGTGGGCAGCCAAACCAAGGATGACGAGTTTGCAAACTTGCTGCTGTGGATAAAATCCACAAGCTATTTTCCTAAATGGCCAGCAACTGGCATTGGGGTTAGATGGGGGTGAGAGCAGGGCCCCCTCCCTGCTCTGGAGGTCTCTATATGCTTCAGCTTTTAATCACTAGATCGGAAAAGAGGGGAGGGGTGAGCCGGGAGGGGGAGGGGAAGGTAAAGGGGAAAAAAAAAAAAACACAAAAACGCAGCATCAAGAAAAAAAGAGCCCCTCACTCAGATCCTCTGGGACCCAGGACTCCATTCAGAGCGTTCAGAAAATAGGGTCAGGCATGTCTTGTGACCTGAGACCCCAGAGCTCCTCTGTTCCCCATAATTATCTAATACAGCACTCTCCCTGCCAAATACAATGAAACAATTTGTCACTTCAATTATCTGTCAGTCAACAGTGAGTCCTTTTCAACAGGCCAGCACATGTGTTTGGAGAGCTCGTCAGGGAGAGCCGGCTCGCCAGACCCATAACCATGGAAAATGGAACCTTTGTTAATGCTGGTGCTTAGAAAAGTAAATCCATTCAATTTCTCTCCTTCTCGCTCTCTCTTCTTTTCTAAATGCCTTCAGCTTGGAATTTGCACAAGGAGCTGAATCGGTCCTGCTCTGAACCTTCAATGACTGGCCAAAGGATTTGCATGGGGAAGCAGAAATTAAATCTTCCTTTCGGGGCTTTTTCCCCCTGGTTTGCTGTAATTCGGTGTTTAGAAGCGAGATTACACCGTGCTTTACAGCGGGTTGGGGATGATGCGGCGCCGGGAAGTGGGCGCTCGAGGGGGCTGAGAGGGGGTTGTGTTTTGTCAGCTTCCCCAGTTCAACCCAGCCAGCGACTCCTGCCCTTCTCCGCCTCCCCGCACTGGGGGGCTCCCCCTGGGATCTCCACACTCTCCCCTTAGAGGTATAAAGAGAAAGGAAATCTCATCCAAGGACCGGGCATCCCTTGGAACAACTCTCAGATTCCATTTCTACTCAGACCTGAAATTGCTACTCCTGGGAGGAAACCCACCTCCCTTCCTGGGAGGAGGAAGCAAACCTGTGGCTGAATGCTGCTGCTGCTGCTGCTGCTGCTGCTGCTAAGTCACTTCAGTCGTGTCCGACTTTGTGAGACCCCATAGCCGGCCTCCTACTAGGCTCCTTTGTCCCTGGGATTCTCCAGGCAAGAACACTAGAGTGGGTTGTCATTTCCTCCAGTGCGTGAAAGTGAAAAGTGAAAGTGAAGTTGCTCAGTCGTGTCGGACTCTTAGCGACCTCATGGACTGCAGCCTCCTAGGCTCCTCCGTCCATGGGATTTTCCAGGCAAGAGTACTGGAGTGGGGTGCCATTGCCTTCTCTGGTGGCTGAATAGCTGGGCCTAAATGGGAAAGTCTATAGCTTCCTGTGATTTCCCACAATATTCTGACTTTAAATACTCATCCCAGGGTCAGATCGTGCAGTGAAGCTGCATATTTCTCTTTCGGGTTGGACATACAAGGATGCTATTATTAATGCAAAGTGTGTCAGCAAGGGCACCAAAGACCCTTCCCCGTTCACAGCAAGGCTGGTACCTTTTCAGGATGGCAGCCCCATCATAGTGTTGGCTGGATCTTCTACCTCGATTTTTGTAACTGCACTAGAGTTGATTTACAATATTGCTTTAGTTTCAGGTGTGTAGCAAAGTGATTCAGTTATTTGTTTTCAGATTATTTTCCATTTTAAGTTACAACAAGATATTGAATGTAACTCTCTTTTCTACTTTATGAAAAATAGTTTGTATAGTTTTTTAACAAACAAGTTTGTTAATCCCATGCCCTTAATTTATCCTTCCCCTCTCCCTTTACCCTTTAGTAACCAAAAGTTTGTTTTCTATGTCTGTGAGTCTATTTCTTTTTTTTATATAGATTCATTTGTAATATTTTTTTGATCCCACATATAAATGATACCATATAACATTTGTCTTTCTCCATCTGATTTACTTCATGTGACAATCTTTAGGTCCATCCATATTGTTACAAATGGCAACGTTTCATTCTTTTTATGGCCAATAACTATATACATATAAATATTACATATATATGGCACATCTTCTTAAGCCAATCATCTTGTTAGTGAACACTTAGGCTGCTTCCATTTCTTGGCCATTGTAAACAGTGCTGCTATGAACATTCAGGTGCATGTAGCTCTTCAAATTAGAGTTTTTGTCTTTTTGGAGGTATATACCCAGGAGGAGGATTGCTGGATCATATGGTAATTCTATTTTTAGTTCTGAGGATCGTTTCCTTTTCCATAGGGGCTGCACCAACTTACACTCCCATCAAGGATATATGAGGGTTCCCTTTTTTCTACACCCTTTCCACTTATTGTTTGTAGACTTTTTGATGATGGCCATTCTGACCAGTGTGAAGTGACACCTCATTGCAGTTTTGATTTGCATTTCTCTAATAATTAGCAGTGTTGAACATCTTTTCATATTCCTGTCGGCCATCTGTGAGTCTTCTTTGGAGAAATGTCTATTCAGGTCTTCTGCTAATTTTTTGATTCAGTTATTTGGGTTTTTGTTATTGACTTATATGAGCTGTTGATACATTTTGGAAAGTAAGCCCTGTCAGTCTTCTTTGCAAATGTTTCCTCCCATTCCATTGGTCACCTTTTCATTTTGTAGATAGTTGTGGTACAAAAGCTTTCAAGTTTGATTCGGTCCTATTTACTTTCTTTTGCTTTTAGTTATTTTGTCTTGGGAGACTGATCTAAAAAACATTGCTATGATTTATATCAGAGGATGTTTTGCCTATTTTCTCTTCAAGGAAGTTATCAAGTCTCATATTTAGGTCTTTACATCATTTTGAATTTTTTTTTAATTTTTATTTTGTTTATGATGTGAGGGAGCATTCTAATTTCATTGATTTACATGCAGCTGTCCAGCTTTCCCAGCACACTTGCTGAAGAGACTGTCTTTTCTCCATTTGTATATTCTTTCTTCCTTTGTCCTATATTAATTGACTGTAGGTGCATGAGTATATTTCTGGGTTCTCTATTCTATTGATCTGCATATTCATTTTTGTAACAATACCATGCTGTTTTGATTACTGTAGCTTTGTAGTATAGTCTGAAGTCTGGGAGGGTTATGCCTCCAGCTTTGTTCTTTTTCTTCACGAGCTTTGGCAATTCTGGGTCTTTCGTGATTTCATATAAATTTTAGGATTTAATTGTTCTATTTTGATTGTTTTTATAGTGATTTTTAAAAAATACACTGTGTATGCTAAGTTGCTTCAGTTGTGTCTGACCCTGCAACCCCATGGACTGTAGCCCCCCAGGCTCCTCTGTCCATGGAATTTTCCAGGCAAGAATACTGGAGTGGTTTGCCATACCCTCCTTTGGGGAATCTTCCTGATCCAGGGATTGAACCTGAGTTTCTCATGTCTCCTGCATTGACAGGTGGGTTCTTTACCACTACTGCCACCTGGGAAGCCCCTAAAATACATTGTTCTATAGCAAAGCAAAGTATGCATTTTAACTTTTACACATATGATTTCATATACATTAGAGTTCAACCCCTCTTTAGATGTTTTCAGGTTTTTGCATATACTCCCCCCAACCTAAGAGTCTGTCTTCTTCCCACTCTGCCTCATCTCCCGGTCCACATAGCAAGCCTGAGGTGGAACCTGTCACTTTCTCCTTCTGCAGATGGCTTCCTTCCCTTGCATCCAGCCCCATAACCCTGCACCACAGGAAGAAGGCAATTTGGTTTTTTTTCCCAGGCCTTGGAATTCTGTACCCAGCACATCTGTGGGAAAAAATCCCCGAAGATTTCAGAGCAGATCTCGCTCTGTCTCCCCAGGGCCGCCAGGGTTCCTCGGGTGCCCCAAGCTCGGGTCTAATCAGACCATTCTCTCCTCCGTACTTTCTTTCTGCCTCATCCCTGCACTCACTCCCTTCCTCTCTTCTCCCTTCTCGGCTCTTCTCCCATCTCTGCCCTTCCTCCCTGTTCCCTGCCAGTCCTGTCTCTGTATTGTTCTGCTCTCTTGTGATTTTCTGCTTCTTTCTCTCTTTTTCCTTTTCTGAGCCCAGAGAATTTCACAGTCATCTCTATAGCACTGGGTTGCACAGAGAAATCATTCTTTTTTTTTTTTCCCCTTTCTTTCTACTTTAGAGCTAAGGAAAAATATAAGCCCAAGAGGGGAGGTTTTAAATTCAGTCAGGAAGTCAGGAGTGAAACCGCCAAATAAATAAATCACTAAGTAGCTACCAGGTGGACCCAATCCCAGCCAGGCCTCCTCACGGCGTCCCTGCCTGCATCTCACCCCAGAGCAGGCTGTTCTCCCCATCCTCTCAGGTGGCAGATTCCTCCAAGGAGGGATCCTGGCAACCAACCTGGGAGCTAACTGGGTTTTTTTCCCCCTCTCCGGGGCTGTGAGTAGAGCCTCTCTTCAGCTCTTGAGGAAGAGTCCATCATCGGGGATATGACAAAAGGGGAAGAAAACAAGCCTTTCTTTCTAGACAAACACTCTGTGTGTAGACCGGACCCTACAAAATGACCACCCACTTTGAGAAGCTGCACAGTTTACCCCAAATGTACTAACTTATTGGCAAAATTATTTTGGAATATTTCCAGAAAAAATATATACCATCTATATATATATCACAAAAACACAGCATGTATTACTACTTCCTGGTAACCCCATATTTTCAAAGGGGTTCCTTTGAAGTAAGCCCATGCTTCATTTTCTACCCCTTTTCAGGTATGATTCTGATTGGTGCAAGACTTCTTCCCCAAAATCAGTTCTACCTTTGCTATAAGAAAGTTAGCAACCTTCAGGCCACGTGAAGAACTGGGGCCCAGCCCTGAAAGGAACTCTGAAAGCAGAGGATTCCCAGGGGAGCCAAAGGCGAGGCGCGATCAGGATACCTTCACAAGCATCCTCTGTGAGCATCCTGGTATGAGGCTCCAGCGCCGAGGCCAGTGCCAAACCGCAGGGCTGAAGGAGGCAGGCGGGAGATCCCAGCACAGCCGCCAACGCGCAGATGCAGGGTCTGGAGCTGGGGAGGCAGGCGAGGCCAGCCTGTTTCCCTGGGCTCTGGGTCAGCCTTGCCAGGGCTCTCACCTCCCCCCGTTCCCGACCCCCCACCTCTCTGCGGACCGACTCCCCAGACTCCCCAAACACCGACACCAGTGTTTAACCCCTCCCCTCCTCAACCTCCACTGTCTGCTCAGGGAGATAACGGCGACACGGTTGCCCTCTCTCCCGGGCTCTCCCCAGAGAAGAGGGGCCAGAAAGAGCCCAGAGCTGAGTGGGCATCGGGCCGGCCTGTGTCTAATCCCCTCTCGGGCCCTGCACAGTTCAGAAGCATCTCCCAAGAAGGCCCAGCCAGTTCTGTCTCTCTGAAACATAATCTTCTCCACTGTTTCATCCTGCTTTTAGATAGCCACAATTTTTCCTTACCACAGCCAGCCAATCCCCTCCCCAACCCTCAAGCCTGGAAAAAAAAAAAAGAATGTATTTGAACAGAGTGATAACCACCCACTGCAGAAAATGCAGGAACGAGACCTAGCATGTGGGGGAAAAAAATGGCTTCTACCCAGAAGGAAAAGGAAGGGGGCGCCCAGAGGAAATAGGTCAAGCTTTGAGTCCATGGGCCACAGTCCCTCTGGTCACCCATGTATTTCAGAGACTCTGGGGAACCAGGGGCCCTTCCAGCCCTAATGCCACGTTTGCTTAGGTGGTCGAGGTTTTGCATTTTTTCTCAGGCTCTATCCTATCTCGCTTGGTCTGGCTATAATCACAAATGTCCAAAAATGGCAATGTGTACCATTTCTCTTGGGTGACTCCATAGAATAAATATTTTACATACAATTTACCCAGAAGCCCCAAAATGACTTGTTGAAAACAGCCCAAATGCAAATTGACCACCCTTCTGAGAAAGAGTGAATTAAAGCTTCTTGGGCTGTGAAGCCAAGTCGCTTAAAAAGCCACAGTGCAAAATCTTAAAGCACACAGCTTCCCTGAACTCAATATGGAGAAACCGTTTTAAACTATTTTTACCTATGAGTATTGCCGACCCTAATGAAATTTTATGACTTGCTTTATAATTAATTATCTGCTTGTTATTAAAATTCTAACTCAATATAAGTGCTATACATTCGTATTTTAAAAATCGCAGTTTTGGGGGGAAATTGCCATCAAGCTGGGAACAAGGATAAAAGGGCAGTAAAGGCCAGAAGTCACAAAGCCTGGTCTGCTTCCAAACAGCTGAAGGATAAAGTAGTTATTAAAATAATAACTCATACATAACATGGAAAATAAAAATAGTGAGTTGTCTTACTTTCAGGTCTGAGTATCAAAGTGTGAGTCTGCAAAAATCCATAAATTTATAGATGAACCTAATGCTATGCAGGCCCTAAATACAGATTTTAAGGAATAAAAATGAAAGATATTATTTTTTAAGTCTTTAAGGCCTCTAAGTAAGCATGAATGTATATATATTTAAATGTATATACATATATTTATAATAAACATATCTGTGTAATGTATGTGTCTATTCACATAAGCGTATATTACATATATATAGCCACGCAAGTCAGCACAAACATAGCTACTCAGAATCTTGTCTGCTCTTTCCTAAGCAGTCTCCCTGGACCTGTGCAAATGTGAACTAAGTATTTGCAATAGATTTTAATTCCTCTCCCTGAACACGGAGATGCTTTATAGTCTCATCTGAAATGTTGGTTTCACAATATAATTGCTTTAGATTCATGTAGACTTTAACTTCGGGGAGAATTTTTTAAATTTTTATTTGATCTTGGAGTAGAGTTGATTTACAATGTTATGTCAGTTTCGAGTGTACAGCAAAGTGATTCAGTTACACGTTTACACAGATCCATGCTTTTTCAGATTCCTGTGGGGGGAAATTTTCCATTTCTAAAGCACTTGAGAGGGAGAGAAACAAGTGTTTCTCATTCTCCCATCCATGTGGCCATCCAGCTTTTTTTTTGAATGAAGTAAAAACGAGCACTAAGGGGGATCAGACAACATCGTATAAAACAGGAGGTAGCTTCCAAAGAATTTTCCAGGAGGAAGTTCAAGTCTTTCTCCACAAATAGCCATCTTAGCAAGTAGAGAAGGTACGACTCTTAAGGAAAAAGCAAAATCCCAGAAAACTAACAGGTGTTTCAATGGCCAGGCGAGAAGGACGCTGCAAGTGCTGATTTGGGGTTGTTTTGACGAACAATGAGGCCATTGGCAAGTACTTGTTGGGGCCACTGGGCTGTGAAAGACCCCTGATAGACATGCAAATGTGAAGGGGCCTGAATAGACTCAGCAAAGCTGGGTTTCCACAGCCTGGGCGGGGAAAGCTTTCGGGAGATAGCTGAAAGCATATGCCCTGAGCCAAAAATAACGTTTGCGCTGTAAGGACATTTAGGTAGAGCTGAAACGAGCCATTGAATGTTTTTTTTTTAAGTTCCATTGGAATCTGAAAGGGCAGCGATAATGCAAATCTGAAGTTTGCCTTCATTAATTGGGTAGAGATTCACCAATTAATTGTAGAAAGGCAGAAAACTATTTTTTGGTTACCACTTTTTTTTTTTTAAAAAAAAAGAGACTTACCAATAATTTTTTTTTAATACGATACTCCAACATCAAATCTGTCAACCAGAAAAAAACAAAACAAAAAACTAGGAAGGCCTTTATATAGCCTCTTTACTTCACCTGAACTGAGATAAACAGCTAAGATCAGAAGTTTAAGGTTATTTAACGCTTAGGACCAGGTTACAGAGCCCAGCAAAGCCTGGATCAGTCTTTTCTTGACCTGATCAGTGAGGGAACTGCCAAAGGGGACACCCCCAGTTCCTTCACAGATTCAGCCCTAAGAAACATCGCTAGGAGCCCTGCTTCAACGGAGCAGAATGAAGAAAGCCTTCCTTCTCAAGCCAGCTTCCGAGTGTCTGGTATTAACCTGATGATCCAGAATTTTGGCTCTCTGCCCAGCAAAATGAAAATTTACAAACTGCAAATGTCTTTTATTATTAATAACATTTTTATTGATTTGGAAAATGCACCTGGTGTATTTCTTCCTACGTTCTGTGTTGACATTTGTTGAAATTGTTTCAGGGCTGTGTATAGGTTCCTGTCTCAAAAGAAGGTGTAAAAAGAAATTTCGATAGAAATAATAACGTGTGGATGAGGGATGCAGAATGTGAGTTGGAGCTGTGGAGAACGAACTACTCAATTTTTCAATTTTTTTTCCATCGAGGTTCACAAGCCGTGAAATCATTCTTCCTAAAAGGAACAAATGATCAGTTGAAATGTTTAAATAAATATTTTGACTAAAAATGTGTTTCCCACACATACAGATAATGGTCTGTATTTTTGCAGGGAACGTCTGACAACCCTATCATAGATTTTGCTTTATAAAGTAAATAAGGCCTGAAAAGAGTTTGGGAAAAACCTTGCAACCCTCATTGTCTTCTTCCTGATTCACTAACATCCAGGAAATTAAACAGTCATTTCAAGTGTTGTGTTTTGTTTGGTTGGTTTTGGGGATGGATTCTGTTCCCCTCCACTCCAACTTTCCCTTCCAAACTTTCTTATTTATTTCTTTATTTATGGCTGCGCTGGGTCTGCGTCGCTGCGTGCAGGCTTTCTCTAGTTGCAGCGAGCCAGGGCTACTCCCTAGTTGCCCTGTGCTGGCTTCCCAGCTTCTCACTGCAGTGGCCTCCCTTCTTGTGGGCTTCAGGCTCTAGAGCGTGGGTTCAGTTCTTGTGACCCTTGGGCTTAGTTGCTTCGCAGACCAGGGACTGAACCTGTGTCCCCTGCATCTGCAGGCAGTCTCTTAACCACTGGACCACCAGGGAAATCCCTTAGACTTTTTATATCCATTCAGAGGGACATCACAACCCGGGGAGTCAACAGTCTGCGAAACTGGCAGGTGCCATGTTGCATCTTGGAAAGCATAGTTACCAAAAGTCATTTGTCCCAGGCATGTGACAAAACAGGAGATGCTCAGCAGAAGGACTTGCAAGAGATTGTTTACTTTCAACTGCAATGCTAGTCTAGTCCACCCTAAAAACCAGATAATGGAATAGGAGACAATCTCATTTCAGGAGAGAAAAATTATCCCTTGGGAAAATTTGCTAAATTGTGGAGATATAGTATTTAGCATTCTTAGATAGTGTTATGGTTGGGTTGACCAGAAATCCTTCACTTTCCCCACTGGAGAACTTAAAAAATGCCATTTGTAGGTTGTACCACAAATCCATGAGAAGAAAGAAAGAGCCACTGCAGACAGCAGGATGGCTCTGGCACTTCTTACTTAAAAAAAAAAATATGCACTTACTGTCTTTTAAAATAGGACCTTAGAGATATCTATTCACTTTTGCAATTATGGAAATATTTTTCACAATAATATGGTCATCTTATTTCTTTATGCCACTGACCTCACTACTGCTCCTTGAGTACTGGGTCTCTCTCAAAAGAACTCACGGTGGTGGCCCTGGTGAACTTTGCCCAAACTAATGGTGCCTTCTCCATGTGTTTAAGCCTGAACATATGTACACGGCTTCCTGTATGGAAGAAACAATAAACTAGAGGACACAGATCTTAAGACCTTCAGTAAAAGATGGAAGACTGAATGCACTTGCATATTATTTTGCTCCTCCTCCTCCATAAGACAGACTCTGGACAGAAGCAGAACATCAAAATGTTGTTAGAGTGACTCCTTAATCATTATATAAAGACTTTGTCTTTTTCTTTTCTTTACAATCTTTGGCTTAAAGTCTGTCTTGTCTGATATAAAGATAGCTCAGTTCAGTTCATCCGCTTAGTCGCGTCCGACTCTTTGCGACCCCATGAATCACAGCACGACAGGCCTCCCTGTCCATCACCAACTCCCGGAGTTCACTCAGACTCACGTCCATCAAGTCGGTGATGCCATCCAGCCATCTCATCCTCTGTCGTCCCCTTCTCCTCCTGCCCCCAATCCCTCCCAGCATCAGGGTCTTTTCCAATGAGTCAACTCTTCGCATGAGGTGGCAAAAGTAAGTACTGGAGTTTCAGCTTCAGCATCAGTCCTTCCAACCTCCCAGGACTGGTCTCCTTTAGGATGGACTGGTTGGATCTCCTTGCAGTCCAAGGGACTCTCAAGAGTCTTCTTCAACACCATAGTTCAAAAGCATCAATTCTTCAGCACTCAGCTTCTTCACAGTCCAACTCTCACATCCATACATGACTACTGGAAAAACCATAGCCTTGACTAGACGGACCTTAGTCAGCAAAGTAATATCTCTGCTTTTCAATATGCTATCTAGGTTGGTCATAACTTTCCTTCCAAGGAGTAAGCGTCTTTTAATTTCATGGCTGCAGTCACCAACTACAGTGATTTTGGAGCCCAAAAATATAAAGTCTGACACTGTTTCCACTGTTTCCCCATCTATTTCCCATGAAGTGATGGGATCAGATGCCATGATCTTCGTTTTCTGAATGTTGAGCTTTCAGCCAACTTTTTCACTCTCCTCTTTCACTTTTATCAAGAGGCCTTTTAGTTCCTCTTCACTTTCTGCCATAAGAGTGGTGCCATCTGCATATCTGAGGTTATTGATATTTTTCCTGGCAATCTTGATTCCAGCTTGTACTTCTTCCAGCCCAGCGGTTCTCATGATGTACTCTGCATAGAAGTTAAATAAGCAGGGTGACAATATACAGCCTTGACGAACTCCTTTTCCTATTTGGAACCAGTCTGTTTGTTCCATGTCCAGTTCTAACTGTTGCTTCCTGACTTGCATATAGGTTTCTCAAGAGGCAGGTCAAGTGGTCTGGTATTCCCATCTCTTTCAGAATTTTCCACAGTTTATTGTGATCCGCACAGTCAAAGGCTTTGGCATAGTCAAGAAAGCAGAAATAGATGTTTTTCTGGAACTCTCTTGCTTTTTTGATGATCCAGTGGATGTTGGCAATTTGATCTCTCATTCCTCTTCCGTTTCTAAAACCAACTTGAACGTCTGGGAGTTCACAGTTCACTTACTGTTGAAGCCTGGCTTGGAGAATTTTGAGCATTACTTTACTGGCGTGTGAGATGAGTGCAATTGTGCAGTAGTTTGAGCATTCTTTGGCACTGCCTTTCTTTGGGATTGGAATGAAAACGGACCTTTTCCAGTCCTGTGGCCACTGCTGAGTTTTCCAAATTTGCTGGCATATTGAGTGCAGCACTTTCACAGCATCATCTTTCAGGATTTGAAATAGCTCAACTGGAATTCCATCACCTCCACTAGCTTTGTTCGTAGTGATGCTTTCTAAGGCCCACTTGACTTCACATTCCAGGATGTCTGGCTCTAGGTGAGTGATCACACCATCGTGATTATCTTGGTCGTGAAGCTCTTTTTTGTACAGTTCTTCCGCGTATTCTTGCCACCTCTTCTTAATTTCTTCTGCTTCTTTTAGGTCCATACCATTTCTGCCCTTTATCGAGCCCATCTTTGCATGAAGTCTTCCCTTGGTATCTCTAATTTTCTTGAAGAGATCTCTAGTCTTTCCCATTCTGCTGTTTTCCTCTATTTCTTTGCATTCTTCACTGAAGAAGGCTTTCTTATCTCTCCTTGCTATTCTTTGGAACTCTGCATTCAGATGCTTATATCTTTCCTTTTCTCCTTTGCTTTTCACTTCTCTTCCTTTCACAGCTATTTATAAGGCCTCCCCAGACAGCCATTTTGCTTTTTTGCATTTCTTTTCCATGGGGATGGTCTTGATCCCTGTCTCCTGTTTAATGTCATGAACCTCCATTCATAGTTCATCAAGCACTCTATCAGAACTAGTCCCTTAAATCTATTTCTCACTTCTACTGTATAATCGTAAGGGATTTGATTTAGGTCATACCTGAATGGTCTAGTGGTTTTCCCCACTTTCTTCAATTTAAGTCTGAATTTGGCAATAAGGTGTTCATGATCTGAGCCACAGTCAGCTCCCAGTCTTGTTTTTGCTGACTGTATAGAGCTTCTCCATCTTTGGCTGCAAAGAATATCATCAATCTGATTTTGGTGTTGACCATCTGGTGATGTCCATGTGTAGAGTCCTCTTTTGTGTTGTTGGAAGAGAGTGTTTGTTATGACCAGTGCGTTCTCTTGGCAAAACTCTATTAGCCTTTGCCCTGCTTCATTTTGTATTCCGAGGCCAAATTTGCCTGTTACCCCAGGTGTTTCTTGACTTCCTACTTTTGCATTCCAGTTTCCTATAATGAAAAGGACATCATTTTGGGATGCTAGTTCTAAAAGGTTTTGTAGGTCTTCATAGAACCATTCAACTTCAGCTTCTTAAGTGTTACTGGTTTGGGCATAGGCTTGGATCACTGTGATATTGAATGGTTTGCCTTGGAAACAAACAGAGATCATTCTGTCATTTTTGAGATTGCATCCAAGTACTGCATTTCAGACTCTTTTGTTGACCATGATGGCTACTCCATTTCTTCTAAAGGATTCCTGCCCACAGTAGTAGATATAATGGTCATCTGAGTTAAATTCACCCATTCCAGTTCATTTTAGTTTGCTGATTCCTAGAATGTTGATGTTCACTCTTGCCATCTCCTGTTTGACCATTTCCAATTTGCCTTGATTAACTGACATTCCAGGTTCCTATGCAATATTGCTCTTACAGCATCGGACCTTGTTTCTATCACCAGTCACATCCACAACTGGGTGTTGTTTTTGCTTTGGCTTCATCCCTTCATTCTTTCTGGAGTTATTTCTCTGCTGATCTCCAGTAGCATATTGGGCACCTACTGACCTGGGGAGTTCCCCTTTCAGTATCCTATCATTTTGCCTTTTCATACTGTTCATGGGGTTCTCAAGGCAAGAATACTGAAGTGGTTTGCCATTCCCTTCTCCAGTGGACCACATTCTGTCAGATCTCTCGACCATGACCCGCCCGTCTTGCGTAGCCCCACACAGCATGGCTTAGTTTCATTGAGTTAGACAAAGCTGTGGTCTGTGTGATCTGATTGGCTAGTTTTCTGTGATTATGGTTTCAGTGTGTCTGCCCTCTGATGCCCTCTCGCAACACCTACCGTCTTACTTGGGTTTCTATTACCTTGGACATGGAGTATCTCTTCACAGCTGCTCCAGCAAAGCGCAGTCACTGCTCCATACCTTGGACGAGGGGTATCTTCTCACGGCCGCCCCTCCTGACCTTGGACGTGGGGTAGCTCCTCTCGGCCACGCTTCTGCATGGTCCATCGAAGCTGGAATGCTATCCTTGCTTTATTTTGGTTTCCATTTGCATGGAGTATCTTTTTCCATCCCTTCACTTTTAGTCTGTGTGTGTCCTTAAGCTGAAGTGAGTCTCTCATAGACAGCTTATAGCAGGGCCTTGATTTTTTATTCATTCAGCAGCCACTCTGTCTTTTGACTGGAGAATTTAATTCTTGTATATTTAAAGTAACAAAGGTCCGTCTAAGCAAGGCTATGGTTTTTCCAGTGGTCATGTATGGATGTGAGAGTTGGACTGTGAAGAAAGCTGAGCACTGAAGAATTGATGCTTTTGAACTGTGGTGTTGGAGAAGACTCTTGAGAGTCCCTTGGACTGCAAGGAGATCCAACCAGTCTATTCTGAAGGAGATCAGCCCTGGGATTTCTTTGGAAGGAATAATGCTAAAGCTGAAACTCCAATACTTTGGCCACCTCATGCCAAGAGTTGACTCATTGGAAAAGACTCTGATGCTGAGAGGGATTGAGGGCAAGAGGAGAAGGGGACAACAGAGGATGAGATGGCTGGATGGCATCACCGACTCAATGGACGTGAGTCTGGGTGAACTCCGGAAGTTGGTGATGGACAGGGAGGCCTGGCGTGCTGTGATTCATGGGGTCGCAAAGAGTCGGACACAACTGAGCGACTGAACTGAACTGAACATTTAAAGTAAGTGATAGATATAAACTTTCTGTTTCCATCTTATTATTTATCTTCTGTCTATTTTGTAAATCCTTTGTTTCTTTCTTCTTCACTAGATCTCTTCTGTGATTTGACGATTTTCTGTAGTGGGATGCTTAGTGGGATGCTTTCTCTTTCTCTTTTTTCATATTTACCATAGATTTTTGCTTGTGGTTACCATATGTCCTACATAAAATATCTTACATTTGTAACAATCTATTTTAAGCTGATAACATCTTAACTTCTAACACACACTAAAGCACAACATTCTTACTCTCCTCTCCCAACAGTTTATGATGTCACAATTTACATCTGTTTACCTTGTGTATCCATTAACTAATATTGTGGTTTTATTTATTTTAATACTTTTATCTTTTAACTTTTATATTAGATTTATAGGTGACTTACCCACCACCATATAACATTAGAGCATTCTGAATCTAACTATACATTTATTTTTAACAATGAGATTTATATTTTCATATGTTTTTCTGTTACTAATTAGTGTCCATTATCTCCGTTTTTAAAATTCCTTTAACATTCCTTATAAGGCTTGTCTAGTGGTGATGAACTCTTTTATTTTCGCATTATCTGGGAAGCAATGTACTTCTGCTTCAGTTCTGAATGACACTTTTATCAGGTCGAGTATTCTTGGTTGGGAAATTTTTTTCTTTCAACACTGACTATACCATGCAATTTCCTTCTCACCTGTAAAAGTTCTGCTGAAAAGTCTGTCAATAATGTTATGAGGGTATCCTTGCATATAACAAGTTATTTCTTTCTTGCTATCTTTAAGAGTCTCTTTTTAGCTCTAACTTTTGACAATTTAGTTATAATGTTTCTCCATGTGGGTCTCTTTGTATTTCTTTCATTTGGAATTCTTTAGGCTTCCTGGATTAGGATGTCTGTTCTCCCAGGTTAGGGAAGTTCTTAGCCTTTGCTTCATTGAATAAGCTTTCTGCTTTTTACTCTCTCTCTCTTCTCTTCCTGTGAAAGCTTTAATGTGAATATTGGTTCACTTAATGATGTCACAAAAGTTCCTTAAGCTATCTTCATTCTTTACCTTTATTTGGAACCTATTCCTCTGCTTCTTCATTTTCCTTGATTTTGTGTGTTGATTTCTGCATAAGACAGCCACCTCTCCCAGTCTTGCCAGAGTGGAAAGAACGTAGGAAATGGATCCGATTGTTTAGCCCATTTTGCACTCTTGGTTATCTCTAAACCTTTGTGATTGTCTGAACCACCTTTGTTCTTAGTAGCTCTCAGTAGGTGATGCTTTGCCAAGACCTGTCAGTGTCCCAAAGGAAAGGATCGGAGTCATCACTTTGATGCAAACTGATTGGAAGATGAACTCTCAGGTAGCAGCTTTTATAATATGCAAATAGGATTCTTTCAGAGGAAGGCTGGGAGGTGAGCATTTCTCTCAACTCCAGCACTGAGCCCTGGGTGGGTGGGGAGTGGAGTGGGGAAGGGGCTGGAAGCCAGTTAAATGTTTATCTGTTTGCCATATCTTTTGGGACCTGCAAGCATGAGCCCCATTGGCCACCAGAGCCAGGCATTCAAAGGGTGCATCCTCTGGGTGGCAGCCACAGAAGCCCAGGTGCCAGACATGTGCACAGACTCCTTCCAGAAAGGCACAGTGACCTGCAGCAAGCCAAAGGGAGAATGTGGAGTCAGCACTTTCCCTGTCTCTGGAAAAGATTGCCATCAGCCCTGAGGTGAAGGTATCCTAGAAGTCTGACCCTCAGGCAGCAGCTTAGTTCAGTTCAGTTCAGTTCAGTCCCTCAGTCGTGTCAAACTCTTTGCGACCCCATGAATTACAGCACGCCAGGCCTCCCTGTCCATCACCAACTCCCGGAGTGCACTCAGACTCACGTCCATCGAGTCAGTGATGCCATCCAGCCATCTCATCCTCTGTCGTCCCCTTCTCCTCCTGCCCACAATCCCTCCCAGCATCAGAGTCTTTTCCAATTAGTCAACTCTTTGCGTGAGGTGGCCAAAGTACTGGAGTTTCAGCTTTAGCATCAGTCCTTCCAAAGAAATCCCAGGGCTGATCTCCTTCAGAATGGACTGGTTGGATCTCCTTGCAGTCCAAGGGACTCTCAAGAGTCTTCTCCAACACCACAGTTCAAAAGCATCAATTCTTTGGCGCTCAGCCTTCTTCACAGTCCAACTCTCATATC
>NW_024070191.1:34987374-35030953 GCF_014754425.2 Oryx dammah
CCTGATGTTCAAGCTGGTTTTAGAAAAGGCAGAGGAACCAGAGATCAAATCGCCAACATCCGCTGGATCATGGAAAAAGCAAGAGAGTTCCAGAAAAACATCTATTTCTGCTTTCTTGACTACGCCAAAGCCTTTGACTGTGTAGATCACAATAAACTGTGGAAAATTGTGAAAGAGATGGAAATACCAGACCACCTGACCTGCCTCTTGAGAAATCTGTATGCAGGTCAGGAAGCAACAGTTAGAACTGGACATGGAACAATAGACTGGTTCCAAATAGGAAAAGGAGTACGTCAAGGCTGTATATTGTCACCTTGCTTATTTAACTTCTATGCAGAGTACATCATGAGAAACGCTGGACTGGAAGAAACACAAGCTGGAATCAAGATTGCCAGGAAAAATATCAATAACCTCAGATATGCAGATGACACCACTCTTATGGCAGAAAGTGAAGAGGAAGTAAAAAGCCTCTTGATGAAAGTGAAAGAGGAGAGTGAAAAAGTTGGCCTAAAGCTCAACATTCAGAAAATGAAGATCATGGCATCTGGTCCCACCACTTCATGGGAAATAGATGGGGAAACAGTGGAAACAGTGGCAGACTTTGTTTTTTAGGCTCCAGAATCACTGCAGATGGTAACTGCAGCCACAAAATTAAAAGACGCTTACTCCTTGGAAGAAAAGTTATAATCAACCTAGATAGCATATTCAAAAGCAGAGACATTACTTTGCCAACAAAGGTCCGTCTAGTCAAGGCTATGGTTTCTCCAGTGGTCAGGTATGGATGTGAGAATTGGACTAGGAAGAAGGCAGAGCGCCGAAGAATTGATGCTTTTGAACTGTGGTGTTGGAGAAGACTCTTGAGAGTCCCTTGGACTGCAAGGAGATCCAACCAGTCTATTCTGAAGGAGATCAGCCCTTGGATTTCTTTGGAAGGAATGATGCTAAAGCTGAAACTCCAGTACTTTGGCCACCTCATGCGAAGAGTTGACTCATTGGAAAAGACTCTGATGCTGGGAGGGATTGGGGGCAGGAGGAGAAGGGGACGACAGAGGATGAGATGGCTGGATGGCATCACTGACTCGATGGACGCGAGTCTGAGTGAACTCCGGGAATTGGTGATGGACAGGGAGGCCTGGCGTGCTGCGATTCATGGGGTCACAAAGTCAGACAGGACTGAGCGACTGAACTGAACTGAAATGAAAAAACCTATTAAATATCATAATTAATGGCACAACTTGAGAAACAAACAATAATTCAGGAGTGAGACAGGATCTCTACCATCATCACCTGGATTTAACACTATAGAGGAAGTCATGGATAATACAATGAGAGAGAAGAAGAAAACTAGTAATAATTGGAAAAGAAAACGTAAAACTCTCTTTATTCCCAATTGATGGTTTTCTACCTGGAGAGCCAATCTAAGACTTCTGAAAATTGTTATAACTGATTAGAAATATCAGTAACATTTTAAAACTAATAATTTATATTTCTACTGGCAACTACCAGAGATTATAATAGAAAAATAGATCCTATTCACAACAGCAATGAAAACCATAAGAATCTATGTATAAATAGTTTATATAAATAGTTGAATATATAATTATGTAAATGCAGCAAAAATGTATAAGACACATTTATTGGAAAATCATGAAACATTAAGAAAGGTTATAATAAACACTAAGAAATAAATGCCAGGTTCGTGGATAAAAGACAATATTATCAAGATGCTAATTCTACCCAAATCTATAAATTGAATACAATTTCAGTCAATATTCTAATACAATTTTTTGTGAATTTGATAAGCAGATGTTAAGTTTATATAATGAACAGAGGATCACAAATAAATAAATACAAATCTATAGTAATTAAAAGAAATATTGCCTTAAGGATTACATACACACAGGTGTATACACACAGATCGTTGTCCGTTTAGAGAGTCCAAAACCAGACTCATACAACCTAGGAAACTCTATATACAGTGGCGGTGGCATTAGGCATGAATAAAGACCGATCATCTAACTAAAGGTGATATCATTCGGAAAATAGATGCACTTTATTCTCCACACAAAACAATCAATTCTAAATGTGTAAAATCAAAGAGGTTAAGCTTTTAGAAGGCAACACAGGAAATCTTTATGATTTCACACACACCAAAAAAAAAATCATAAGGAAAATGTTGATAAATTTGACCCCATTAAAAGTTAAAATTTGGTATTTTTGATGCATAAAGCTAACGAAGGATTAAAATCTGCATTTTCAAAGAAGTCACAAATACAATTTCTAAAGAGAAGAAATTACCATAGAAAAATGAATAAAACATATGAGCAGGCAATTTAGAGAAGAGAGAATACAGTTAACAGACACAAGAAGGGAATTCCCTGGTGATCCAGTGGTTAGGACTCCAAGCTTTCAATTCTGTGAGCCTGGGTTCAGTTCAGGTCAGGGAACTAAGATTCCACAAGCCGTGTGGTGTGGCCATAAATAAATAAATTTGTTTTATACAGAAGAAGAATACGTAAACTCACCAGTAACAAAAGAATTAAAACTAAACAATAGTGAATAATTATTTCACAGTCATCATATCGCAAAAGTTTGCAAATAAGTGTCCGCAAAATAAGGGAGAAAAGGGAGCTATCATATATGGTAGTTAATTATTAATTAATAATAACCAATAATGTAGGTCTTCAACTCAGAAATTCCATTGTATATATGTATATTCTAAGGAAACTCTCACACATATATGTATATACACAGACATACAAAAATATTAATTACAATAATAACAATAATAGCAAAAGATTCAGAAAAAGGTAAAAAAAAATCTATCAACCAAATGAACAGAAAAATAAATTACAATATATGTATTCAACTGTTATACAGCAGTTAAATTAACTGAAGCTACACATATCCACATTCAGTTCAGTTCAGTAGCTTGGTCGTGTCCGACTCTTTGCAACCGCATGAATCGCAGCACGCCAGGCCTCCCTGTTCATCACCAACTCCCGGAGTTTATCCAAACTGATGTGCATCAAGTTGGTGATGCCATCTAGATCTCATCCTCTGTTGTCCTCTTCTTCTCCTGCCCCCAATCCCTCCTAGCATCAGGGAGTCAATGAGTCAACTCTTTGCATGAGGTGGCCAAAGTACTGGAGTTTCAGCTTTAGCATCAGTCCTTCCAATGAACACCCAGGACTGGTCTCCTTTAGGATGGAATGGTTGCATCTCCTTGCAGTCCAAGGGACTCTCAAGAGTCTTCTCCAGCACCACAGTTTAAAAGCATCAATTCTTCAGCGCTCAGCTTTCTTCACAGTCCAACTCTCACATCCATATATGACCACTGGAAAAACCATAGCCTTGACTAGACGGACCTTTGTTGGCAAAGTAATATCTCTGCTTTTAAACATGCTATCTAGGTTGGTCATAATTTTCCTTCCAAGGTGTAAGCATCTTTTAATTTCATGGCTGCAGTCACCATCTGCAGTGATTTTGGAGCCCCAAAAATAAAGTCTGCCACTGTTTCCACAGTTTCCCCATCTATTTCCCATGAAGTGATGGGATCAGATGCCATGATCTTCGTTTTCTGAATGTTGAGCTTTAAGCCAACTTTTTCACTCTCCTCTTTCACTTTCATCAAGAGGCTTTTTAGTTCCTCTTCACTTTCTGCCATAAAGGTGGTGTCATCTGCATATCTGAGGTTATTGATATTTCTCCTGGCAATCTTGATTCCAGCTTGTGCTTCTTCCAGCCCAGTGTTTCTCATGATGTACTCTGCATATCCACATTAGTTGCTCTCAAAAACATAACACTGATTAATAAAAAAGAAAGCTGCAGTCTGATACACAAAATAATATATACAGTTTGAGACCATGCAAAACAATATATTTTAGTAGTACATTCATATTACGGAAAAGGTGCTTGAAAATCCTAAATGCAAAATCCAGGACAGTGTTCCTCTGGGCAGGGAGGAAGTAAAGTCAGGAGGCTTCAGCTGCATCAAAAATGTTTTCATGTTTTTTAAAACCTGAGGTAAACACCACAGAAGGTCAAGAGTTGAGGAAGCTGGGTGATGGATATTTCTGTAATATTCTTTACTGTAGTGAGAATGGCTTCCATCCTGGGAGTTTGAATCAAACAGGAAGTGTATACTGAATTCAAGAAGATGTCATTACATAGCTATCAAGTGGTGGCCAGAACATACAGATTCAGAATATTAACAGAATCGGGCAGGAAATAGAATTATTGAACTTGAAGCAAACCAGGTAGGAGGCAGCAGACTTCATGTCAGGCAGTAGGGTTAATTAAGGGCAGATCTTAAACTCAGAATAGATCGATCCCTTCCAAAGGATATGAACTCAGAGTCCCTGTTTTCTTGTGACTCTCAAAAAACTGAGTGTGTGGCTCAGTGGCTCCAAGAGAATAAGATCTAGTGTCTGGAAAAGAATCTCTGTCCAAAGAGCAACTACAGTCTGCTGAAATGTCTCCTGCAACCTGATTGGGCTAATAACTCTAATTGGCTAGTAATAGCATAGCATAAGTTTTAGGAGAAGGCAGTGGCACCCCACTCCAGTACTCTTGCCTGGAAAATCCCATGGACGGAGGAGCCTGGTGGGCTGCAGTCCATGGGGTCGCTAAGAGTCGGACATGACTGAAGCGACTTGGCAGCAGCATAAGTTTTTCTTTCCCAGTTGTCTTTTTAACCCTAGAGAGGTTTAGAACCAAATACAGAGATGAGTAAATAAAACAAACTCTCACATTAATACTAAGGTAGGAGACAGTGGGCCTCTGGGCCAGACCACCGGGTCGTCAAGAGGAGTAAAATTGAGCCTTTGTTCTCATCCAGACACTCCAAGGACAAAGCTAGTGGTAAAGCTGAGCTCTGCTAAAGCAAAGAGATACAGTGCCCACTCCTGAGGTCAAGGAAGACGTCCCTGTCTGCCCATGCGCAAGAAGGCTTCCTGGGAGTCAAAAAGGAAGCGCAGACATGCACCCATAAGCCTCTATGGTGGGATCCCGTCTCAGCCAACAGTTGCGCACGCATCTTGGGGAGGATCATGGACCAGTCAGGTGTGAGAAGGAAACAAGGTAATTGGCCAAAGGTAAACAAACAGCGAAAGGAGTGTCCTTCCTATACGGGAGATTCACGCCACCTCCATGCTGCGCTCCTCCTGGCTCAGGACACGAGTGTGTGTGTGTGTGTGTGTGTCTGTGTGTGTGTGTCTGTGTGTGTGTGTGTGTGTCTGTGTCTGTGTCTGTGTGTGTCTGTGTCTGTGTGTGTGTGTCTGTGTGTGTGTCTGTGTGTGTGTGTGTCTGCCTAGTGTCTGATGTACCGCACTCCTCTTTAGAGAGGATGCCCATACCCTTTCTCTCTCTGTGTGTATCCCGGCTCTGCTTCTCAGTTGGACAAACTGTTTTATACCCTTTCTCTCTCTGTGTGTATCCCGGCTCTGCTTCTCAGTTGGACAAACTGTTTTTCTGTGTGCTCTCCCATGCATTGTGCTGTGTCTCTAATAATAAACTTTGTATCCGTTTTTACAGTTTCTTGACCCCTGGAAACATTCTGGCTTTCAAACAGGGGCAAGAGCCAGGGCCACTCCGCTTCTAGTCTCTAGCCCCTGGTGGTCTAGTGGTTAGGACTCTTGGTTTTCATCCAGGCTGCTGCTGCTGCTGCTGTTGCTAAGTCGCTTCAGTCGTGTCTGGTTACCCAGGTTTAATTTCTAGGCAGGAAAGTAAGGTCTCTTTTCAGGATTGCTCACTGCTCTCCCTCCAAGATCAACACTTTTGTGTTTACATTCGAAAATAGGTTTTAGTATCACTGGAACAATCTGTGTTTGGTGTTTACAGTGATTGTAGGATTAAGAGTTTTGGCATAGAGAGAATTTAGCAGATTATAGTTGTGATTCCATTTTACAACATGCAATTGAGTTACTGATTTATAGTTGTAAGTTGAAAGGTATAGAGACTTCAACTGGATTTTTAAACAGCACTGGAATGTTTTTAAAGATTTGCTATATTTATCAGTTTGTTCTATCAGACTTAATACGCTTGTTCAGGTACTTGGGAAGGTAATGCTTTTCAGAGGCATTTGAAGTGCTGAAAAGAAAATCAACTATGTTAAACTTATAAATACAGCTTTAATGATTGAAGGAATTTAATTAACTGAGCTGTAAATGGGACTAAATATTTAAGGGGATATGTTCTATTCACCCTGAATTAAGTAAACTTTAATCAAAGGAAAATTTAAAATTTTTGTACTTTACTAATTTTATAAGGTTTGTAAGTTGAACTTAAAGGATAAAGGAAAATCTAGGTTTTGGTTTGCAATTTTAATAAATCAAATATTAATGTTAACAACCTGCAAATAATGTTTCTATGCACATAAGCTATCCTCAGGAACACCTAAAATCTCCACTAATTTCTGCTTCCAATAACGGTGGAGTAAAGTAGTTGGTAAATCCTTTCCTACATAGTAATAATTACAAAGTATGGGCAAGTTATTTTTTTAATAATCGACTATTTGAAGTAACTGGTTAATACATCAGAGATTATAAACAAATAATTTATTATAAATGACTATAAGACTGTAAATAAATCTTGAAAGAGTATATTTGCTCCAAGTAAGAATTACAAGTTGATGGGTTTTGGTTTTGTATTTTGTTGTTTTATTTTTGTCTTCCCCAAAATAAAGTACTTTGACAGTACTTTGCAACCCTTATGGCTATGGACATGAAAAAAAATTAGTCTTACCAACTAAAAGTGTCAGGGAAAAGAGTTTAGGGGTGGCAGAGCAGTGGAAATTTAGGATCAAAATCTTGGCAGCAAGAGAATTGTGGAAAGTGTGAGAATAAAAATTTGTATGCAAACTATGTCATGATGCTTCAACGACCTCAAAACTATGCATGTGTGGGGTGGGAGAGCGAGGAACCTAGGAAAAAGCTCCCCCGACACCTCCCCCCAGGAGGCCAGTCCAAAATACACAGGAGCTAGGAACTGGAAGAAACGAGCACATATATTAGCTCATATATTAGCTCCTGCACAGCACAAAGGAAGCAGCGTTTCTGGTTTGATTCAAGGTAATTTACTGTATTCTAGAACAAGGTAGCAACACAACTCTCAGAAGAAGGTAGCAGAATTACTACATTTTACCCACTCTACTCAATTTTTAACCAAAATTAGATATGCAAAGAAATAAGGAAGTAAATCAGTCAACAGAAAATAACTATGCATGGGCCAAGATTTTGAATTTGGCAAAGATTTCAAATCACTTTTATGAATGTGTTCAAAGTATTCAAGGAAAATAAGTACTAACAATTAAAGGAAAATGTGGTTCTAATGAGTGAACCAACAGAAAATCTTAACAGAGAATGTAAACCATTAGAAATTAATCTGTGAATAAATAGCAAATAATCCAATGTATGCATAATTGGAGTCTCAGAGAGAAATAAAAAATATTTAAAGAAATACTGGTGAAGTTTTCCAAATTAAGAGAAAATCATTACCTTATACAGTCAAGAATTTCAACAACATTAAGCAGGGTATATACAAAGAAAGCCACATCAAGGTACATCCCTGTCAACTGCCGAAAGTCAAAAGAATGAGAAATCTTGATAACAGTACAAACACTTTAGAAAACAGTTTGATAGTTTCTTTAAAAGATTAACAACAAGCCTACACTTACTGTATGACCCAGCAATTCTGTTCCAACATATTTACCCAAGAGAAATAAAGCATATTTCACACACAGATTATCGGAGAAGGCAATGGCACCCCACTCCAGTACTCTTGCCTGGGAAATCTCATAGACAGTGGAGCCTGGTAGGCTGCAGTCCATGGGGTCGCGAAGAGTCGGACACGACTGAGCAACTTCACTTTCACTTTTCACTTTCATGCATTGGAGAAGGAAATGGCAACCCACTCATGTTCTTGCCTGGAGAATCCCAGGGACGGGAGCTTGATGGGCTGCCATCTATGAGGTCACACAGAGTCGGACATGACTGGAGAATCCCAGGTACGGAAGCTTGATGGGCTGCTGTCTATGGGGTCACACAGAGTCAGACACGACTGACGTGACTTAGCAGCAACACACAGATTATGCAAGGATGATAGTAGAGGTCTCATTCATAATAACCAAAAACTGGAAACAATACAAACATCCATCAATAGGCTAATAGGTAAAATATTTTGGGTATATCCATACACTGGAATATTACTCAGCAATAAACACAAACCAGTATATGCACAGAAGATATATATTGGGCTTCCCTGGTGGGCCAGTGGTTAAGAATCTGCCTCGCAATGCAGGGGACACCATTTCGATTCTTGGTCCAGGAAGAGCCCACAAGTCATAGGGCAGCGAAGCCCAAATATAAGTGCCCTACAACTACTGAGCCTGCGCTCTAGGCCCATGCCCTGCAACAAGGGAGGCCACTGCAACAAGGAGCCCACGCACACAGCTAGACAGTAGCCCCCACTTGCCAAAACTAGAGAAAGGCCCTGCCAGCAACAAAGACCCAGTGTGGCCCCACTCCCAAAATATATATGTGTCCGTGTGTGTGTGTGTCATTTGACATTCCAGAAAGGGAAGACAAATCTGTAATGACAGGGTGGTCAGCTGATGAGTGGATACCAGAACTGGAGGCTGGGAGAGGTTGACCAGGAAGGGCCAGGAGGTATGTGAGTTATCTACTGCTTCATAATCAGTGCTAGCATTTACATTTCACAAGTCTGCAGTCACGGTTCAGCCGAGGCTGCACTCCTCTGAAGGCTCAACCAGGAGTGGGCCTGCTTCATAGCCCACTCAAGTTGTTGACAGGATCCGGTTTCTTGCGGGCTGTTGGAGGAAGGGCCTCTCTTCCTCCTAAGCTGTTGGCCAGAGAATGCCTTCAATTTTGGGGGGCCTGTGGGCCTCTCCATGGGGATGCTTACATGACTGAAGTCGGTTGTGTCAGCGAAAACAAGCAAGAGGGAAAGAGAGCGTGGGACCACCAGCAAGATAGAAGCCCCCAGAGTTTTGTAACCTAATCTCAGAGGCAACGTTCCATCACCCTTGCCATGTCCTGTTCATTAGAACGAAGTCCCTGGATACACCTCACACTCGAGGAAGGAGGTGACACAGGGGAGTGTCTGCTAGGAAGCAGACATCAATAGGCCTTTTCAGTAGCTGCCAACCTCAGGAAGGAAGTGCACAGGCTGATGGAAATATATATATTGACTGGAGATAAAACTCATCAAAGGGTGTGCTTAGAATGGGTACATTTTATTACATACATAGAGCTAATTTTTTTAAGTTATTTAAAAAAAGAGATTAAAGCATAATTTCAAAAAGTTTCGGTGACATGTGGAAGAAGCTCCTCTTTATCTCAGCTCAACTCAATAGTCGTTAAAGGAATTAAATCTTCAAGTACAAATAGGGACAGACAATAATAGTTTCAGAGGTTTCAGGAGAGTTTTAGAAAACTGCGTGTGTATAAAGCCGATTGCCTCTCTTAGCAGAGCAGAGAAAGATGCAATCCCTGGCAGTAAGTAGTACCTATGAGAAATAAGCCAGTTTCTCCTGAAAGTACCAGAGATCGTGTAGCATGGGGCTGAAAGTACGGGGATTGATAAATAAACAACATGGAGAACATTCAGACCCTCAGATTCGTTTCCCTACCAAACAATATCCACACTCACTCCATTCAAGAAACTGGAAGTTCATTCTCAGGAGAAGGTCCAGATTGAGCAAAATCATGCCCAAATGGCAAGAATGAGGCATGATGTCAAAACCAGACTAAGTTAAAGTCCAAATACTGACCTTCAGATTCACAGCAGCCACCCCCAGTTCCTCCTGAAATGTGGCTGCCAGGCCGATGCTCTCGGACAAGAGACTGGAAATGTTTTCGATGGAAAAATGGTATTAACACAGAAAAAATGTCTATCAAAATGCCAGTGTTGCCACTGTAATCTCTGCCCAGAGCTGTCTATAGAAGTGCTTCTCAAACTTTGAGATGTTCAGGAAGCCCCTGGGATCTTGTTATAGCGCCAGTTCTGGTTCAGTAGGTCTGGAGCGGAGGCCCAGAGTCTGCACGTCTAACAGGCTCCCGAGTGATGAGATGCTGTTCTTCCCAAGGCTCCCTGGTCCTCCACCTGCAGGGTACAACCTGAGCTCTTATACATGGCATCCTTGTCTCTTTTTGGCCTAAGTCCCCCATCTTGACTTATCCAAACTTGCTTCCCAGCATCACCTCCCTCCACCACATGCCTAGCTCTGCTCCAGTCCAGTAAAGCCTCCTCCCTCTTGCCTGAAATGCATGGTTCCTTCCCTACGAGACAAGCACTCTCTCCTCCTGCAAGGTCAGTTCACGCTTCCATTACCTCCTCTCTGAAGTCATTCCGAATTCCTCTGGGCAGACTTCACGTTGCTGCTTCCATGTTTCCTAATATCCTGGTCTCACCTACATCACCAGACCCATGTGAAAGGGCTTCCCTGGTGGCTCAGTGGTAAAGAATCAGCCTGCCAGTGCAGAAGACACGGGCTCCTTCCCTGATCCGGGAAGATCCCATATGCCTCAAAGCAACTAAGCCCGTGCGCCACAACTATGGAGCCTGTGCGCCAGGGCCTGGGAACTACAAGTCCTGAGCCCACGGGCCACAGCTGATGCCTGTGGCTCCTAGAGCCTGGGCTGCACGATGAAGAGGAGCCCTGGCTCGCTGCAACTAGAGAAGAGCCTGTGCAGCAAGGGAGACCCACTCAGCCACAACAGCAAATAAATAACAAATATGCAGGTGCATTATTAGTAAATTCAGTTCAGTTCAGTCGCTCAGTCGTGTCCAACTCTTTGTGACTGCATGAATTGCAGCATGCCAGGCCTCCCTGTCCATCACCAACTCCCGGAGTTCACTCAGACTCATGTCCATTGTTGGTTTACATAACAAAGACTCTCTCCTTCACCAAACTTGAATCAGCCTCCTCAGAGTCCCATTTCTGACTTTCTGCCCTGGACAAAACTCCTGTCAGCTAAGTTTAGCAAAGAATTAACCTGTCTCTTAGTAATTCTCCATCCACCAATCTCCCATCCTGCTTCTTGGCTACAAATGCCCACCTTTCTTTACTGTATTCAGGTTTGATTCTAATCTCTCTTCCCTACCATAAAAGCCCTATTCCATTATTTGCCTTGAATAAAGTCTTCCTTGCCATCTTTAATAAGCATAATCTTTTTTTTCCTTTAACGGTTATGGTGCCATGATTAGATAAGATCAGATTCATCACTGGACTCCCAGACCTCTTACTCAGGACCCTAAGGGAGCACCCTTAAAGACTTTATCTTCGTCCCTGGCTGAATGATCCATATGGCAGTCCTTTGAAACATCTTACAGCAGGTATTTATTTCTAGGATTCTGAGTATACTCTCTGAAGCTGGTTTAGAGTCCCAGGAAAGCAGCCGTTGGTAAGAAGCTGAGTTGGAGACCCAAACTTTTTGTTTGTTTTTGTTTGAGAGATACCTGCTGGGCTGGAAATCTTTCTTCATCACCATGTGTCTTGCGATTGCTGACCTGATTTGAAAACGTATGTCCACACAGAAAACCCACATGTGAACGTTTTAGCAGCCTTGTTGCAACTGCCAAAAAACTGGAAGCAACCAAGACGTTCTTCGGTATGCCGAATTGATGACCTGTGGTACATACATATCATGGAATGATATCTGTGATTTTAAAAAAATGATTAATGAAGCCAAAAAAAGACATAGATGCCCTTAATGCCTATTACTAAAAAGGCCTAAAAAGCTGTATAATTCGATGACCTGACATTCTGTATAAGGTAAAACTATAGAGACAGTAAGAATATAAGTGGATTCAGGGAGGTAAGGACAGTGTTGAAGGGGTGACGCAGAGAGGATTTGTAAGCAATGAAACTCTTCTTATGATACTGTCATGGTGGATACATGCCATTATGCATTGGTCAAAACTCACGGAACTTCACTGCACAAAGATTGCATAGATTACACATGTGAATGATATCAGATGGTATTTGTCTTTCTGACGCACTTCACTCTGTATGATCATCTCTAGGTCCATTCACGTTGCTGCAGATGGTATTATTTCATTCTTTTTATGACTGAGTAATATTCCATTGTGTACATATACCACGCTTTCTTTACCCATTCCTCTGTCACTGTGGAGCATCTTTGAATGCCAGGAAGTTAAAAAGCACTCAGGAAAATGTGCACAAACACATACACACACACACTGATGACTGATGGGAGTGTGTCAAAGAGACACAGTAACCAATCAGAGCTCCAAAAGCTGGAACAAGTCGAGCTGTAAAATAAAGTAGTATCGAATTATAACCTAAAACGTAAAAGAACTATCCATGAATCCATACTGATATAAACAAATGAGACAAATTCATTCAAAAAAGAGACAAGAATTCAAAAAAAAAAAAATTAAGTAAGTACTCCACGTGGCCTCAAGGAGAAAGAACATAACTCCCACTCCTGAAGTGTGATTCAGGCACAGTGACTTCTTTCCAAAGGCTATAGTATGCAAAAGCGAAAATAAAAGCTTAACTTCATGGTGGAGAGACCTGACAAACACCGTCTCGAGCTGGGTGATCAAGGCCATCATCAATGGTGACAGATCATTTTGATAATATATACTCGTGATAAGATGTGATGACAATGGAGTCTGCTTGTGGTCTCCTACCCCAAAACCCATACCCATGGTCTAATCACAAGAAAAACACTAAACAAAATCTTATAGAAAGGCATCTTACAACGTATCTAACTGGTATCCTCAAAGCAATTATACTTCAATAAAGTCAAAATAAAATAAAATGCATTAAAAAAACAACAGCCTAGACCAACCTAGAAGAAAAGCTATGACCAGCCTAGACAGCATATTAAAAAGCAGAGACATTACTTTGCGACAAAGGTCCATCTAGTCAAAGCTATGGTTTTTCCAGTGGTCATGTATGGATGTGAGAGTTGGACTATAAAGAAAGCTGAGTGCCAAAGAATTGATGTTTTGAACTGTGGTGTTGGAGAAGACCCTTGAGAGTCCCTTGGACTGCAAGGAGATCCAACCAGTCCATCCTAAAGGAAATCAGTCCTGAATATTCACTGGAAGGACTGATGCTGAAGCTGAAACTCCAATACCTTGGCCACCTGATACAAAGAACTGACTCATTGTAAACGACCCTGATACTGGAAAAGATTGAAGGCAGGAGGAGAAGGGGACAACAGAGGATGAGATGGTTGGATGGCATCACTGACTCAATGGACATGAGTTTGAGCAAGCTCCAGGAATTGGTAATGGACAGGGAGGCCTGGCATTTTGCAGGCAATGGGGTTGCAAAAAGTTGGACGTGACTGAACTGAACTGAAAAAAAAAAATGAGTCTCCAATGACAGAAAACCCATGGTGAACAATGTCATGAAACTGAAGGGGAAGGATAAATCATGTCACATGAGAGGGCTCCTGAGATGAGACCAAAGTGTCCACATAATTGGCTACATAGCGGTAGTGATGACTTTGATGGCAACAGTTTCAGTGCCATGATGAGGAGGGAAACCAAATAGTACTCTTTACTTTCGTTGGAACTGGAAAATCACAGGGTCTCTCATGGATGGAAGAGAATTCATTCATTTATTTATTCATCCATCCATCTGTCTGCCCTTGCCAAGCCCCAGAGTCAGAGCTAGTGACTCACAGATCAACAAGGCCTCATTCTGTAGGTGGTCCCAGACTAATCATAGCCATTGCAGGTATACATATAATTGCAATGAGATGTAGTGGCACAAGAAAAGAGGGACTCATCAGTGTAGCTTGGGTCATCAGGCCGGTTCTGAGGCTTGCATTTGAGGTGCTTTGGAGACCTCTAGAGGAATACCAAGCAGGCATCTGAATGTGTGGGTCTAATGGTCCACAGAGATGTCTGGTTTGGGTGTGTTAATCTGCCTACAGAAAGCACTTGTGTGGAGAAGTCTGTCTAGTGAAGGAGTCTATGTCAAGAAGGGGAGGAAGCCTAAAGGAATAGCTTTAAGGATCTGACATTTAAGGACCAAGTAGATGACTGTGAGCCTGCAGGGAGGGAGGAGTCATTAATTCCCATCACTGCTGCTGCTGCTGCTGCTGCTAAGTCGCTTCAGTCGTGTCCGACTCTCTGTGGCCCCATAGACGGCAGCCCACCAGGCTCCCCCGTCCCTGGGATTCTCCAGGCAAGAACACTGGAGTGGGTCCCATCACTGCTAAGACAAGTCAAATGGAGATTTGAAAATGTTGAGTGGATTCAGCAAGAGGAGATCATTCTAAAAATTGCAGCCCTCTCTTTCTTTTCACAGTAAATCTCCCAACCTACCTATATCTTTCCCCATCTTCTCTTAGGCACATTTTGAGCCTCTATTGAAACCTAAAAATTACAGAAGAATTTCCTGTTAGCCTACACTTAAAAAAAAATCCCCAAAGACTAAAAACAGAGTTCAGTGAGTGATAGATAAACTAGAATTAAAAAAAAAAAAAAGCTACAGTTGATAAACAGAAGAAAGTTGCATAAATTTTAATTGAGTTCTAGAACTCCCTCGAGTTCATAGCCCTTGATACATGGCAGGAGATAATTAAATAATGTGGATTCAAATAAAAATTTCTTCCATATCACTTGTTAAGTGAAGGAAACAAATCTAACCATTTGCTTATATGTTTAAGAATCTATAATAAATAGGGTATTTGGCAAGCTGCCCATTGACTACAAAGGTGAGTAGAAATGGTCCTCAGCTATCTGAGACCTTGTATAATCGATCGTCCTCCTACAGAGCCTCCATCTCTGTCTCTGACTCTCTCTCTCTCTCCCTCTCTTTTCTCTCTGCCTTCCAACATACTCAAGGTTTTCTCCACATTAAGGAGAAATGCTTGACCTTGCCTTCACCTCCTCTCTCTGGCCTCCCTCTCTTCCCTTTGAAAAAAGCTGTAGCAGTGAAAGTTCTCAGCTTAATCAATCTCAAATAGCCTTCATTTTCCTGAGCTTGCAATCCAGTCTCTGCTATCAAGTACTATACTACAAGAGCCCCTTCTCCCATATCATTCATAAATAATAACTCTTTTATTTCACAGAGAAAACTAAAGCAATCAAAATAGACCTTCTACATGTTCCTGCCAGCAAATCTGCCCTCAGGCCACTCCCAGCTGTACATAGGATCTTGTTGCCTCTTGTCTAAACAAACACTCCTGTTAGCAATTGTCCTCTCCCTTTTCTCCATCATTTTTTTGTACCTACTGGATAATTCTCATCAACATGTAAATATTCTGTAATATCTCCTCATCTCTAGAAGTGAAACCTTTCTTGACCCCACATCTCCCCATCTACTGATCCATTTCTCCATTTCCCTTTATAGCGAAAGTTCTTCAGAGGATGGTCACCATTCTGTGGCTTTCCTTCTCCTCTTTCCATTATCTCTTGAACCTCCTCTAACAAGACCTTTGCTCCCATTAATTCACCGAAACTGCTGCTGCCCAAGTGCAATGGTTAATTTTATATTCCGACTTAGCTGAGCCACAGTGCCCAGCAGTTCAGTCAAACACTACTTTCAGCGTTTCTGTGACGGTGCTTCTGGACGAAATTAGCATTTAAAATGGTGGATTTAGAGTAAAGCAGATTGTCCTCTGTAGGTAGGTGGGCCTCATCCAATCACTTGAAGGCCTGAATCGACAAAAGGTAGACCTCTCCTGAGCAAGAAGGAATTCTCCAGCAGATGACCTTCAGATTTGGACCACAGCATCAGCCCTTCCTGGGTTTCCAGCCCACTGGTTTACCCTGCAGATTTGTACCTCCCAGCCTCCAGAATTATATGAGCCAATGCCTTAAAATAAGTCACTTTTTATATATACATGTACATCTTATTGGTTCTATTTCTCCAAAGAACTCTGACTAATACACATGGTCACCAGGAACTTTACCAAACCTAGATATCAATTCTCTTATATCAACATTCACCAGCATTTGACACAATTAAATCACAGCCTCTTTCTTTAAGTATGCCCTATGCTTCTGCTATCTGGTATATTTTAAAACTGCTACAGAGTAGATCCTAAAAATTCTCATCACAAGGAAAAAACAAATGCCTCCCTTTTTTTGGTGTCTATATAACTAAACTTATGGTGGTAATCATCTCTCAATATATGTAGGTCATTAGTGCTGTGCATCAGTTCTATCTCAATCAAACGGAGAGAAAAATGAATGCTCTATGCTTGTTACCACTCGTTTCTCATGGTTTTCCCCTGCATCACTCACCACTCCTCAGGCTATTTGTGGGGGCCCCTCACCTGCCCCAGAGCTCAGTTCACAGACTCCTCTCTATTTCACCTACACTCTATTTCTCTCTGTGTCTCCAGAACCTGGTGCAACGGTCTCTCACCTTTGCAGTTGGAGAACAGATCAGGAAGGGAAATAGAACTCTAAAACATCTGCAAGGGCAAATGTCATCTGGTGACTATCAACTCAATTCTGTTGTTGTTGAGTCACCAAATCCTGTTCAACTCTTCCTGACGTCATGGAAGCACTCCAGACTTTTCCCTGTCCCTCACCATCTCCTGGAGTTTGCCCAAGTTCTGAGCTGAGAGGCCTTCAGAATTCCAAAGGAAGACTCTAGTGGTGGGATTTAAAGTACACCATAATCAAAACACTCCAAATCATTTCAAATAATTCCAAATAATAATATAAGAATTAACATCCCATACTATCTCAGGAAAAGAAGATTTTGCTCAGCAATTGGAATATGGAAACAACTTGTGGGGTTAATGTCTGAACAGACCAACTCATTCTCTTCCTTTTTCCTTTTAAATATCATCATTCCTGAGTTTAACAGTCATATGAAAATCTGAAAGTGTTAATCACTCAGTCGTGTCCAACTCTTTGCAACCCCATGTCCATGAAATTCTCCAGGCAAGAATACTGGAGGGGGTTGCCATTCCCTTCTCCAGGGAATAGTCATATAATGATGTCCAAAAGTCATGTTAACTGGGCGAGAAAATACAGTGTGAGCACAAGTTGTGTCTGAGAGCCTTCTTCCTGGAGAGAAATGAATGCAGGGACCTGTCTCTCCTTCCAGAAAGATGCCCTGTGGTAGTCCTTTCTTCCAGCTGACCTATGAACAGAGTCCAGCACAGGAAGATGTGGGAGGAAAGGGAAAAAAGAGCAGAAGTTTGTGGCTTATTCCCTGGGGAAGGCCTCCTTGTTCAAAGAAGTGACTTTTGGCCAATGATGTTTCAATAACAGTCTTTCATGGCGTCTCAAACAGCAACAACAACAAAAGATTTATTTATATGATTTTTCTCTGGAGCTCTGGAGGCGGGCAGCTGGGATTCCTAGCCATCTGAGTCCCTAGGATTAGATCCAACAGAAGAAAATAGAATGTGAACAGGAACATCAAGGCTAATCATCATTAGTGTTGTTTAAAAAAACAAAACAAAAAAACTTTCCATTAGGTACAACATTCACCAAACACTCTGTATAAATCTCCATCCCATGCTTCTATCTGTTTTGTACCAGTGGTGTGCTGGAGCTGGCCCCATACTGGCTCATGTATATCAACCATTAAGTATTCAGAGATTTTGTGATCTCATTGTTAAGGTCAACCATTATTAAAAACTAAGTTTTGTAAACTTAGTCACACAAATGATATAAGCGATATCAAAATAAAAGGGAGTAAATACTCAAAAGCAACCACTTCCTAATTTTTTATTGCATTGTTTCAAGTCATATTTTGCTTCTATTTTACCTGTATGGCAAAGAGCCACTGAATGACATGGCTACTATGTATCTCTTCCTGACTCTTTGTTCAGTGATTAAGTGAATCCACATTAGTGCCCTGAAATTGACCATGAAACTAACCATGGTGGGAGTATTTACACCAGGGAAATTGGCCAACACTTTGGTGGCCTGTTCCGGGAGCTTATTGTTGAACTTTTACCAACACTCACAGCCCCACATTTTCCACATTGTTTCATTATCCTCACTGCCCCCTGGCCTTTGGATTTTTGCTCAGTCCTGCCTCTTTGATGATTTCCCCGATCACCCCCAGCCTACTGTGACTTCCTGCACTGGACTCCCATTGCCTTTGGCTTCAACCAGCCCTTGGTTAAAAGTTCAAGGAAATACAACAAACTTTTTACACGGCTATAAGCTTTTCTTCTGCCATCGTCTAAGTAGATTATGTGCTCTTTCAGGACAGAAGTTGAGGACACAGCAAATATTCACAGACACTTACTGAATGGAAATTTCCACATGGAACTTCCTAGTAACTTGACTGGGTCCCAGTTCCCAAGGAGCGTCTAACCAAATGAGGAAAAGATGGATACTGACCAATTTAGATGCAATTTTTTTTTTCTTTTTGTAGGACAATTTCAATATTACTTGCTTGAAATGTCTCCAAACACTCAAAAAGTCACTCTGATGCTGCCTCTGATGAGCGTAAATTAGATCAAGTGTGTCTTTTTTTCCCTCCCAAAGTGATTCTTGGTTCAGAACTTGATGGAGATAGACATCAAGTTGATTTCTGAAAGATGGAGGTGAAAGGAAGACTCTGAGGAGGGTCTAGTCTACCTCAGCCTGGTACCCCCAACCCCACCAGCTCAGCAGCCTCCAAGAGGTATGGTGACTCTGAGGCTAGAGCCTTCTCTCAGGGTGGGCTGGTGGGGGGTGCCCCGCACTGACACCTTGCCAGGGAGCAGCTAGTGGAAGAAGAGGCACAGGAGGAAAGCTGGCTGCGTGAAGGGAAAACAACTCTCTGGGAAGAAAAGGGGCTCCAACCACAAGTGACATTTGGCATTTGCAGAGGAAGCAGCCATAGACGGGAGATCACAGCTGGTTTGACTTACAAATAACAAATCCAATCCTGTTTCTTGCAGCTTGTCTTCTCTCTGTAAACACAGACGAAGCTATCCACAGATGCAGGTTCAAATTACCCTGGTGTTCCAGAGCTCAGCGTGGGGGCCTTGGGGGTGGGCTGTGGAGGAGTTCTTGGATGGTTCTTCTCTCCACTCTACCCCACCAACTGCGGGTGACGCGTTGGGGGAGAGAATGCAGTGATGGAGAAGGGAGACCAGGTGGGGTGACACTTGAGGGGAATGAGGGCCTGAATCTTATCAAGGGAGTAAGAAAGAGCATCCGGAATTAGAGAGCTTCCCTCTCCCAGGACCTTTTGGGAAAAAGAATTCTGGTGAGTTGTTCCAGCCCCAGCAGCATCTGCTGTATTCCATAAAGATGCTTGCTTTGACAGCTTCTTGAAATTCTGGTCGCTGCCAAATTCATCCTGTAAATCCACTTATTGCCTTTGTTTGTCTTTTTTTCTTTTTTCCTCTCTCTCTCCTTTTCTTTTTTGGGGTTGGGGTGGGGTGGGGTGCAAGGTGGGGATGGGGAGGGCTCGACTTTTAGCCAAAACGACCCATTCTGGGTAAGAGAAACAAACCCACAGAGTGCGTGTCACCAGCGGCCAGGACGTCTTTCCTAAAATTGCGGAGCAGACACATGTGGCCTCCCGCTGTTTGCTTCTAGAGAGCAGACCCTCTTTCTCAGCAAGCTCTGCTCCTGAGACAGTGGATCTGGAAGCTGCCCAAGTCCAGCTTTGCAGAGAGGAACTCAATTATCCCTTTTCTCTTCTCCCAATGGCACCATCATTCTCCAGAGCACAGGCTTTTAGGAAATGGCGTCACTTCGGAGGAAATTCACTTTGGGAGCTCCTGCATTCCTGACGAGGAATCCAGGAATGTTTCAGGGTCCTAAAGGGACTCACCCGGGTCTGCACTGGGTCAGTCCTGGCTGGCTAGGGCATTCCCCTTAGCTGGGACCAGACCTCCCCTTTGCGTGACCTGTTCCTCCTCCAGGTCTCTGCGGGTGGTTTTGCCCATTTGCCCCACTCCCAAGGCCACAGGCGGGCCTTGCTAATGCTCTAGCATCCTGGGACTCAGGGAGGCTGGGCTGAAGCCCAGGGATCCTCCCACCCCCGTTGTTGTCTGGAGCGCCATCTGGTTGGGAGGTTTATCACCCACTGTTATCTCTTGCGTTCCTCAAGGCAGCTTAAACCTATTAATTCCTTATCTTGTCATCACAGGCTAAATGAAAGCATCCTCTGCTAGGCTGCCTCCCTTTGGAACAAAACTCTCTTACCTCTTGCTCACCCCCACGTCCTTGGCCTCTGTGTGTTTCTTAGGACTCCTCTTCTAGCTCCCTGTGAAGTGCTTTGGTTTAAAACCCGCTGAGGAACCTGCCCAGGAGAGGGAACACCTGGAGAAAACCCAGAGGGGCTGGCTGCCTGGACGGGATGTCCCCTGGAGGCACACTCTGGCTCCTAAATGAATCTCCGGGGCCTCAGAGGCCTAAGCATTGTCCATTCCAGTCTCAGTGCTGCGACCCAGGCGGATTTTTCCAACATCAGGAGCTCAGGGCTCCTTTTTTGTTTGTTTTTTATTTGCTTCAGCGAAGCCTTGCCCAAGGCATTTGGGATCTTTTGGTTCTCCCATCAGAGTTGGAACCCATACCCCCTGCAGCGGAAGCACACAGAAGCTCCCTTTTAACTGTGAAAAGATTGTAAGAGGCTTTTTGCAGTTAAAAGCAACCCCTACAGTGGTTCAGTTCAGTTGCTCAGTCATGTCCAACTCTTTGCAACCCCATGGACTGCAGCACACCAGGCCTCTCTGTCCATCACCAACTCCCGGAGTTTATTCAAACTCAAATCCACTGAGTCGGTGATGCCATCCAACCATCCCATCGTCCGTCGTCCCCTTCTCCTCCCGCCTTCAATCTTTCCCAGCATCAGAGTCTTTTCCAGTGAGTCAGTTCTTCACATCAGGTGGCCAAAGTATTGGAGTTTCAGCTTCAGCATCTGTCCTTCCAATGAATATTCAGGACTGATTTCCTTCAGGATGGACTGGTTGGATCTCCTTGCAGTCCAAGGGACTCTCAAGTCTTCTCCAACACCACAGTTCAAAAGCATCAATTCTTTGGTGCTCAGCTTTCTTTATAGTCCAACTCTCTCATCCATACATGGCCACAGGAAAGTGAATAAACTAGAATGTGGGGAGAGCGGGGGGCGGGTGCTGGAGCCGGGAGGAGACAGGAGAACTGCTGTGCTGGGGGTTCCTGCCCGGTGTTGCCCCAAACCTGGGAGGCCAGACAGTCAGGCCCGCCATCCATTTCTCTTGCCTCCTTGCTCAGAGCAGATGGAAGGTGTGGGAGGCAGTACAGTCGACCTCTCTGTGCTCCAAAGAGACAGACCCCTCTGCAGGGTAGGATTTGGCATCTCCAAGGGTCAGGTTCAGAGACCAAAGAAAGAAGAAAGGCTTACCTCTTCCAGATTCCTTTCTGGTCCCGAGGACGTGTTTTCTCTGAATCACCTCAGCCAACTGCCCTCCTGGTCTCGTTGCCCAGCTCTAGGGCCTGTGGCCCCCGTGGCTGCCACTGGCAGGTGTCATGGGTCAAGCGACCCTTGAGACCATGAAGGACCCACCCCTGCAGTGGGAGTGGGTGGATCTGCCCCCTTTCTAGCCAGCCCCAAGTACCCGCGGGGCAGTCATTGAATCACGCCTTTATCCTCTGAGCATCTCTCATCAAGGCCAGCAGGGATGCTCACGTCCTAAGGCCTCGTCCTTTGGGACCTGTCAGCCAGCCTCTCCCCATTCGGTTCCCCCCTCCATTCCAAAACCCTTCTCCATGTTTTCTCCTCTCTCTCTTCCTGTCTGACTGGCCACTTCATCTCAGTTTCCTTTGCTGGATCCCCCGCCCCTCTTCTTTCCATCTCCTAAATGGTGCAGTCCATGGCACGGTCCTCAGACCTCTTTTTCTTTTATCTTCCTCCTCCTCCTCCTCTCCTACAAGGTGAGCTCCTCCAGGAACATGGCTTTACATACCGCATAACTGCTGAGACTTCCAGATATCTCTCTCTCATGTGTCCCTCTCCACTTAATTACAGATTTAGATGCCCAACTGCTTAATCAACATCCCCTTTGGGTGTCTCGTGGACACCTCAAAAACCATAATGACCAAAACTCCACTCTGCCTTCAAAACAAGCTTAGAATCTGATTACCTCCTCCATTTCTACCACTTCTAACTCCAAGCATCTCTCCCCTGAAAGTGAAAGTGAAGTCGCTCAGTCTTGTCCGACTCTTGCAACCCCATGGACTGTAGCCTGCCAGGCTCTTCCATCCATGGGATTCTCCAGGCAAAAATATTGGAGTGCATTGCCATTTACTTCTCCAGGGGATCTTCCTGACGAAGGGATTCAACCTGGGTCTCCTGCATTGTAGGCAGACACTTCTACCATCTGAGCCAGCAGGGAAGTCTCCCCTATCTACTACAAACCCACAGGCCTCTCTCTTTTATCCTCCCCTCCTACAGTTAGTTTTCCTACAGCAACCAGAGTGAGTCCTATAAGACAGAAGTCAGATCGTGTGGCTCTTTTGCTCCAAATCCTTCAAGAGCTTCTCGTTTCACGTAGAATAAAAGCCAACGTTATTACAAATCCATCTAAAAGCCCCACACAAGCAAGAAGGCTTGAAGGATGTGAGGGTGGGATGAGCTGAAGGAAGGAAGCCTGCCTCACAGACATCCAGGGGGTGGAGGCGGGACATCTAGGGTGAACGTGGCGAGGAAAGGATGCACCTAGCTTCAGGAGGAGACAGGACCTTGCTCTTCTCTCTGCCTTCCTTTCCTGCCTCTCACCCCTGCCATGGGGTGAACAGTGTTCCCCCAAATCTGCATCTACCCAGAACCTCAGAACGTGCCCTTGGGGTTTGGAAATAGGCAGATATAATTAGCTAAGGATCGACACGGGATCGAGTTAGAAAGATCCCTAAATCCAATGACTGGTGTCCTTCCAGGAGGAGAAGAAGACTCAGAGTGAGAGAGAGAGGGCCACGTGAAAACAGAGCAGGGCAGAGGTTGGGTCATGCAGCTGCAAGCCAAGGAGTGCCCAGGGCCAAGCTCATGGAGAAAGAAGCAAGGAAGGATCTTTCCTTACAGCCTTACAGGAAGCGTGGCCCTGCTGATACCTTGATTTCAGACTCGTAGCCTCCAGAACTATAAAGAGAGCCAATTTCTATTATTTGAAGCCACCGAGTTTTGGGTAATTTGTTCTGACAGCCCTCAGAAATTCAGATAACCCTTATGCCTTCATTTGGTTGCAGCCACGTGGGTTTCCTGCATCTCTGCATCTGGATAAGGAAGATGCCAGAAGGGTTTCATCAAGATGGAAGGAGTCCCGACCTGAGAGACGGTGACTTTGCCCACGTCCCTCGAGCTCCCTGAGCCTCACACATTTCCCTTGTGTATCAGACAAGATAATTCCTACACTTTCTCCAGTTCTGAGAGCTGACGATTCTCCTAATCAATGGTGCAGACCCAAATGCACACGGTGAGGGCAATTCTCCTTAGATGACCTTAGGTTTATCCAGAGCTGGGGGACCTGCTGCAGACCTGTGCAGTGGAAGACATTCCCCCCTCATCAGGCACCTAAATGCCACAGGGAGCTGGACCAGTCCCTAGAAAGAAATCCGATCCATGTGTGCCAAACAGAACCATTTGGTACAACTGTGTGCGTGATCTCACTACAGTATTGAGAGCTACTCGAAACCAACATCTCTGAATGTGAAGCGCTGGTCATGTGATGAACACTCACTCTTGGCACCAGAAAATCCAGCAGCAAGCCGATGGATTCAGATACAAGCTTGGTATCAACTTTAGTTTTCAAGAACGAAGGCTTCTTGAGATGGGTTTTGGACATCCTATTCCAACACACTCCAATACTGTGGCCACCTGAGGCAAAGAACCGACTCATTGGAAAAGACCCTGATGCTGGGAAAGATTGAAGGTGGGAGGAGAAGGGGATGACAGAGGATGAGATGGCTGGATGGCATCACCGACTCAATGGACTTGAGTTTGAGTAGAGTCTGGGAGTTGGTGATGGACAGGGAAGCCTGGCGTGCTTCGGTCTATGGGGTGGCAAAAAGTCAGACACGACTGAGCGACTGAACTGAACTGAACTGATTCCAACACATTTAGTGTAGGGCTGGGAGAGGGGTAATCACAGCATTTTAGAGGCAGCAGAGAGCTCCTGGAATCTGCCCTTCTCTTCAACAGCAAGATGTCAAGGCTCTGACTGCTGAGGTTATTTGCCCAGGCAACCCACTCCAGTATTCTTGCCTAGAGAATCCCATGGACAGAGGAGCCTGGTGGGCTACAGTCCATGCGGTCGCAAAGAGTCAGACATGACTGAAGTGACTAAACACGCATGTGTGCATGTGAAGATGAGATGGAAAGAGTCCGTCTCATTTCCCAGAAGCCCCCCCACACCCCCACACCCTACGCTCGAGTGCAAGTTCCCCACACATTCTGCCGACTTCAGAGTTCATGCTGGCCTAGGGTCTTCTGATCCGTGCTTTTTGCTATGGAGCCACTTCTTCCCCCCCTACTAACGGGGAAGCTGCCTGATTTTATTTTGCACAGAGCCACCTTATAGCTTTTAAACCACAGAAGTTAAGTTCACAAGATTCTTTTCCCTTTATTTATTTATTTATTTATTTTTTCTTACGGCTCTTCAAAGACAGAAAACAACAACCATTTCCAATCTGATCCAAGACCACAGGATTGTTTTTAATTCCATTCATCAGTATCTCATTCACCCCAAGAGACTATGGGATGTTTCCATATTTACATAATGGGCTCATCATTTTAAGCTCCATAGGGCCCTTTCTGACATGGTGGCAATTATGTTTCCCTGTAAGCTTCCAAGTTTACTGTAAAGGCCAAAAGGGTCTCAGACACCCAGAAAACATACTTTTTATGTTTTTATAAACTCTATAAAATTGTAATTGGATCAAACTTTGCATTCAAAAGCACATTCTTCAGGAATATTTTATATGCACATAAAACACCGAGAAAATGTTAACATTATGATCTTAACTGTTTGCACATTGGAACCAGCTAAAAGTTAGGAAAATGCGATCCATCTGTTCTCGTCTTTGAAACTTGATTATTCTGAGAGCACAAAAGAGGGCCTGGGGGAGTTTGACACGGCATCTCCTGTTATCAGGCGACATGGGTGTGGTGGGGAATGTTGGGGGAGGGGATCCCACTGAGGGCAGCTGCACCCCTGACCTTCTCTCCAAACTAAGGTTTGGCCAATCCAGAAGCCTTGGCTCTAATGCTGCATCCTCCAAGAGGCCGGGCAAGGAAGGGTGTTCCTGGGTCCCCATGGCTGGACTCTGCCCTCAGGCACCTGAGGAGCTTCTGAGAATCCTTTCCCCGGGTCCTGGCTAATTCCCAGGGGCACCCAGATGGCGACACCCAGGTTCTGCTCCAACCCTTAAGTCCTATTTGTTCCAGACTCTCCATTAGGTGTTTATTAGCCTTCATTAGCAAGTGCTAGTGGCCTAATTAGTTCAAGCTGAGTGGAGGGGGGACAGGGTGGCGGGGGGGGGGGGGGGGTGGCAGAAGTGGGGGGGGGGGGGACAAGGAAAGCTTAAAAGCAGTAGCCAACCCCATGATTTCTCCGCGGATCCCTGGCCCCCAGCTCCCGCGTCTGATCTGTTAGCTAGCAAGCTGGGTCCCCCGTTACCACATGTACAAAGTGCTTGGCTCACACAGGGAGAAGTTCCCTGGGGAGGTCTCAGTCCTTGCTGGCAGAGAGGCTGGCTCCTCCTGGCCTGCTGAGAGGCCCTCTCTCTGGAAGAACACGGCTACACCCACAGGTGATGGGGACCAGCCCATCAGGGCACTGCAGGCCAAAGGCAAGAGCGTTTCTCCCTGGAGGAGGGGGGCGGGGTCTCAGGTGGAGAAACTGCCCTGGAAGGGCCACCAGGTCCCATTCACCCTCAGCTTTAAAGGGGACCCACAGGTCTGCAACGTTATTGGACAGGGGTTCTGACTACGCCAGTGAAGAGGATGTTGAAGTGAAGTGAAAGTCACCCAGTAGTGTCTGACTCTTTGTGACCCCATGGGATTCTCCAGGCCAGAATACTGGAGTGGGTAGCCATTCCCTTCTCCAGGGGATCGTCCCAACCCAGAGATCGAACCAGTGTCTCCTGCATTGCCGGCAAATTCTTTACCAGCTGAGCTACCAGGAATCCCTAAAGAGGATATTGCTCCATCGCTAATAAAATCCGAGCAGCAGTTCTCAACTTTCTGTCTGCCTAAGAATCGCCTGGAAATCTGTTAAAATGCAGACTCCTGGGCCCCCGCTGTGTATCCAGCAGGATCTCTGAGAGTAAGGCTCAGGGATTTGCAGCCCAAAGTCCACAGGTGTTTCATGAATGACACATTCAAAGATTGCTGGGAAACAATAGGTTTTTGTGTTTTGTTTTTTTTTTAATTACTTTTGGCTGCTCTGGGTCTTTGATGCTTTGCGGGGTTGTCTCTAGTTGCAGAGAGCAGGGGCTACTCTTCATTGCTTGCACAGTCCTCTCATCGTGGTGGCCTCTGTCCTTGAGGAACACAGGCTACAGGCTCCCCAGCCCTCGAGTGCCAGCTCAGTAGTTGTGGAGCATCGGGGCTTAGTTGCTTCCTGGCACATGGAATCTCCCCCTACCAGGGAGGGAACGTTTGTCCCCTGCACTGGCAGGCAGATGCCTAGACACTGTGCCGCCAGGGAAGTCCCAGAAAAATGTTTAATAAAGATCACTCACCAAGTCATCTCCGCTGATTCCCTACGATGTAGAAGGTACAGGGGATGGAGGTGGGATGGGGACGTATGTGGGAGTGTGTGGCTGAGATGGTGGGGGATATTGGAGAGGAGACAATCAAGGAACCAGGAGGCCAGTGGGAGAAGCTTGTGGTCAGGGGTGGGGTCCATGAGGAAAACACACCATTGCGCCCACTACCACCACCCTCCAAGGCAAGGTGGGGTGAGCAGAAACTCTCAGGAAGGGCCTGTGACCCCATCTGGGGGAAAAGGGAAGACCTCCCAGACAACATAGCATCTGTAAGTAAGTAATTGCTAGTTGCTCAGTCATTTCTGACCCTGCAACCCCATGGACTATAGCCCACCAGGGTCCTCTGTCCATGGGATTCTTCAGCCAAGAATACTGGAGTGGGTAGCCATTCCCTTCTCTAAGAGATCTTCCCCCACCCAGGGGCCGAACCCAGGTCTCCCACGTGGCAGGCAGATTCTTGACTATCTGAGCCAGCAGAGAAGCCAAACAGCATTTGGACAGGAGCTAGAGAAGACAGCCCGGCAAAGGGCGTCCAGGGCGAGGGGCGCCAGGCACAGGGAGGTGACCTGGGTCGTGAACATGGCTTACAATTGTTCATCCACAGCACCAGCAGAAGGGGCTGTGAGAAGTGGGGCGGGGTGTTTGTGAAGAGAGAATTCTGGCTCCAAATTTATGTAAGAAACGTGGGAAGTCCCTGAAAAAGACTAAGATCTTTCTAGCTCTGGTTTGGAGAGCAAGTTGGAGGAGATCAAGCCTGGGGGCAAGGCCCAGGGTCTGATGGAGTCATTTCTCTCCTCAAAGCCAGGCCACCTTGCTGGCCTTCACAAAACTGGGCTAGTTTCAGAAGGCACCTCCTCTGGTTCACCAGGCTCGTGGCAGGCCACCAGCCGGCAGGAGTGCTCCCTCCTGGCCTGGAGCGTTAGCACACAATGCAGCTGGAAAGAAGACACCATTTCCCTGGTGGAGGAATTCTTGATGAAGGGTAATGAAAATTCTGTGCAAACTGAGAATAAATTTGCCATTTCTCAGCTGCAAGTTCCCTCTGAGAGATGACTAATCCATGAGAAGTTCCTCAGACCTGCTGTTGCTTGGGTTTCTGTGATTATCCCTGGATCCCAGTCGCTGCCCCATCCCATGTCTGCTCAGACTCTGCTGGAATTGTCTCACTAAGTTTCTCCCTCTACTCTTCCACTCTGGAATTATGAACACTCCCGCCATTATTAGCACCCAGAATAAAAATAAAAGAGCATTGAGGAATATGCAGAGCCAACCCATCACCCATTACTCATCACTCCAGGTTTATGCAGTTAGATCTGCTTGCCGCCTCATGGTAAGGCCAATCTACTAACACAGGGTTGCGGTAAAAGAAAGTATAGCATTTCTTGCAAGGTCAAACAAGGAGTCCAGACAGCTAGTGCTCAAAAGACTGGAACTCCCTGGTGGCTTTCAGGGAAATGTTTTTAAAGACAGAGGGAGGGGGAGGGCTGCAGGATGTGTGACCAGCTCATGGATGTTCTTCTGATTGGTTGGTGGTGAGGTCATCAGGAGTCAGCATCATCCGCCAGAAACTTTCTGGTTCCATGGGGTTTACATGTTCATGGACAGCTTGCAATTAACTTCTTCCACCTGGTAGGGGTTTCAGTATCTGCAAAGCAGCTCAAAGGATTTGGCACAGAATGTTATCAATAGCCCTCGAGGAAGAACTAAAGGTCCTTGACTTTCTTTTAATGACTAATTTATTATTTTTTTCTCTAGCTTGACTATTTCCCTTTGTTTCTGTTTTCTCACCTCTAATTAAATTTGTTCTTTGGAACTCAGGGAGGGCCTAGGAGGCTGCAGTTTTTCTACAAACAAGAGGCAAGTACAGGACCTGGGTTGGGGGTGGGGGGAATGTCTGTCCTGGAAGGCCCCTGAGAGTCCTGCTCAGCTACATACTCAGGTAGCCAAAGTGAAGTCGCTCAGTCGTGTCTGACTTTTTGCGACCCCATGGACTGTAGCCTACCAGGCTCCTCTGTCCATGGGATTTTCCAGGCAATAGTACTGGAGTGGATTGCCATTTCCTTCTCCAGGGGATCTTCCCAAACCAGGGATTGAACCCGGGTCTCCTGCATTGTACACAGACGCTTTACCGTCTGAGCCACCAGGGAAGGCCTAAAGCTGACTGCTTAACTCCTGCCCTTAGAAACCACCTCCAGCTTGGTTGTGCACCGAGGCTCCAGGGTGGACCCTACACACTGCTGCCGCCTGCCCCACAGCCCGGCTGAACAGGCAAAGGTGCTTCCTGCCAGGGATTGGCACAGCCAGGCTGGGTTTCCTGCTCCTCCCTTCACCTCCTCTCTCTCCTACTGCGCCCCGTCTGCCCTGGGCACCCACAGCCCCAGCACCACACACGCGCATTCTGATCCGTCTGATAGTCAAAGGAAGCAGGAATCAGAGCTCATCTCTTCCTGCTCCTCCAGCCACACTCCCCCAGGCTTCAGCAAACACCAGGTAGATGGTGGAAGATGAGCCCCTGGGCTCTGGAGTCAGAGAAACCTGGGTCCAAATCTGTCCTCTTGCAGCTCTGTAACCTCAAGCAAGGCATTTCCACTCTCTGGCCTCAGTTTCTTCACCTGTAGTGTGCTGATTATAGCTTGTGACCGCCCTTGGCCCGTTATGACAATGAAATTAGAGGGGGAAAGTGAGTGTAAATTTCCATAAGTCATTAACTCTCTGTAAGCCTGGATTTCCTCATTCAAGAAACAGAAAAATATATTCATGTATTCTAAATCATTGATTTGTGGAGAACAAACAGATAATATACATGGAAGCACCTGGTGGCTCAGTGATAAAGCATCTGCCCGCCAATGAAGGAGATCCAGATCTTATCCCAGACATGGGAAGATCCCCTGGAGAAGGGAAGGGCAACCCGCTCCAATATTCTTGCCTGGAGAATCCCAGGGACAGAGGAGCCTGGTGGGCTACAAGCCATGGGGTCGCAAACAGTCAGACTTGACTTAGTGAATAAAACAACAACATACTGTATATGATTTTATATATATAACTATTATTAAACAAATCCCTATCTGTATGTTACAGGTATTGTAATGTTCATTACTTTGTAATACATGTATATTACAATGCTATGTGATACAAAGAAAATGAGTATCTAAACTATAGAAGTATTTAAGCCCAAAATGAAACACATTGAGAGTATAAATAAGCTTTAAAATGGTAATAGTGCTTTCTAAATCTCAAAGGAATTTTCCTGTACATTCCGTCTATTAAAAGATGCAGGGCACAGTGGGGTAAAGTCACAGAGACCTGGATCTAAATTCTTGCTTTACCGCTTATTCATACCATTACCATGGGCAAGTTAACTAATCTCCCAGAACTAAAATTTCTTGTTTTTTGACATGATTAGGATAATGCCTACCTCACAGAGTTATTAGCAGAGCTAAGACCAGAGTGAGGTAAGCAAAACACTTGAATCGGGCACAGAATGCAAGGGAGCACCAAAAAAACCTCAGCAATCAGATAAATAACATTTTCATGCATTATTTTTTAAAAATTAAAGTTAATGTAAAGAGATGCATGATGAGAAAAAGTAGGGTTGGTATCATTGGTTTTCCCTTTTGCTTTATATTACAATACAGCTCAGCGCAGCTCTGGGTGTAAGTGAGTTAATAATAAACTGAATGGCACAATGAATGTTGACATCTAGAATGAAGCATGGCACATAGGAAGGACTCCATGAATTTTTGAAGGAAGGAGTTGATGGACCAATGATTATTTCCTGTCTGAGTCTCAGAGCTGCTGCAAGAGCAAGAGATGATAAGTATAAAACTTGCACTATAGAGCGAGTGATATTCAGTTGTAGAGAGTTTTCTTTTATCTACAAAATACTTTCACCTGTCCCCATCTTTTCATCCTCATAATGAGGCAGCTGGACCTGGATGTGTACATTTCACACATGAGGAATGAGTAGGTGAAGTGAAAGCCAACAACGAGCCAGGACACACACCCTCTTACTCCTCAGACGTGCTCTTTGCAAAACGCTCCACTTCGCCTGTTCACATCTCACAGGCACTGTGAAATCGTGGCTGTGATGGTCAAGACTGAGGACGCTGACATTCACCTCCAGCCATGCCCTCGGGCCTCCCGTTGCCCTCTGCTCAGTCTCCGGATGGAAGATCCCACAGCGGTGGGCGCTGGCGGCTGATGCTCCGGAAGCAAAGGCCTTCCCGTATCCCCACTTGATCCTGACCAGCGCATCCTGCCAGAGCTGAAAACGAGATACAGAGAATGGGGAGGGTGCTCCTGCGGAGAGGGGCTGTCACCCTGTGAGACGATGCTGTGACTCGTGGATGCTGGAGGGAGGCTGACAAGAAAATAAGAACGTCGGCTGCTTCACGTGGGATTGCCAATCTCAGGTTTCCTGTGAACCGCCTGTGATAAAACAGAATGGGGACTCCTAACAAAACACGTGCGCATGGGCAACGAGACCAATAGCGTGAGAAAGCTCATGATGCGAATTTACCCGGGCTCTTTCCACCCCGTACCACCTATTACGGCTCTTCCTGGGACAATTGTTTAAAAAATATATACATTTATTTATTTTATTTTTTGGCAGTGGCGGATCTTCGTTGCTGTGTGTGGGCTTTCTCTAGGTGTGGCAAGCGGGGCCTTCTCTTTGTTTTGGTGCAAGAACATCTCACTGTGGGCGGCTTCTCTTCCTGCCGAGCACAGGCTCTGGTGCACAAGGCCCAGCAGTTGCGGTTCCCCGGGCTCTCGAGCACAGGCTCGGTAGTTGTGGACTTAGTCGCTCCGTGGCACATGGGATCTTCCTGGATCAGGGATTGAACTGGTGTTCCTTGCATTGCAGGGCAGATTCTTCCCCACTGGACCACCAGGAAACCCTGGGACAACCACTTTTAAAGTCTCTCGCTTCTTCTCTTTTTTCTTATAAAACTAAAGCAAATGCTTCACTAAGACCATGATGTCTTACTGCATAAAGTGGGAACTATTGAAGACCTATTGGAACCATGTGAACGAGAGGCTTTAACGCACATGCTCTCATCTTCTCCAGGTCATCGCCTCCGAATGTTGGATATTTACGCCATGAATTTTATTCTTCTTGGTTTCCTTTCCATCTTTGAATAATATAAACATTTGTTTCTTGCTCCATCAACTCTCACAGCACCCCCTACCTTGATGCTGCAGTGAAGGTGTGGGTACCCATCTTCTCCAGGCTCATCCACATCTCGCCTTGGGTCAGGTAACTCTATTCAAATTGACAGACAGGGCTGCCCCGTCCACCCAGCAGCCACACCTGAATCTACCACGCTCCAGTAACTCTAAAATCTGAAAACCAACAGCATTTACATCAAGATCGCTGGCGACATAGTGTCCGATTGAAGTGAAGTGTCAGTCACCCAGTCATGTCTGTCTCTTTGCGACCTCATGGACTGTAATCAGGGGCTCCTCTGTCCATGCGAGTCTTCAGGCAGGAATACTGGAGTGGGTGGCCATTCCCTTCTCCAGCGGATCTTCCTGACCCAGGAATGGAACCCAGGTTTCCTGCATTGCAGGCAGAGTCTTTACTATCTGAGCTACCAGGGAAGCCCCGGAGAAGGCAATGGCACCCCACTCCAGTACACTTGCCTGGAAAATCCCATGGACGGAGGAGCCTGGAAGGCTGCAGTCCATGAGGTCACTGAGGGTCGGACACGACTGAGCGACTTCACTTTCACTTTTCACTTTCATGCATTGGAGAAGGAAATGGCAACCCACTCCAGTGTTCTTGCCTGGAGAATCTCAGGGACGGGGGAGCCTGGTGGGCTGCCGTCTATGGGGTCGCACAGAGTCGGACACGACTGAAGTGACTTAGCAGCAGGGAAGCCCAGTCAATTACGGACCAACAAGTATGCACCTGCCGAAGTGTATACAGAATGAAAAAGCCAAGGGCCCTTGTGATCAAGATGATCACAATCTGATGATGAGGACAGAGCCGTTCTGCTACACCAGCAGCAGAAATCCCCAGCTAAGTTTGTTACCCTCCCTAGATGCTTGTCAGAATTTGGAGTCATTCACTCACAGAACAAGTATTTATTGACTCTGTATCGTGGGCAAGGCACTCAACAAGGTGCTGGGGCTGCAGAGCCTACAGAAGGGGTGGAGCGGGGGTGGGCGGGAAACATGGCCCTGATCTTATTTCATGCAGGAGACATGTATAAGCAAATAATCACACCACAAATCTCTAAATGGTATCACATATGGTATGTGGTACAGAATGGCATAGTGTAGTACATAGAGATTTTAAATAAAGTTACAAATTGTGATAAAGGTCATGAAGGAAAGGAAAAGAACTTATAAGAAAGAAAGCTTCCTAAATAGAAGTTTCATGAAACAAGTGGACAAATTTTTCTAAGCTCCAAGGACTACATATCATGGGGATTTTCTGTTCCTTGAAAGTGTGAATGACACTCACTCTTCCCAAGCATGAACCAATTTATACTTCCATCTGCCCCGCTTCATGCACTGTCCCAATGCTAAATATTGTCATTTTTAATCATTACCAACTGGGGAGGCAAAATAATGGTAATCACGATTTTATTTTTATTTTATTCGACAACATTCATTCCACAAATAGAGAATGCTGCTGCTGCTAAGTCGCTTCAGTCATGTCCGACTCTGTGCGACCCCATAGATGGCAGCCCACCAGGCTCCCCCGTCCCTGGGATTCTCCAGGCAAGAACACTGGAGTGGGTTGCCATTTCCTTCTCCGATGCATGAAACTGAAAAGTGAAAGTGAAGTCACTCAGTCGTATCCAACTCTTCGAGACCACATGGACTGCAGCCTACCAGGCTCCTCCATCCATGGGATTTTCCAGGCAAGAGAACTGGAGTGGGGTACCATCGCCTTCTCCAATAGAGAATGCTACGAAGTCATTATGCTACGTGTTGTGGATAAAATGATCCGTAAAACTGGTCTGATACTTATTTTTATGGATCATATAGTCTGGCAGCCTTTGTTTTTTGTTGGTTTTTAAAAGTTACAACATCTTCTTCGAAAGTTCTTAGCCTATTCATTGCAAATTGTTTCTTGAAGGAGGATTTCTATTTTTTTCACATACATGCATACATGAAACGCACATGATAGCTGTGTTCTCACTTTGATGTGTTGCCATGGAACCTTTGAAAATTTTAAGTAATTAGGAGAATAATATCCATGCCAGTTTTCCATGACACCTTTCCCTGGCCCCTTTCCCTGCCTTCTCAGCATCTCATGTCCCATTCTCTATATACCCCAGATAATGAAGTGAAAATCATTCAGTCATGTCTGACTCTTTGCGACTTCATGGACTGTACAGTCCATGGAATTCTCCAGGCCAGAATACTGGAGTGGGTAGCCTTTCCCTTCTCCAGGGGATCTTCCCAACCCAGGGATTGAACCCAGGTCTCTCGCATTGCAGGCGGATTCTCCACCAGCTGAGCCACACGGGAAGCCCAGGCTCCAGATAAGCCAAGTTGAAAAACTCATGGGTGTGCTTCCATATTTTTCTCTATAACCAGATAATATTGTGCACACACACACACACACACACACACACACACACAGAGGCATGCCCACAAGCACATACATACAAGCAGAACATTTATCTGATATCATTTGTTTATACACATTTTTCTCCATCTTGCATTACTCAGAAATTTCCTCAGGGAAATAGCTCCAAGTCATGTGGTGAGGCGCTCTCTCTCTCTTTTTTAATGGTTGCACAATATTTCATAGTGTGGGTGTATCATTATTAATTCAACCATTTTCTGATTGACAAAGAACTCGCTTTTTTCCTCCAATTCTTGGCCACTACAAGCAATACGGCAAGAAACGTATATGTGCTCGTGAAGTGTGTGTGTTGGCTTTTATGCAGTAAATTCCTGGAAGCATAGCTTGTTCTCAAAGGGTGTATAATATTTTAAATTTTAATAGATGTTCCCACTTGTCTTCCAAAAAGGGATGTAACACTTTGCATTTTGTAAACACGAATGTCTTTTAGCCATACCCCTGAGGATAAGCAGTTTGAGTTGTTTTAGTTTTGCAAGTCTAATAGGCATCCGCTGATACTTTCTTGTTGCTTTTCTTTGCATTTCCCTGCTTGCTAAGGAGTCAAAACTTCTTTTCATACAGTCTTTTACTATTTGTTTTGTAAATCGTCTATTCACACACACTGCCTGCTTTTCTCTGGCTTCATGTGTCTTTCGTCAATTTGTTAAAGCTCTTCACATGTTACAGGGCTTCCCAGGTGGTGCCAGTGGTCAAGCTGGCTCCTGCCAACGCAGGAGACATAAGAGATGTAGGTACAGAAACTCTTTGCCACCTACATTACAAATATTATTAACCTATAGATTTTGTGTATGGAAGTGTGTTCTATACAAAAAAGTTTAAGTGATTGTGTGGACAAATCAGCTTCACTTTTGTTTTGTTACTTCTGGGTTTCCAGTCTTGGAATCTCCCTAACTCCTATAGTCTATGTCTTTTTTATACAAAATTTAAATCTGTTCTTTTACATTTGTCTGACGTTTGTTTTTAATGCATCTGGAATTATTTCTGTGTTTGATACAAGAATGGGGTCCATTTTTTTCTTCCAAATGGATGTCCAGTTATGCCTACACGTCTATTAAAGAGCCCATTATTTTCCCTCTGAATTGAACCAGCACCACACTTGTCTTATGTTAAACTGTCAGCTATTCTGACATCTAATTCTGGATTGTTCAGCATGTTCCAATGACCCACTTGTCTTTCCCTACGTGTACACCATATTGGTTTATTACAGAGGTTTTATTATGTATATTGCATATGAAGCAAGTTCATATCACTCTCCTTTCTCGTAATAATCTTAGTTATTCTTGACCATTCTATCATGTAAAATTTAATATCATTTCATCTAGCTCTAAAACAAGCCCATCAAAAATTTAAATTGAAATTGCAACAATTGACAAGTCAGTTTGGGAGGATTATCATTTTTATTTTAGTATTCTCACATCCAAGAACACAATGTGACCTTCAGACCTAATGCCTGCTAGTAATAAATTTTTACATAGATTCTGGGTCTTTACTATTAAATAAAATTGTCACTATTTTAAATTCTACAATCTTTCTACTTTCATTGCTATGCATTTATTGTTAGGTAATGGAAAAACTCTAGCTTTTCATAAATTATTTTTCACCCCAATTCATTTATTAAATTTAGTAGGTTTTTACCCAACATAACTTGGATTTTCATAGTGTAAGATCTTATTAGTAGCAATAAGATCTCTTCTTTTCTAATACTTGTGCCTGTTTTCTTAATTTTTTTGCTTTATTACATTTACTAAAATCTCTGAAATAATGTTAAATAATAAGAGTAGTTGTAGGCACCCTTCTCTCTAGTTTTTTTATTGTTACTGAAATTGTCTTAATGTCTTCATTCTAGGGTAATATTTGCTACTGGATTTTGGTAGTCTTAAAATTTAAGGGTTTTCTCTTAAATAGGAATACTCTTTTTATTAATAATGACTGATAGATGTAATTCAAGGCTTTCTTGGCATTTACTGTTATATTCAGAGTCTTTTAATTTGATGAGTCAATTTGCTGTACTGCTTTTTTTTGTTGTTAGCTTTCTATTTCAGTAATTCTCCTTTTCTTTGTTTCTAGATGGTAATTTCCTTTTAAATTTTCTCTTTGATCCTGGTGTCTCTTGTTTCAAACAGTTAACATTGGTTAGTCCCCTTTAAATTGCTTATTTCTAATGTTATTGGTTCATCACTTCTGTCCTATTGGGGAGCGCCTTTGTCCTCACTAGACGAGATGCTACCCTACCATGAATTGTTCAGTTCAGTTCAGTTCAGTCACTCAGTCGTGTCCGACTCTTTGCAACCCCATGAATCGCAGCACGCCAGGCCTCCCTGTCCATCACCAACTCCCAGAGTACACTCAAACTCACGTCCATCGAGTCCGTAATGCCATCCAGCCATCTCATCCTGGGTCGTCCCCTTCTCCTCCTGCCCCCAATCCCTCCCAGCATCAGAGTCTTTTCCAATGAGTCAACTCTTCGCATGAGGTGGCCAAAGTACTAGAGCTTCAGCTTCAGCATCATTCCTTCCAAAGAAATCCCAGGGCTGATCTCCTTCAGAATGGACTGGTTGGATCTCCTTGCAGTCCAAGGGACTCTCAAGAGTCTTCTCCAACACCACAGTTCAAAAGCATCAATTCTTCGGCACTCAGCCTTCTTCACAGTCCAACTCTCAAATCCATACATGACCACTGGAAAAACCATAGCCTTGGCTAGACGGACCTTAGTCAGCAAAGTAATGTCTCTGCTTTTGAATATACTATCTAGGTTGGTCATAACTTTTCTTCCAAGGAGTAAGCGTCTTTTAATTTCGTGGCTGCAATCACCATCTACAGTGATTTTGGAGCCCCCCAAAATAAAGTCTGACACTGTTTCCACTGTTTCCCCATCTATTTCCCATGAAGTGATGGGACCGGATGCCATGATCTTCGTTTTCTGCATGTTGAGCTTTAAGCCAACTTTTTCACTCTCCTCTTTCACTTTTATCAAGAGGCTTTTTAGTTCCTCTTCACTTTCTGCCATAAGAGTGGTGTCATCTGCATATCTGAGCTTTTTGATATTTCTCCGGGCAATCTTGATTCCAGCTTGTGCTTCTTCCAGCCCAGCAGTTCTCATGATGTACTCTGCATAGAAGTTAAATAAGCAGGGTGACAATATACAGCCTTGACGTACTCCTTTTCCTATTTGGAACCAGTCTGTTGTTCCATGTCCAGTTCTAACTGTTGCTTCCTGACCTGCATACAGATTTCTCAAGAGGCAGGTTAGGTGGTCTGGTATTCCCATCTCTTTCAGAATTTTCCACAGTTTATTGTGATCCACACAGTCAAAGGCTTTGGCATAGTCAAGAAAGCAGAAATAGATGTTTTTCTGGAACTCTCTTGCTTTTCTGATGATCCAACGGATGTTGGCAATTTGATCTCTGGTTCCTCTGCCTTTTCTAAAACCAGCTTGAACATCAGGGAGTTCACGGTTCACGTGTTGCTGAAGCCTGGCTTGGAGAATTTTGAGCATTACTTTACTAGCATGTGAGATGAGTGCAATTGTGTGGTAGTTTGAACATTCTTTGTCATTGCCTTTCTTTGGGATTGGAATGAAAACGGACCTTTTCCAGTCCTGTGGCCACTGCTGAGTTTTCCAAATTTGTTGGCATATTGAGTGCAGCACTTTCACAGCATCATCTTTCAGGATTTGAAACAGCTCAACTGGAATTCCATCACCTCCACTAGCTTTGTTATGAACATATAAAAAGTAATGTGGGGGGAATAACCTAAGTGTCCACTGATGGATGAATGGATAAAAAATATGTATGCATATAACAGAATATTATTCAGCCATAAAAATGGAAATTTAGCCATGTGCCATAATATGAATGGATCATGAGGGCATTATGGTAAGTGAAATAATCTAGATGGATAAAGATAATACTACCTGATCTCACTTATATATGGAATCTAAAAAGGAAAAATCAAAATCATAGATACAAAGAACAAATTGGTGGGTGCCAGATGTGGGTGGTGGGGAGTAGGCAAAATGGGTGAAGAAGGTCAAAAGATTCAAATATTCAATTATAAAAGAAATAAGCTCTAGGGATATAATGTACAGCATGGTGACTATAGTTAATACTGTACTGTATATTTGTATATTGTATATTTGAAACTTACTAAGAGAGTAAATCTTAAAGTTTTCATCACAGAAAAAAGTTACAACTATGTGTGTTGATGGATACTAAGTAAACGTAGAGATCATTTAACAGCATGTGGCGATGGCTGTTTAGCAGCTGAGTTGTGTCCAACTCTTACGACCCCATGGACTGTAGCCCGCCAGGCTCCTCTGTCCATGGGATTCTCCAGGCAAGAATACTTGAGTGGGTTGCCATTTTCTTCTCCGGAGGATCTTCCGGATCCAGGAATCAAACCCAGGTCTCCTGCATTGCAGGCAGATTATTTACCGACTGAGCTACAAGGGAAGCCGTTAACAGCATATACATGTATTAAATCATTATACATGCATCAAATACCTGAAACTGTTGTATGTCACATCTTTCAGTTCAGGTCAGTCGCTCAGTCGTGTCCGACTCTTTGCGACCCCATGAATCTTAGGGAAAAAAATATTGCAGCAGCCTGGATGGACATAGAGATTATAATATTAAGTGAAGTAAGTCATACAGAGAAAGATAAATATCATATGACATTACTTATATGTCGGATCTAAACAACATTACAAATGAACCCATTTACAAAGTAGAAACAGACTCACAGACACAGAAAACAAACTTATTGTTACCAAAGGGAAAAGAGGAGGGAGGGATAAATAAGGAATTAAGAATTAACAGATACACAGTGCTATACATAAAATAAACAATAAGGACCTACATAGAGCACAGGGCCTATAGTCAATATCTTGTAATAACCTATAATGGAAAAGAATCTGGAAAAGAATATATATATATATATATTCATGTATATATATGAGTTACTTTTTTGTACACCTGAAACTAACATAACATTGTAAATAAGCAACACTTCAATTTAAAAGTGGAGAAGGAAATGGCAACCCACTCCAGTACTCTTGCCTGGAGAATCCCACGGACGGAGGAGCCTGGTGGGCTGCTGTCGATGGGGTCGCACAAAGTCAGACATGACTGAAGCGACCTAGCAGCAGCAGCAGCAGCAATTTTAAAATGTATATATATAGAATGTATGTTCTTCATTTTAAAAATTCAATGTGCTGATTGTGTCAAGGTTATTGATGCCATTATTCATTTCCTCCACGTTCTTTTAAAATCTGACACTCAGATTCAAATGTGCGAGAGGCAAATACGGAAGCCCTGGAGGCTCGTTTTCTTCTCCCTTCTGAGAGCTGCCTCGACTGGGCTGAGCCAATCTGCCAAGAGACAGGTGGTTGTCATCATTCTTGTTGTGTGAGGCTGTGCCCAGAACCCTCACTGTGCAGACCCCTAGCATTGATCTTGGATCCAGGAGATCCCTAGATGCAACTCTAGTTACCTAAGAAGCTAACCTATAAATACCTAGTGTGGGCACAAGGGTGTGCGTGTTCTGTCCTGGAGTGCTCTGAGATGGCCCACTGAGTGTGCGGCAGCAGATATCAGGACCCATCAGTTCAGTTCAGTTCAGTCGCTCAGTCATGTCCGACTCTTCACGACCCCATGAATCACAGCACACCAGGCCTCCCTGTCCATCACCAACTCCTGGAGTTCACTCACACTCACGCCCGTCGAGTCAGTGATGCCATCCAGCCATCTCATCTTCTGTTGTCCCCTTCTCCTCCTGCCCCCAATCCCTCCCAGCATCAGAATCTTTTCCAATGAGTCAACTCTTCGCATGAGGTGGCCAAAGTACTGGAGTTTCAGCTTTAGCATCATTCCTTCCAAAGAAATCCCAGGGCTAATCTCCTTCAGAATGGACTGGTTGGATCTCCTTGCAGTCCAAGGGACTCTCAAGAGTCTTCTCCAACACCACAGTTCAAAAGCATCAATTCTTTGGCACTCAGCCTTCTTCACAGTCCAACTCTCACATCCATACATGACCACAGGAAAAACCATAGCCTTGACTAGACGGACCTTAGTCAGCAAAGTAACGTTGCTGCTTTTGAATATAGCTCAGTCGGTAAAGAATCCGCCTGCAGTGCAGGAGACCCGGGTTCGATTCCTGGGTCAAGAAGATCCCCTGGAGAAGGAAATGGCAACCCACTCCAGCATTCTTACCTGGAGAGTCCCATGGACAGCTGAGCCTGGCAGAGTACATACAGTCCATGGGGTCGTAAGAGTCGGACATGACTTGGTGACTAAGCCACCACCGTGCTGTGGAATAGTAAGACTCCAGTGCAGCTGCCTCTCTGCTACTCTCCAGCTTGTAAGTGTTTCCAGTTAACCCTATGTTATCTGCAGCAAGTGACACCAGTGATGCGCACTCCTGACCCTTGCATAACTCAAACCCAAAGACGAGTAACTAAATTTTGCACTAAATTTCTTAGCAGGTTCTTTTACTTTGCTTTGGATTTATGACTGCACTGTTACGCAGTTTGGCACATATAAGTTGATTTTTCTCTTTCATTTGTTGTGTCTTTTATTATCGCGGAGGGCCTCTCTTCATTCTATTTAGTGCTTTCATCCTAAATCCCATTTTTTATATTGATAAATACTAATATCGGCCTCTCTGCTTTCCTTGGGTTTGCGTTTGTTGAATTCACCCATTCCTTTTATTATCTCTGTTGCTTTCTTTTAAGTGTGTTTCTTCTACACAGCACACTTTTATACTTAATTTTATTTATTTAAAATATCTGTGGCTGTTCTGGGCCTTTGCTGCTCTGCAGGCTTTGCTCTAGTTGCAGTGTGCAGGGGGCTACTCTCCAGTTGTGGTGCAGGGGCTTCTTATTGTGGGGGCTTCTCTTGTTGCAGAGCAAGCACTCTAAGGTGCATGGGTTTCAGTAGTCGCAGCTCCCGGGCCACAGAGCACGGGCTCAGTAGCTGTGACTCACAGGCTCAGCTGCTCCACAGCACGTGGGATCCTCCAGGATCAGGGATCGGACACCAGAGATCCAAAGTACCTTCACGGCTTCCCATTCAGAACGGGAGCTGCTGATGGCTGGAGGATCAGTGGAACCCTAGCCAACCCGGTTCATCTCACAGGGACTCATGGTTAGCTCCTTGGCCACACAGGGCATAAATGGGGAAGAGTTTATTTCAGGCTGGCAAGGCCCTCGTGTTCCTTCCGTGCGCAGGGGTGTAAGAGCCATTTTGGTAAGAAGGGCCAAAGAGAAGCTTCTGAAACTGTTCCCATTCCCACGAGGAAGTAATTCAGAGGCAAGAGTTCAAGTCAAGAGGAAGGGCAGATATTGGTGTCCCCATCAAAGACTTAAAGGATGCAGGCAGGAGGTTGCCATCCTATCTTTGTTTAATTTATTCATAAGGCCCCTGAAGAAATCAGATGGATTAAGGCAGGAGACAAGGCTCTGCTGTAAACTTAATCAAGTAATAGACTCAGCTAAACCTTCTGGTGCGATATCTTTGCTGGAATAGATTAACAGAGCCTCTGGCACTAGACTTAGCAAACACAATCTTTTAAACCCTGGCTGTAAAACAGCTCAAAAGCAATTTGCTTTTACATCAAGATGCCAGCAGTATACACACGCTATCATCCCCCAGCGCGCTGTTAGCTCTCTGACTTTCTGTCATTGTACTGTTGCAAAGCAAGCAGGAATGAGCCTCAATAAGAAGCAACATTTTGTCTCCAAGCATCCCTCAGAAAGTAAAAGGTTGCCTTACATTCAGCTCCTTACGAATTCCCAAACATTATCTGGTGTCTCTCAGTGACTTCATTTGTAAATAATAAAGTACTGCTTAGGGAGGACACACAAGCAGAAGAGACCCTTTAATGCTAGACTTGGATGTCCAGAGGTCAACTGATAGGATCTGTTCAAAGAGAAGGGGGAAAAAAAAAGCAGCACCCTTTAATTAATTATAATTAGAACACATAATGATTATATATGCGTGTATGTGTTTGTTCCGCGTCACTCTTCACTAGAATGTAAGCTCCAAGAAGACAAGACATGTGCTCACCTGCATATTCCTGCACCTGGAACAGTGCCTGGCACATAGAAAATAAAAAATATTTGTGGAATGAATAAATAAACTCCTGGGGACATGAACTGACAATTGCAAATGTTGGGATTTGATGAGCTTCTAAATATCATTTTGAAAACAAGAGAAACAGAAACTTTTTTAGGCAAAAAACTGTTCATGGATGTTCATAGCAGATTTATTGATAAAAGCTAAAATTCAGAAACAGTCCAATGTCCTTCAGTGGGTAATGGCTAAATAACTGATTAACTCACACTACAGGCTTCCCTGGTGGCTCAGTGGTAAAGAATCTGCCTTCAGTGCAGAAGACTTAGGAAGATCCCCTGAAGGAGGAAATGGCCACCTACGCCAATATTTATTCCGGGAAAATCCCATGAATGAACAGAGGACCCTGGCAGGCTACAGTCCACAGAGTCACAAAGAGTCAGACATCACTGATCAAGTGAGCACTCACGCATGCAACCCATACTACAGAATGCAACTCAACAGTAAGAAGGCATGAACTATTGACACAGACAATAATTTGGATGAATCCCAAAGGAATTGTATAAGTGGGAAAAAAGCCAGTCCCCAAAAATTACATACTGTATGATTCCATTCATATAACATTCTTGAAATGACCAAAGTATGGAAACAGAGCAAATGAATGCCAGAGGTCAGGGATAGGCAGTGAGATGGTGGGAGGTAGATGTGATTATAAAAGAGTCGCAGGAGGGACCCCTGTGTGATCCAGCTGTGCTATAGCTTGACTGTAATGGTGGACACACAAATTTATATTTGTAATAAAATCACACAAATCTGAACACACACATACACATAACAGTACGCACAAACTGGAGAGACCAGAAGATCAATAGATCATGTTGGTGTCAGTTTTCTGAGTATCAGTTCAGTTCAGCTCAGTCGCTCAGTCGTGTCCGACTCTTTGCAACCCCATGAATCGCAGCACGCCAGGCCTCCCTGTCCATCACTAACTCCCAGAGTTCACTCAGACTCACGTCCATCGAGTCAGTGATGCCATCCAGCCATCTCATCCTGGGTCGTCCCCTTCTCCTCCTGCCCCCAATCCCTCCCAGCATCAGAGTCTTTTCCAATGAGTCAACTCTTCGCATGAGGTGGCCAAAGTACTAGAGCTTCAGCTTCAGCATCATTCCTTCCAAAGAAATCCCAGGGCTGATCTCCTTCAGAATGGACTGGTTGGATCTCCTTGCAGTCCAAGAGA
>NW_024070191.1:35031053-35066505 GCF_014754425.2 Oryx dammah
TCTCCAACACCACAGTTCAAAAGCATCAATTCTTCAGCACTCAGCCTTCTTCACAGTCCAACTCTCACATCCATACATGACCACAGGAAAAACCATAGCCTTGGCTAGACGGACCTTAGTCAGCAAAGTAATGTCTCTGCTTTTGAATATACTATCTAGGTTGGTCATAACTTTTCTTCCAAGGAGTAAGCGTCTTTTAATTTCATGGCTTCAGTCACCATCTACAGTGATTTTGGAGCCCAAAAAAATAAAGTCTGACACTGTTTCTACTGTTTCCCCATCTATTTCCCATGAAGTGATGGGACCAGATGCCATGATCTTCGTTTTCTGAATGTTGAGCTTTAAGCCAACATTTTCACTCTCCTCTTTCACTTTTATCAAGAGGCTTTTTAGTTCCTCTTCACTTTCTGCCATAAGAGTGGTGTCATCTGCATATCTGAGCTTATTGATATTTCTCCGGGCAATCTTGATTCCAGCTTGTGCTTCTTCCAGCCCAGCAGTTCTCATGATGTACTCTGCATAGAAGTTAAATAAGCAGGGTGACAATATACAGCCTTGACGTACTCCTTTTCCTATTTGGAACCAGTCTATTGTTCCATGTCCAGTTCTAACTGTTGCTTCCTGACCTGCATACAGATTTCTCAAGAGGCAGGTTAGGTGGTCTGGTATTCCCATCTCTTTCAGAATTTTCCACAGTTTATTGTGATCCACACAGTCAAACGCTTTGGCATAGTCAAGGAAGCAGAAATAGATGTTTTTCTGGAACTCTCTTGCTTTTTTGATGATCCAACGGATGTTGCCAATTTGATCTCTGGTTCCTCTGCCTTTTCTAAAACCAGCTTGAACATCAGGGAGTTCACGGTTCACTTACTGCTGAAGCCTGGCTTCTGAGTATAGTATTGCAGTATAGTTTTGCAAAGTGTTACCATTGGAGGAAAGTGCGTAAAGTCACTTCTTAAAACGTCATATGACTCTACAATTATCTCAAGTTTAAAAATGTTAAAAATGTTTTAATACAAAACAATATAACAAGTAGGCAATGGAGAACACACGTATATGCGTTCTCCATACTATTATGTGAATGGGAAATTATAGCCTGAATAAAATTTCCAAGTACAGCATCATACCCTGATTCAAAAGGTACTGTATCTCAAACACCACGATGAAAGTAGAATGACATGCTCCTAAAAACCGTGCTTAAAAAAAACTCAGAAAATCACTCTAGCTAATGACAATGCCACTAAATTAAAGATACTTATAAAATTCTAAAGAATGCATTTGAGTCACTTCTGATGAGGTGGATGAAACTGGAGCCTATTATACAGAGTGAAGTAAGTCAGAAAGAGAAACACCAATATTAAAGCATATATATGGAATTTAGAAAGACGGTACAGATGTAAAGAACAGACTTTTGGACCCTGTGGGAGAAGGCGAGGGTGGGATGATCTGAGAGAATAGCACTGAAACATGTATATTACCATATGTAAAGCAGATGACCAGTGCAAGTTCAATGCATGAAGCAGGGCACTCAAATCCCATGCTCTGGGAAAACCCAGAGAGGTGGGGTGGGGAGGGATCAGGGAGGGGGGTTCAGGTTGGGGGGACATGTGTACACCTGTGCCTGATTCATGTCAATGTATGGCAAAAGCCACCACAATATTGTAAAGAAATTATCCTCCAATTAAAATAAATAAATAATTTTTTAAATAATAAACTAAAAGATACTTGTAAAAATCTTTTTAAAAATATTTCTTAAAACATGAGAATTTTTTAAAAAGTCCTGCTTGGAATTAACATGTTATCAAACATGTGAAATTCAAAATGTATAAAACTAAATTAATAAATGATTGCAGGTAGACATGTAAGTATTTCATTTACTTCTAATAACATATTCAAGTATTTAGGAATCTTTTTATTTGTAAAATGAGAAAGTCATCTTCTGTTTCAAATGGCCTATATATTTAAATGTGTAGAACACTACTGCTGTGAAAAATTAGGTTCAAACGAGTTGTGTGAATGTTTAATACTACAAGGTGTTAAAGCAACAGAACCAGGATTAGAACCCAGGTCAACTTGACTCTGGACATAGAAGGATTCGTATGGGCCTTTAAATTCTAAACCTTCAAAAGCTGATTATGACATTCCCTCAGTGACATCATCCCTCAATGACATCATCCCTCAACAACAGTGTCCCTCAATGACAACCCAGACTCACCCCCGCCTCTTCATTTATTGACCAAGGATACCATGTGATTTCAATTTTCTTAGTGTATTATGTGGGATTTTGAGCTGCTTTTCCAGAGTCTCAAACATAGTTCCTTCATGTTTCCCATGCATATTTTGTATTAAGCTACAGGTTTTGAATTTAGGTGGAAGTTTTGAAATACGTGTGAACTGTGTACATGCAACCACATGCAAGAATCTGAACAAAATCATCAGTGTCTGGCGGGACTCAAACCTTAACTGAAGACCCTACTCAAAGTCTCCCCCTAGAGGCTCAATGGAGAATTTGATGTTTTAGCTTCACTGAGCAAAGATAGCCTAATGTAGTAAGAGTCCACAACTCCTCTGTACCTGGTCAGATAATAAATATTTTAGGATTTGGGGGCCATATGATCTCTGCCCCAATTACTCAACTCTGCCCTTGTAGCACATAAGTTACATGTAAGTGAACGAGTGTGCTATGTTCCAATAAGATTTTATTTATGGATGCTGAAAGTTAAATCCCATATATTTTTGACATGCCATGAAATATCATTCTTATTTTTATTTTCTCCAATCATTAAAAAATGTAAAACCATTTTTAGCTCACAGTCCATACAATGACAAATGGCAAAGTAAAGTGGCTTCTGACCATAGTTTGTTGACCCCTGGTATAGGAAAAAGAACATTGGGTTTAGAAGCCTTGAATTTGGGAAACTGTTGCTTTACTTGTACAATGTGAAACAGTGGGCAAAGCAAATGAGTTCAAATACAACTCTGAGAAGCTTGGTTGATTAATCTAAAAAAAAAAGCAATGGATGAGATTAAACTTAAAAGCCCTTTCAACTCTAAAAACCCTAGAGTGGGTTCTGTTTCCAGCAGTATGGCAGACCAAATGAACTGAATGCCTCCTAATACAAAAACACATAAAAATATCAGACTAAATAAAATATTTTTTAAAATATGACTGAGCTGTCAAGAGAATAAGGAAATGCATTATAGGCCAAAAATGCCCCCAAAGAGCAAAAATCCAAAGAGTCTTCAAAAAGTGTTCAAGCTCAAGGTTTTCCTGGGAAAACCTGCCCGTCTCTGGCTCCCTAGAAGTTCAGATATAATAGGCCTCACATGGAGGCAGGAATCAGGGTCTGTACCAAATGTCAAGTCAAACATGAGTCCCTCACAGAAAGCAAGAAGCCCAAAGCTCAGCTTTGAGCACCAATGAGCAGGGGGAAACGTTATAATCATTAGGAAATTGGGTGGGAATGGAAGAGAACTTCCTCAAACTTAACAAAAGGATGCACATAAAATACCCAAAGCTAACATTAGGCTTAGGGCTTCCCTGGCGGCTCAGCGGTAAAGAACCCGCCTGCAATGCAGGAGACCCAGGTTCGAGATCTGGGTCGGGAAGATCCCCTGGAGAAGGGAATGACTCCCCTCTCCAGCATTCTTGCTTGGAGAATCCCATGGACAGAAGAACCTAGACGGCTACAGTCCATGGGCTCTCAAAGAGTGGGACATGACTGAAGCGACTCAGCAAGCACACGCATCCTTGCTCCGAGGGTTCTTGCCCAGAGTGCGGCTTCTTACAGAGCCAAGCCCTCCAAAGAAGCTCACACCTTCTCTAGTGCCTGCCTCTCCAAGTGCACAGAAGCCAGCAACTTCCTCTGCAATTCCACTCCCACCCCTCTTCCGACACTTTATAGCAAAACACCTGCAGCTCCTGCTGTGCTCACAACTTCTCCAGCACCCTTGGTGGTTTCTAGTCAGCTGCCAGTGATTTGCTTTCCTGGCTCCCAAGACGGTGGATTTCCAGCAGGTCTTTCCAGCCCTGCCCCTCAGCACCTTCTCTGCTCTCCAGGGAGCCGTGGCTGTGCCCTGTTGCGTTGGTTCTCTGCCTGGGCAGGGAAGTCTTTTCTGTAGGTGCTCTGTATCAGACCAAGGACCAGTGACTGCATCTTGTAACTCTTCTTTCTCTTCTATAGAATTCTGTTCACTTCTTACTAGCCAATCCCTCATCATTCTAATCTCTTCTTAATAATCCTTTAAACTCTCCATATTCAAATTATTGTGTGGTCACTTTCTCTTGATTGGACCCAGACTTACATACTCTGGATATACTTTTATATACTTTTGAGTAACAGTTGTACTTTAATATACTAGGATCAATTAGTAGGAAAATTTTTACATTTTCATTTACACTTACAGGTACTTCTCGGGTGGTTCAGTGGCTGAGACTTCACCTCCCAAAGCAGGGGGTGTGGGTTCAATCCCTAGTCTGGAAGCTAAGATCCCACATGCCTCATAGCAAAAAAAATAAAATAAAACATAAAACAGAAGCAATATTGTAACAAATTCAATAAAGACTTTAAAAATGGTCCACATCCATAAGTAAATAAATTGTGTTTACAACCACATCTAGAAATGAAATATTCAGGAATAAATTTAACAAGAGATGGGCAAAGCCTCTTGAGAACTACATAACATTGTTGAGAGAAATTAAAGACTCAAATAAATCAAGAGATACAATACATTTATAGACTAGAAAACCTTGTATTTTGATATATCAATTCTCCCTAAATTTATCCATATTTTTAATTCAATTCTAATCATAAATCCAGCAAGTCTTGTTTTATAGAAATCAACAAGTTAATTCATAGTTCTATATTGAAATGTAGAGGTCTAAAATAGTCAAAACTATCCTAAAAAAAAAAAAAAAAAAAAAGAACAGTCCTAAACCTGACTTCAAGACTTATCATAAAGTTACAGTAATCAAGACAGATTAGTACTGGCACAAAAATTAACAAACAGATCAATGAAAAGGTATAGAGGTCCAGAAATAACACCGTACTTATAAAGTCATTTGATTTTCAACAAAGATGCCAAAGTAATTCAATAAAGCAAAGAGAAGTCTCCTCAATGAACTATTTGTGGATAACTGGATATTCATGTGGGGAAAGAAATAAATGTCAGTTCCTATCTCACTCTATACCAAGAAGTTAATTCAAAGTGGATAAGAAACTTGAATATAAAAGCTAAAATCATGGAGTTTTTAGAGAAAAGTTGAGAATATCTCGTGACTATGGAAGAGACAAAGATTCCTTAGGACACTGAAAGCAATAATCACAAAAGAAAATGTTGTAAAATTGACTTTATCAGAGTTTAACACTTCTACTGGTCCCTCCTTGTGGCTCAGATGGTAAAGAATCCGCCTGCAGTGTGGGAGACCTGGGTTCGATCCCTAGGTTGGGAAGATCCCCTGAAGAAGGGAAAGGCTACCCACTCCAGTATTCTGGCCTGGAGAATTCCATGGACTGTGTAGTCCAGCGTGTCACAAAGAGTCAGGCACGACTCAGCAACTTTCACTTCACTTCACTTCAACACTTCTACTCATCAAAGATCATAGTTAAGAAAATAAATAGGCAAGTCTGCCTGAGGGTTCAGGTACCCTCCTGAGAGTTGAACTCCTGAGAGCAGAGGTAAACCCAGGACCGATGAGAAGTGCGTGCAGACCCCCTCCATGAACATCACTACACATTGACACACAAATACGTACACGGGGTACATGTGTGCAAGTTTACTCATTCACCAAACACTCATTAAGGGCTTGTCAGGCAGGGAATACAGAGATAGAGCAGAAACACTCAGTGTGCTGAGTCACTCAGTTGTGTCTGACTCTGTGCAACCCGATTACTGCAGCTGGCCAGGCTCCTCTGTCCATGGGAGTCTCCAGGCAAGAAAACTGGAGCGGGTTGCCATGCCCTCCTCCAGGGGATCTCCCTGACCCAGGGAGCCAACCCACGTCTCTTACGTCCCCTGCATTGGCAGGAAGTTTCTTTACCATTGGCACCACCCTCACACTCATATAGTAAAAAGAGAGAAAGAGAGAAATGTTAACCAAGGTATCAATAACAGGCAGGAAATAAAAACGAACCCTCTGGAGCCCTATGACAGCCTTTTCCCCTGGCTCTGAATTCAGAGAAGCCCATATCAGTGTCCCCCACCTCCCCTCTGGGCCCATCCCACCCCTGCCACATGCCAGAGAAGCCACCTCTTTACCCCCTGCCCCGAGCTCTGCCAAGTGAGCTCCCGTCTGTCCACCCCGGCGAGGTAAGCTGGTCCCTTCCCTGTGGGGTGGTGGTGCTATTTTCTCAAAACTGTGGAGGGGCCGAGGAGCCTCTGCAACCCAGGGGCTACCCCCACCCCATCCAGCATCTCTCTGAGCTCTCTCTTCTGTGGGGGCAGGCACCAACTGGCCCCTGCTTTCTCTCTCACTGCCCCTGTGACCCACACTACCCCTAGAAGCTGCCTCTCTGCCACCTGCTTCTGGGCGGGACACGCTCTCTGCCCTTCCTCGCCATCCATGGATGTGAACACTTAAGGACCACCTGTCAGTGGTTCCTGGGGGAACAGAGAATATGGTGTGGGAAGGGGTTCTGAACATTTCAGAGCTGTAGGCTCTTCTCACACCCGCAGCCCCCGATCTTCATTTTTAACATCACAAAGTGAAGACCCACAAGCTGCTGCTGGCTTAATGTGTTGGGTTTCACTCTTTAATAATACATTTCTTTGAGTAGCTGCCAGGATTCAGAAAGTAAGAGATTGCGTGTTTAAGTAATCTGAGTTTCCAGCTTGTTTTGAACAATGGTAAGGTCTGTCCAGGTGGGCAGTGGTGATTGGCAGAGGAAACCACTCTCCCCTTTAGAAATGGAAGTTTAACTCTGAGACAGGTTGGAACCTGACACCCTTTGCCGAAGTGCTTGCACCTGGACAAATGTCTCCTTGAGCAGTAAAATGCAAAGAAAGTATAAGGGACTAAAAGACGCAGTGCGTGCACAGTTGGGGCAAATGATGGACCACAAGATGCAAAAAGACCAAAAACTCAACTGCCACTCCTGAAGAGCTGGGAGCAGAAGCAGGGTACTGCGCATGCCCCCTGTACTCAACATCAGAGGAGTGGGGGTGGCAAACCAGCCAAGCCACCCCTCCAACCCAACCCCTGGACACAACCCTTCCCTCACCCCATATAAGGAACTAGGCTGCCCCACTTAGGGGAGTCAGTGAGGGGGCAAGGGAAACAGTTATTTGTTTTAACTCTCTCCACTGCAGCAGGGGTCCTAGTAAAGCCTTGCCTGAATTTCACGTCTGGCCTTTTGTGAATTTTACGTCTGGCCTTTTGTGAATTTTTATTGATTAAGAATCAGGCAGAGACCGGTGCCCGGGAGCAGGCCAGACCTCAACCCAACTTGAGGAAGAGCCTGTTGACAACCTGCAGAAAAGCTGTTTTCTCAGCAGAGATTTCCAGGCTAGGGTGGGGGTGTTATTAAGTCTCTTCTCACCGTGAAGAGTCAACTGCCATCAGACAATGCGGCAGGAGATAAAGAAACCACCCAGGGCAGGAAGACCCAACAGAGCAGGGAGAACTCCTTCTGGGTCTGTAATAGCAGACGATAGCTTCTATTTGATTGTGGTTTGAATGAGAGAGAGTTGGGTTTAACTGAATTTTCACTACCAGCAAGCTCCCCTGACTCACTCTCCTGATGCCAAGTCAGCGCTACACAGGGAGGGGGGGCCCGGCTCCCTCAGGGACCCCACCCCCACCCCCATCCTCCTTGGGAGCAGCAAATCTAGATTTAACTCCCTTCCTCCGCCAGCTATGCCAACAGGAGAATCAAAGTAGGAAAAATTACAAGGCAACTTCCCTGGTTTCAACTTGTCCCTTACAGAAAGGAAATAGGTTTTAATATAAGATCTTAGAGGCAACATGTTTAATAAATGGCAGAAAAAATGTACTCTTGGCTGGATGCTAGCAGGATGAGCTCTGGGATAAAAGGAGATTTTTTTTTTCTTTAAAAAAAAATAGATACGGATCCAAAAGGGGGCTGGAATCCACCTCCCACCCTCCCACCAAAATGCTCTCTCAGCAGTTGGGAGGACTGACCCCAACCCGATCCCAGATACCATGTAAAAGGCAAGATTAAAGGCTTTTCCTGCAAAAAAAAAAAAACCCTTGTGCAAGCCAAGCTGTCTCTAGTCTCCTTATGATGGGTCATCACTGAGACACTGACAAATCCCATTCTCCCCACGTTGTGGGGCCTCTAGCTGACTGTGAGGGAGTCAGCCTCGAAGGTCAGGAAAGGGATATTTCATCATGCCCACTCCACCCCCAAGTGGAGACATATTTCATCCTCATGTGCCTCAGCCCGGTTGGAATCTACAGTCTAGACAGTTTTCAGATAACAACCATTAGAGACAGCAGAGGGGAGTGCAAGTGATAAGGGCTTCTCTCGTGAGTTTTCTGGAAAGCTCTCAGAAGGCCCCTCTGATGAGCTAGTAAGGGAAGAGTGTCTAGTAATACATTCCCAGATCCTGGGGCTCATTTTACTCATCCCTGGAGCCCTCCCCCAGTCCCCAGAGACGTGGCAGAAAGAGGTCATCCTCTCCCCAAAGCTAGTTCAGAAATGACGGCAAAGGCAGGGGAGTGCGTGCACACGTGTCAACCTCAGTCGCCCCCCAGCTGCTTCAAACAGCAGATATTTATGAAGTGTCCACCAATTCCTCAGGCATTTCACTGGAAACAAACGACCTACCTGTGACAAGCCCAATCAAGACCTTCTTCTCCTGAAACTGAGATTCCTGATAGAAGGTCCGGTAAGCTTTCATTCAGAGAGAGGACCATGTCTAGCATCCTAGTATCAACAGTTTCATGGGCTTCCCAGGTGGCTCCATGGTGAAGAATCCGCCTGCCAATGCAGGAGACCTGGGTTGGATCCCTGGGTCGCGAAGATCCCCTGGAGAAGGATATGGCAACCCACTCCAGTATTCTTGCTTGGAAAATTCCATGGACGGAGGAGCCTGGTGGGCTACAGTTCACAGAGCTGCAAAGAGTCAGCCACGACTTAGCAACTAAACAACAACAAATCAATAGTGTGTGTATGTCAACCCCAATCTCCCGATTCATCCCACTCCCCTTTCGTGTCCATCTGTTTGTTCTCCAGTTTGCTCTCTACCTCCATGTCTCTATTTGTGCTTTTTAGATGGCTATATTGTGTCGCTTTTCTCACAAGAGAAGCTGGAAGTGCTATCAAGCCTCTCATTTGATACCAGAGTCTAGTTCTAAAGCTTCCCTGGGAAAAGGAAAGAACAGCTTATTGCTGCTGCCTCATTCTTCTCTGAGGCTGGGAAGAATTATGTGCCTTGATCCCAGGGCTTCTGTCCCTCTGATGAAAAGACTCAACCCTAAATCCCAGGGTGATCAACTGGAGCATAAATCAAGTGAGATTCCACCAGGTGCCAGGATGCGGTTTCTAGAGCCTGGGCTGCTGATGAAATGTTGACAGTGTTGACATGGAGGGAGGAAGGTGGGCTTCAGCCAAGAGCATCAGCATTCTGATACAACGATGATGGTCACTGACAGTGAGCGGACGAGTTTCCCTGGCCGAGAGGTCTGCAGCGGTGACTAGGAGTGCCTGCTCCCAAGCCTGTGTGAGGACCAGAAGTGGAGGTATGCCCTCCACCTTTCACAGAGGTCCTTACAGGGAGCATCTGAACTCTGTTCCATGTTCCAAGTCTCTACTGCAGCAACAGACCCTTGGGATCCAGGCGTGGAATCTGACCCCCTTTCAAGATCTCAACAGGCACTTGCAAATTGAACTTGGTTCCAAAGGACAACCAACTGGACCAATCTCAGATGCCAAAGATCCAGATGGTGGTAGAATCCACTTAGGGAATGTCCCTATTGGTCTAACTCTAATTCTCACATGCTAAAATGTAAATGACTGATTTAGAGCTAAAGGACCTGGTTGTTAGGTTTTGATTAAGAATGAGCTCACTACCATACGACATGACAATCCCACTACTCTGCATATACCCTGAGAAAACCATAATCCAAAAGGATGCATGTACCCCAGTGCTCATTGCCGCACTATTTACAAAGGTCAGGACACGGAAACAGCCTAAATGTCCAATGACAACTGAGTGCATAGAGTAGACGCAGCAGCTGCATGCAATGGAATATTACCCAGCCACGAAAAGGAACAAGAATGCGTCATTTTTTAGAGATGTGGACACGGAAACAGCCTAAATGTCCAATGACAACTGAGTGCATAGAGTAGACGCAGCAGCTGCATGCAATGGAATATTACCCAGCCACGAAAAGGAACAAGAGTGCGTCATTTTTTAGAGATGTGGTTGGACCTAGATTCGGTCATACAGAGTGAAGTAAGTCAGAATGAGAAAAACAAAGATCATAAATTAATGCATATTTGTAGAATCTAGAAAAAATGGTACAGATGAACCTATTTCCATGGCAGGAATAGAGATGCAGACATAAGAATGGACAATGTGGACTCGGAATGGGAAGGAGAGGATAGGATGAATTGAGAGAGCTGCATTAACATATATACGCTACCATGCGTAAAACAGAGAGCCAGTGGGACCTGCTGTATCACACAGGAGCTCATCCACCCATCTGTCTCTGAACAGAAATACACATAGACGTTTAAAATAGAAACCAACAAAGACCTACAGCATACCACAGGGAGATCTGCTCAATATCCTGTAATAAGCTAAGCAGGGAAAGGATTTGAAAAAGAATAAATATACATGTATTAAATATAACTGAATCACTTTGCTGTATACCTGAAACTAACACAATATTGTAAATCAGCTAAGACTGTGCATGTCTGTATTAGTCACACTTTGTGACCCCTTGGACTGTAGCCCACCAGGCTCCTCTGTCCATGGGATTCTCCAGGCAAGAATACTGGAGTGGGTTGCCATGACCTTCTCCAGGGGGTCTTCCGGACTCAGGGATCAAACCTGGGTCTCCCGCACTGCAGGCAGATTCTTTACCATTGGAATCACCAGAGAAGACCAAATCACCTATAGCCCAATATAAAATAAAAATTTTACAGAAAAAGAAAAGATTCATTGGATGCACTGAGAAAAAGTTATCTAACCCTCAATGTAGAAAAAAGACAAAAGTTTAAGAAATTTTTTCTTAAATTTTTTTTCTTAAATTTCCTTTTTTGTGTTAAAAAAAAAAAAAAACAAGGCAGAAGCACACATAAAAGAAGAAGGTACCTTGATTGATGCAAATGTTGTCATCAGGGGCTCGCAGGAACCTTCCCTGTGTTTCTCCACCACCACCCCACCCAGGCCATGTGGATCCCACTCACAGAGAGACACGCTGAGTACCTACCACCTCCCTGTTCTGGACTGGCGGTGACGCTGGCTGACGTCACGTGCCAGCGCCATAATACAGGCGTCCCTTCATCGTCCCTCACAGGGACACACAGAGGCAGGGATAATGAGTCACCTGAGCTGCCTGGGCCCCCAGCGCGGCCTCCGCAACTCTCTTGCCCAGAGACCCACATTCCACCTGGAAGACGAGAGAGACAAGGAGGATTTCTGTCTTGGCAGCCTTGCCACGGTCACCCCCGTCTCACACACAGACCCCAGGCAGCACTGAACTGCAGGAGCAGACGGCAGGCAGGAAGGAGGCAGAAGCAGCTGGAAGAAGAGCCTTTGTAAGACGCCGGGGCCCTCAGTGTATCAGATGTCCTGAAATCCCCACTGGGGGATAATCCCCGCTGTACGGAGCAGTAAACTGAGACACAGAAGAGTTAATAACTTACCCAAGGTCACAGCTACTCGATCTAGAAGAAAGACTCAAACACAGGTCCATGCCAACCCCGGGGCTAGTTCTGCCTCATCATGTGGCCTCAGATTTGCTCCTGCAGAAAAGTCGAGGGACAAGGACTGTGAAAGTGCTTCATGAATTAAGTTCTGCACAAACATAAAAAGATGATTGTGAGAGACCCCAAGGGACATGCCACTTTTTCTCAGCGTCCTGACATCTGGTGGTAGCAGATGCTGCTGCGCACAGGCTTGACCTTGCCTGTGGCGTTCCACGGATCCTGGTGTGACTCCGTTTGGAGGCAGAATGTGTGAAGAGCCTTGGAGACCAGCACCTTCCTTTGCATCCTCACTTAGTTCAGCTTCACGGGACCAGCAAAAAGGACGCTCAACCTCCAAACACCAACATCATCTGGACCAGGACCTCGGTGGGCAAACTTCCTTGATGGTGCAGCAGGTAGGAACCCACCGGCCAGTGCAGGGGACACAGGTTCAATCGCTGGTCCAGGAAGGTCCCACATGCGGTGGAGCAACGAAGCCCAGGTATCACAACTTCTGAGTCTGCACTCTAGAGCTGGGGAGCCACGACAACTGAGCCCACATGCCTACCGCCCGTGCTTCCCAACAAGAGAAGCCACCACAATGAGAAGCCTGCACACCGCAAGGAAGAGTAGCTGCCGCTTGCCGCGACTACAGAAAGCCTGTTCAGTTCAGTTCAGTCCCTCAGTCGTGTCCGACTCTTTGCAACCCCATGGGCTGCAGCACGCCAGGCTTCCCTGTCCATCACCAACTCCCGGAGTTTGCTTAAACTCATGTCCATCGAGTCGGTGATGCTATCCAGCCACTTCATCCTCTGTTGTCCCCTTCTCCTCCTGCCTTCAATCTTTCCCAGCATCAGGGTCTTTTCCAGTGAGTCACTTCTTCCCATCAGGTGGCCAAAGTATTGAAATTTCAGCTTCAGCATTGGTCCCTCCAATGAACACTCAGGATTGATTTCCTTTAGCATGGACTGGTTGGATTTGTGCACATCAACAAAGACCCAGTGCAATCAAAAATAAATAATTAAAAAAAAAAAAGACATCAGTGGGCTCCTAGCCATACTCTGGTGCCTGGTCCTCATGTGAGTGCCAGCGGCCTGCACTCCTCTGGAATAAGGGCCTTTTCTGAAGCCCCATGTGCACCCACTTCAGTTCAGTTCAGTCGCTCAGTCGTGTCCGACTCTTTGCAACCCCATGAATCGCAGCACGCCAGGCCTCCCCGTCCATCACCAACTCCCGGAGTTCACCCAAACTCACGTCCATCGAGTCGGTGATGCCATCCAGCCATCTCATCCTCTGTCGTCCCCTTCTCCTCCTGCCCCCAATCCCTCCCAGCATCAGAGTCTTTTCCAATGAGTCAACTCTTCGCATGAGGTGGCCAAAGTACTGGAGTTTCAGCTTCAGCATCAGTCCTTCCAATGAACACCCAGGACTGGTTTCCTTTAGGATGGACTGGTTGGATCTCCTTGCAGTCCAAGGGACCCGAAAGAGTCTTCTCCAACACCACACGTCAAAAGCATCAATTCTTCAGCACTCAGCCTTCTTCACAGTCCAACTCTCACATCCAAACATGACCATTGGAAAAACTATAGCCTTGACTAGACTGACCTTTTTTGGCAAAGTAATGTCTCTGCTTTTGAATATGCTATCTAGGTTGGTCATAACTTTTCTTCCAAGGAGTAAGTGTCTTTTAATTTCATGGCTGCAGTCACTATCTGCAGTGATTTGGGAGCCCCAAAAAATAAAGCCTGCCACTGTTTCCACTGTTTCCCCATCTATTTCCCATGAAGTGATGGGACCAGATGCCATGAACTTCGTTTTCTGAATGTTGGGCTTTAAGCCAACTTTTTCACTCTCCTCTTTCACTTTTATCAAGAGGCTTTTTAGTCCCTCTTCACTTTGTGCCATAAAGGTGGTGTCATCTGCATATCTGAGCTTTTTGATATTTCTCCTGGCAATCTTGATTCCAGCTTGTGCTTCTTCCAGCCCAGCGTTTCTCATGATGTACTCTGCATAGAAGTTAAATAAGCAAGGTGACAATATATAGCCTTGACGTACTCCTTTTCCTATTTAGAATCAGTCTATTGTTCCATGTCCAATTCTAATTGTTGCTTCCTGACCTGCATACAGGTTTCTCAAGAGGCAGGTTATGTGGTCTGGTATTCCCATCTCTTTCAGAATTTTCCACAGTTTATTGTGATCCACACAGTCAAAGGCTTTGGCATAGTCAAGAAAGCAGAAATAGATGTTTTTCTGGAACTCTCTTCTTTTTTGATGATCCAGTGGATGTTGGCAATTTGATCTCTGGTTCCTCTGCCTTTTCTAAAACCAGCTTGAACCTCTGGAAGTTCACAGTTCACGTATTACTGAAGCCTGGCTTGGAGAATTTTGAACATTACTTTACTGGCGTGTGAGATGAGTGCAATTATGCAGTAGTTTGAGCATTCTTTGTCATTGCCTTTCTTTGGGATTGGAATGAAAACGGACCTTTTCCAGTCCTGTGGCCACTGCTGAGTTTTCCAAATTTGCTGGCATATTGAGTGCAGCACTTTCACAGCATCATCTTTCAGGATTTGAAATAGCTCCCCTGGAATTCCATCACCTCCGCTAGCTTTGTTCATAGTGATGCTTTCTAAAGCCCACTTGACTTCACATTCCAGGATGTCTGGCTCTAGGTGAGTGATCACACCATCGTGATTCTCTGGGTCGTGAAGATCTTTTTTGTACAATTCTTCTGTGTATTCTTGCCACCTCTTCCTAATGTCTTCTGCTTCTGTTAGATCCATACCATTTCTGTCCTTTATCGAGCCCATCTTTGCATGAAATGTTCCCTTGGTATCTCTAATTTTCTTGAAGAGATGTCTAGTTTTTCCCATTCTGTTGTTTTCCTCTATTTCTTTGCATTGATCACTGACAAAGGCTTTCTTATCTCTCCTTGCTATTCTTTGGAGTTCTGCATTCAAATGGGAATATCTTTCCTTTTCTCCTTTGCTTTTTGCTTCTCTTCTTTTCACAGCTATTTGTAAGGCCTCCTCAGACAACCATTTTGCTTCTTTGCATTTCTTTTCCATGGTGATGGTCTTGATCCCTGTCTCCTGTACAATGTCACGAACCTCCATCCATAGTTCATCAGGTACTGTCTATCAGATCAAATCCCTTAAATCTTTTTCTCACTTCCACTGTATAATCATAAGGGATTTGATTTAGGTCATACCTGAATGGTCTGGTGGTTTTCCCCACTTTCTTCAATTTAAGTCTGAATTTGGCAATAAGGAGTTCATGATCTGAACCACAATCAGCTCCCAGTCTTGTTTTTGCTGACTGTATAGAGCTGCAAAGAATATAATCAATCTGATTTCGGTGTTGACCATCTGGTGATGTCCATGTGTAGAGTCTTCTCCTGTGTTGTTGGAAAAGGGTGTTTGCTATGACCAGTGCATTCTCTTGGCAAAACTCTATTAGCCTTTGCCCTGCTTCATTCTGTATTCCAAGGACAAATTTGCCTGTTACTCCAGGTGTTTCTTGACTTCTTACTTTTGCATTCCAGTTCCCTATAATGAAAAGGACATCTTTTTGGGGTGTTAGTTCTAAAAGGTCTTGTAGGTCTTCATAGAACCGTTCAACTTCAGCTTCTTCAGCGTTACTGGTTGGGGCATAGGCTTCACTGTGATATTGAATGGATAGAACCGTTCAACTTCAGCTTCTTCAGCGTTACTGGTTGGGGCATAGGCTTCACTGTGATATTGAATGGTTTGCCTTGGAAACAAACAGAGATCATTCTGTCATTTTTGAGATTTCATCCAAGTACTGCATTTCAGACTCTTTTGTTGACCATGATGGCTACTCCATTTCTTCTGAGGAACTCCTGCCCACAGTAGTAGATACAATGGTCATCTGAGTTAAATTCACCCATTCTAGTCCATTTTAGTTCACTGATTCCTAGAATGTCGATGTTCACTCTTGCCATCTCGTTTGACCACTTCCAATTTGCCTTGATTCATGGACCTAACATTCCAGGTTCCTATGCAATATTGCTGTTTATAGCAATGGACCTTGCTTCTATCACCAGTCACATCCACAACTGGGTATTGTTTTTGCTTTGGTCCGTCCCTTCATTCTTCCTGGAGTTATTTGTCCACTTATCTCCTGTAGCATATTGGGTACCTACACACCTGGGGAGTCCCTCTTCCAGTATCCTATCATTTTGCCTTTTCATACTGTCCATGGGGTTCTCAAGGCAAGAATACTGAAGTGGTTTGCCATTCCGTTCTCCAGTGGACCACATTCTGTCAGATGTGCATCCAGGAGGTGCAGCAGAGCTGTGGCCTGGCTTTCCTGCTCTGGGCCCAATTCCTTGCACCCATAGGAAATTTCTGCCTTGAATTCCCTCAGTGAGGAAGCTTAGAATTGAACCTGGCACACGGAACAGATTCGTGCATCCACAGATCCCCCCAAGAGCAGCTTTCCTGCAGCCCAGTGGAAGAGTCTTGTTAGAAAGAAATGGAACCATCAAAGGGCAGGCTGTCTGAAAGCCAAGACCACAGTCCCCACACTGTAGAAAGCAGTCAGCCAGTTAGGATTCTGAGCTTCACGCTTCAGTCACTGTGTGACTCGGGAGCACTTGGTCGGTTCCCCGTGTCCACCCCTGATCACATCCTGACTTGTACCTGTGTTAGCTGCATAATCACATAATGATGAAGCTGTCACTTGTTGTACCTCTATATTACATACACATACCTGATGTTTTAAGCCCTCAGGTCTAGTGGAAGGCCCAGATCAGAGAAGTTAAGGTAAGTTAAGTTGTCCTGAGACACGAAGCTCATAAGTGGGTGCTTGATTCAGACTCAAGCATTCTGCCTCCCAGGCTTGTGGTTTTTCCATAGGCTGTGCTACAGTCTCTCCTCTCTGCTTTCAGAACATGAGTTTCTTAAGGACAGAGTATGTGTCCTTTGTTTTGCTCCCGGAAGCCAATGTAAGCTTCTGAAGGAGAAGAGAAAGGAGGGAAGAGAGGACTTACCAGGAAACCCATGCTTCCTGGGTGCACCGTGGCTCCATCGGCCCTTCTTACCCAGGACCCCCAAGCAGGAAGACGTGCCCAGATGAGGCCTGCCAGTTGGGGGACGTGGGAAAGGAACCACAAGTTTCCTCTCCCCCCCCCCAGTCTCCCCCTGCTTCCCCCCATTCCTCTACACATCCTCCTTCCTCCTCCAAAGTCTGCTATCTCTGCTGCATATATTTAAGGATCTTCATGCAAACATTGATATCAGTTCAGGGTTGGGGGAACATCTCCAAGGCTAAAGCTGATTTTCTATAGGTGTTTTGACTGATTTGCCGTGGTAGCTTAAACAAGGAGTCCCCAGTCTCTGCAATCTAATGCCTGATGATCTGAGGTGGAGCTGACGCAATAATAATAGGAATAAAGTGCACAATAAATGCAATGTGCTTGAATCATTCCAAAACCATCACCCCCCCGCCCCCGCCGCAATCCATGAAAAAATTCTCTTTCACAAAATTGGTGTCAAAGAGGTTGGGGACCGCTGTCTTACATAACACAGAGTAGATTCCCCTGAATGTTAGACCAGCCGCTCCTTCTCTGCTGCTGCCCACCCACCCAGGTCTTCCCTGGATGACTAGACCCACCTGACTCCTACCAGGGGGCACTGTGGGGACAGTGCTCCAGTTAGTCTGAGTCTTGGGGGTGATGTGAGATGAGTCTCCTTGCTCAGATGTCTGTATTAGCAAAAGCACCCCTGAAGGAGATGGGCCGTCCCACCGTGGAATGTGTCCAGAGCCCTGGATGCAGTCCAGGTACTGGAGGAGCTGAGCCATTAGTCCCGCTGTCTGATTTCCATCTGGAGAGATTGATTGAGTCCATGCCCTGAGGATGGGGCAGGCGTGGGAGCAGGGAGAAAAGGTTGAGGCAGACAGATGGGGCGTCGGCAGACTGACCAACTTGTCTTTGCAGAGAGGGAGTTTGGAGTGGTCCAAATTCCCTCTCTGGTCTCCTTGGTCCCAAGGAGAAGGAAGCTGCTCTGCTGACCCCTCCTGAGGCAATCCCCAGAGGAAGCACGGTCCCTCTGATCCCTGTGCAATTAAACAGGTACCACTGTGACCTGCACGCTGGATCACTCCCGTCCTTAGTGCGCTAATGGGCCCTAATGGATCCCAGCTTCTCAGCTGCCAAAGGAAGGCATCGCCAGTATCCCAGGCTGTCCCAAGACAAAGAGGGGAGGATGAAAAATGGGCATATCTTGGAGTGCGCTCCACTTTGCTGAAGCAAACCAGAAGGAGAAAGGCAAAGTTCATAACCAAAAAGCTATCAAAGAAAGATTTGGAGACACACACAGTGCAAAAGAAGATGAGTATACAGGGTCAGCGTGCTGGCAATCAATTAATGAAGAGGCCCCCTACTGAGTGCTTCCTGGGGCCCAGAGAAGAGCTAGACTACTGGGTCTCAGCCAGGAGAGGGATCTTTTCTGTTTAATTCTGGAAAGTAGGAGGAAGCCTGAAAACACTCCCCTTCATTTTCCCATACTCAACTGCAATCAAAAACTACAGTTAGATTTTGTAAAAAGGGAAATTCTTAACAAATAATTTAGCATCTCTAACCTGAAGGAGCTTGCACTCTTAGAAACCAGACTTTCTCATCCTAAATCATCACTGTGCTGCTGCTGCTGCTAAGTCACTTCAGTCGTGTCCACCTCTGTGCGACCCCATAGACAGCAGCCCATCAGGCTCCCCCGTCCCTGGGATTCTCCAGGCAAGAACATTGGAGTGGGTTGCCATTTCCTTCTCCAATGCATGAAAGTGAAAAGTGAAAGTGAAGTTGCTTAGTCATGTCCGACTCTTCACGACCCCATGGACTGCAGCCCACCAGGCTCTTCCGTCCATGGGATTTTCCAGGCAAGAGTACTGCTGAGGGTAGAAAAACCCCAGAGGTCCCATCCTCTTGTTTTAAAGGTAAGAAACCTGAAGTCCAGAGAAGGGAAGAGACTTCCTAATGAACCCAAGTCCAACTTTGCTTATTATAAAAAATACGCTTTTAATATAAAACAGAAGAGACCCTAGCCCTGAACTGGTTACCTCTATAGGATGTACGTGTGTGTCTTCTGGGCAGCACAGTGGTTTGAGTCAGTGGACTGCAATGTGATAGTGTGTGGCCAAGCTTCAAGCCATTTGTGTGTGTGGGGGGGGTGTTTTTTGACTGCAAGTCATGCAAGATTTTAGTTCCCTGACCAGAGATTGAACCCACGCCCCTTGCAGTGGAAGAGCAGAGGCCTAATCACTCGACCAACAGGGAAGTCCCCTCCAGGCCATTTTGGATCAACACGGAGACATATTTTTTACAACACTGAAAGGGGTGCAGAGCTGAGAGACTGGTGAAATGCAGCCTGGAGCCAGGGACAGCTTACAGTTGAGTAAGAGTCTGCTGACCTAATCTTCCCAGAGCTTCATCTCATGAGTAATTGCAAAGGCACAATTGAGGCAGAACACAGTCCTATTCAAACAGCACTGTGGTATCAGAGGCTGTCCAGAGGGATAAAGCAATAAGGGAGAGTGCAATTTAATCCCTCCAAGAGGGCTGCAAAAATTCTAGAATTCACAAGTGAACCAAAGGCATGAAAAACTTACTTGACGAGGGATGCACAAGACAGACTTAGCCCCTGGACTTGGTTCCAAAGGCCATGAGACCTGGCCAGAGCAGAGGCTGGGAGGGGCAACCCCAGGTAAGCTGTGGGGCCTCTCTGGCCTCCTTTCATCAGCTGCCCTCCGCCCCCCCCAGCTCCCTGGCACACCCCCAGCTGTCATCTGCCCAGGCAGGTTCTCTCCAACCTGTCTTCTCCTTCGCTATCTGAACCTGCCCCCTCCAGCTGTCAATCAGGAGGAACTCACGTGTGCATTTACACTAAGATGTTTATTAGACTACTTACATTTCCAGTTTGCCATCTTAACAAAAACCCCCTGATCCTGACATGTAATAACAGAATTTCAGACCTAAGTGCTGGGCCTTCCCAAGTGCCCTCAAATCATCACTGTGGAGGTCGCCTTCTCTGTCCCAGGTGTGAACACAGTTCCCCAGCTCTAGAGCAGTGTGATGTCACGTGTTTTTGTAACCACCTCCCACCCTCTCTACATCAGTCACTTAATTTGTGGCCTGAGTTTATGCCCTTAGTGTCTAAATTGGAACCATATTCCAAGATCTGGCTTTCTTGCTCCTTTTTTTTTTTTCCCAAAACCAACAGCTTGGGGAGGGATAAATTAAGAATATGGGATTAACAGATACACACTACTATACGTAAAATAGATAAATAACAAAGATTTACGGTATAACAGGGAACAATATTTAATATCTTATAATAGCCTATAATGGAAAAAAATCTTTAAACGTACATAACTGAAGGTCTTTGCTGTACCCAAAACTAATACAGCATTGTAAATCAACTATACTTAATAAAAAAATGCTAAAATAATAGTTTTGTTGAGATATAATTCACATACTATAAAGTTCACTTGTTTAAAGCACACAATTCAATAAATTTTAGTGTACTCACGGAGTTGTCCAACCATCACTGCAATCAATTTTAGAACATGTCATTACCCTGAAAAGAAATTCTATAACCATTAACAGACCTTGCCCGTTTCTCTCCAGCCTCCTCAGTCGTAGGCAACCCAGGTCTGCTCTCTGCATGAATTTGCCTATCCTGGACATTTCATGTAATGAAATCATATGATACGTGGTCCTTTGTGACTGACTTCCTGCCCTTAGTCCAGTGTCTGCAAGGCTCACGCATGTTGTAACATCTGTCGCTACTTCATTTCTTTGTGGTCCAATAGTGTTCCATTGTATCACTATGACATGATTCATTTGCTAATTCATCCGTTAATGGGCATTTGGATTATTTCTACTTTTTGGCTTTTATGAATAATTCTGCTATGAACATTCTCGTACAAGGTTTTGTGTGGACATGTGTTTTCATTGGGCTTCCCAGCTAGCGCTAGTGGTAAAGAAGCTGCCTGCCAGTGCTGCCTGCCTGCAAAAGATGCAGGTTCAATCCTATGATTGGGAAGATCCCTTGGAGGAAGGCATGGCAATCCACTCCAGTGTTCTTGCCTGGAGAATCCCACGGACGGAGGAGCCTGGTGGGCTCCAGTCCATGGAGTTGCAAAGAGTCAGACGTGACTGATGCGACTTAGCACGGATGCATGTGTTTTCATTTCTCTTGGGTTTATACTTGGGAGTGGAATTGCTGGGTCTTGTGGTAACGATATGTTTAACTTTTAAAGGAACTGCCAGATTGTTTTCCAAAGCAGCTGCAGGAGTTTACACTCCTGCCAGCAGTGTGTAAGAATTCCAAGTTCACTACATCCCTTTTTTGTCTTTTGGTTCCCACCTGTGCTATTGAATGTGAGCTGGTATCTCACTGTGGATCTGATGGCATTTCCCTGATGGCTAATGATGTTGAGCATCTTTCCATGTGCTTATTGGTCCTGTGTGTATCTCCTTTGGATAAATGTCTTTTTAGATCCTTTGCATCTGGCTTTCTTTTTAGAGAACATTTAAAAGTAGCAGCAGATATGTTTTCTGGCTTGAGTACATTTCACATGGCATAAAAATCAAGAGATTCCTCTGGAGATGGATAACACACTTACAGGCTTATTCAATTCCATCCCACAAACCCTGGTTGAACTCCCATAATGTATGGTCTTTTTGACCCCGTAGAGGAAAAGAAGAAACCGTCACAGATTCTGCAAAGAAGCAGCCCAGGCTTTTATGAGACAACCACCTGGTTTTCCTGGCTTGAGTTAAAGTTTAACTACTTTCGGTATCTATACATCAGACTTTTCACTTAGTTCAGATGCACTACCTCTGAATTAACGCAGGTAGCAGGGATTCTTTCTCCTGAATATTATATTAATTTCTTCAAAGCCCTTCTCTTTCCCCTACATTCAATGTTTTCATTTTCTTTCCTATTTTTTAGGTGGCTGATGACTCATGTAAAAAAATACATTTCTCACAGATACTTCTCGAATACGATGAAGAATATCCATTAATATATCAAGGCAAGACTGATGACATAACTGCAAAACACTAGACACATTCTAATTTAATTGGAATCAAACTGCGTCCCCTCTAGTACAGGCTGCACTTAGTGACTTGCTTCCCAATTAAAAGAGTGATGAGAGGGAATAAAAGTAACTTTGCAAAATAGAAATCCAGCAAACACGACCTTGGCCTGGGGCCACGTTTCTCACTGCCAGTGATGTCACGTTGATAACAAGTACTCACTGCTGACATGATGGGATGGGAAAGAAATGACCCCTCTGGAGTCTTCTTCCCTGAAACCAATAATCACAGTCTGATGTGAGGAAACATCAGACAGATCCAAACTGAGGAGTTTCAAGACAACACTTGACTAACACGCCATCGGAAATAAGGAAAGACGAAGAAATTGTCACAGATCCGGTTGAGACTGATGAGACGTGACACCTAAATGGAACGTGCTATTCTGAACTGGAGGCTGAAATAGAAAAGGGAATCAGTGGGAGAAGCAGTGCAATTCAAATAAAGTCTAGAACTTAGTTAGTGTTCGTGTACCAGTGGTGGTCTCTTGGGTTTAGTGGTTGTGTGAGATATTAACAACAGACGAAACCGGGCATGTGATAACATGGGCACACTGTACTATCTCTGCAGCTTTTCTGTAAATCCGACACCATTCCACACTAAAAACTATTGTTTTCTTAAGAAAGTGCTGCTTTATGGAACAATCCAGTGTCTTTCATGTCCCCAAATAGGAAAAAAAAGCAGAATCAAAACAAATATGTCTATTTAAACATATTATTTCATATTTGTTCCAGAGCTTTAACCTTTGTAATAAAAAAGGAAAAGAAATAATAAAACCATTGTTATTTTTGTGTAGAAGATAACATGGGTGTTTCTTGTAACTTGTACTTTTCCATATAAAGATAATATCAATATAGCTATTGGAAAGAAAAATATAATTTCTGCATATCATCTGATTTTATAAAACACAAGAGAACTAGCTAAAATTCTTATAATTATAAATAGAACTGACTAATGTGGCTAATTATAAAATAAATACACAAAAAAGTAGTGGTTTACCCATTTGCCAAAGATAACTAGTTAGAAAATACAACAGGAAATAATAGCATTGTGAAATCTAATAAAGACAAAATAAAACCCCAAGGAATAAATTTAACAAAATTGTGAAAGCTCTATTTGAAAAGACTTATAAAATTTTACTGAGGTACATAAAAAATAGTCACATAAATGGAAGGATGTGGTTTGTTCATGGATGGACAGATTAAAAAATAAACAGATGGCAATCCTTCTATAAATTATTTTCTAAATTTAATGCAATTTTCATTTTTTAAATAGGAAAAATATGACCTAAAGTTCAGCAAGAAATAAAATGAGCAATTATCTGTACTAATAAAAAAATTGAAAGTGACCTAAATGGCCTTCAATCAAAGACTAGCCAAATTAATTATATTCTATCCATGCAATGGATTGTCAGAAAGCAGTTAAAATGAATGACTTAGAACTTTGTGCACTGGTATGGAAAGATGTTCAGATATATTCTTATTTATTTATTTTTAATTTCTTTTTTAGTTGAAGTACAATTGCTTCACAGAATTTTATTGGTTTCTGCCATACCAGATGTGTTTTTAAATGAAAAAATTAATCATAGAGAACTCTGCACAACATGATTCCACATATGTAAATGTGTATACACAGATGCAATTTTAACATATGTGTTTTCTAAAGACACAGAAGAAACTGTTAACAGTTTTTGCCTGTTGGGGGTGGAACTGGAGAAAGGGAAAGAGGGGGTTTACTTTTCATTTTATACAATTCATTATTGAAACTATTGACCACATGTATGTATGACTTATTTTTTATTATGAAATATTTATATATTGGTTTTTGGAACAAAAACTACATAAGATATGCAATAATAATTAAGAAAAACTAAAATAATTATTGGCATATTATTAAAATATGTCTGAAATTAAAATTATCAAAAAGTTATAATAATTAGCACATTAATATGATACACAACGAAAGGACAGACCACTGTTACAGACCAGAGAGACCCCAAACAAACCCAAGTATATGTAAGTGTTGGTATAAAATGAAGGCAGAATCTGGGACAGTAATAGATGACCAGTAGTGCCAGGATGGGTGCATAAAACACGATGGGAAGAAAGTTATAACTTATCCAAAATTCCAACTCTACCAAAAAGTTAGGCATTTCCCTGGTGGTCTAGTTGCTAAGACTCTGTGCTCCCAATGCAGGGGGCCCAGGTTCTATCCCTGGTCAGGGAACTAGATCCCACACGCAGCAACAAGAGTTCGCACGCCGCAACGAAAAACTCCTATATGCCAAAACGGAGACCCAGAACAGCCAAAAACTAATAAACAAGTATTCTTAGAATAAATAAATTTTTAAAAGTTAAATGTATAAGTGACTGAAAGAAAATAGATTTATATAATCTATTATAGGAGAATAGATTAATACTATAAAATAGACTTACATGAACTTTAGATAACAGGGGATTTTTCTATACTTAATACTAAAAGAAAAAGACACAGAGACCTGTAGATTTGACTAAATAAAATGTTTACACTTCTGTTTCAAAAAAAAAAAGAAAATTGAAAAGTAAACAAATAAATGCAAATAAAATAACACCTGCAATGTGTTTAACAATAAAAAGCATTTAGAAATCAACATCAAAATATTAACATTCCAGTACAAAAATGAGCAAAAGAGCTAAGCTGTCAATTCACAAAACACTTTCAAGGATCCACAAACATATGATTAAATTTTCAACTTCCTTAGTCACTAATAAAATGCAAATTAGAACTACAATAGAGTAGCACTTTATATCTATCTTATTATAGAAAAGAGTTTAAAGTTAACAAACCCCCAGTGTTGGCAAGAGCATAAGAAAAAGCCACTCATACATTTCAGGTGGCCAGTGTGAAAATTTGTGTGAAAACCCTTTCAGTACAGTTCAGTTCAGTCGCTCAGTCATGTCCAACTCTTTTCGACGCCATGAATCTCAGCACGCCAGGCCTTCCTGTCCATCACCAACTCCTGGAGCTCAGCCAAACTCATGTCCATTGAGTCGGTGATGCCATCCAACCATCTCATCCTCTGTCGTCCCCTTCTCCTCCTGCCCCCAATCCTTCCCAGCATCAGAGTCATTTCCAATGAGTCAATTCTTCGCATCAGGTGACCAAAGTATTCGAGTTTCAGCTTTAGCATCAGTCCTTCCAAAGAACACCCAGGACTGATCACCTTTAGGATGAACTGGTTGCATCTCCTTGCAGTCCAAGGGACTCTCAAGAGTCTTCTCCAACACCACAGTTCAAAAGCATCAATTCTTTGGTGCTCAGCTTTATTCACAGTCCAACTCTCACATCCATACACGACCACTGGAAAAACCATAGCCTTGACTAGACGGACCTTTGTTGGCAAAATAATGTCTCTGCTTTTGAATATGCTATCTAAATTGGTCACAACTTTCCTTCCAAGGAGTAAGCATCTTTTAATTTCATAGCTGCAATCACCACCTGCAGTGATTTTGGAGCCCCCCAAAATAAAGTCTGACACTGTTTGCACTGTTTCCCCATCTATTTCCCATGAAGTGATAGGACCAGATGCCATGATCTTCGTTTTCTGAATGTTGAGCTTTAAGCCAACTTTTTCACTCTCCTCTTTCACTTTCATCACTGACTTAGCAAGTAAATTCCTAGCAATTTATACTAAGAAAGAAAATAAGAATGTGCATAAATATTTATGTACAAACTATCAAAGCATGATTCACAGTAGTGAAATATGGGCAAAAATGTCCAAAAATGGAGATTAGCTTTACAAATCATGGGACATTATTCTATATTTTCTGTGAAAACAAAAGCACCTACAGTAGTCAAGACAATTTCAAAAAAGAACAGTTGTAGTACCAGTATTTAGAACTCTCTTTTTGAAGAGATTTCTAGAACAAATATAACTGAATATTAATATTTGGTAAATACACATGGTAAGATATGGGTATCACATTATTTTCTGGATTTTTGCATGTTTGAGATATTACACAGTTTTTGAATCTCTAAGCAAAATAGACTTGCTCTCAGTATAACCACTTGAAGGACCATCAAGTGATGGACACCTGACCATTCGACCATCACCAGGTGGTTACTGCAGATGGAATAATGGGCCTGATGACCACCAAGGTCCCTTGCAACACTAAAAGTCCTGAAATCCTAAGACTATAAAACTGGAATTCCTGATACTGGAAAAAGATTTCAGGTAACAAATCTAAGGGCCTCCCATCCAAGTCCTAACCAAGCCCAACCCTACTTAGCTCCCAAGGTCAGACAACATCAGGCATGTTCAGGGTGGTATGACCACAAACAACACTGAACCTGAGTTCATGCGTCTTACAAATACTTCAAGTGATACCCAAGCTCCATCTAGATGGACAAGAAGGTTTGAGGAGGGCGAGGGCAAGGGGGAGAGCAGACCCAGAGAAACATGAGCAAAGCTACCCTGGGTCCTCAGGACTTAAACCAGATGGGGAAGAGATGAGCGCTAACCAAGGAGAAGGAGTGGGTCCCGCTGTGAAGAGCAGCATATTGTGAAGTATGCTGTTTCTCTTGTTGCTTTGCTTTGATCGAAATATTCTCAGCAACCAACGTGCTACAGATCAATCAGTCTTGCTTAGCTGAAGAGTCGTCCCCAGGATGACCTCACACGCTGCTGATGGGAAGTTACATCTGTTCAGTCCATCCGGAAGGAGATATATGTAGGAAATCTTTAAATTGCACACAGCCTTTGATCCACTAATCCCATCTATAAATTTTTTCCTAAAGAAGTGATCAAAAATATCTTCAAAGGTTGTTTACTGCTGAGAACAACGACTATCGGAGAACAATCAGTGAAAACAAATACCCAGTAATATAGGATCGACTGACCAGATTAGGATACATTCAAATAACAGACTACTAGGCAGTCGCTTTTTTTAAAAAAAATAGCTTCTTGAAGAATATTTAAGAATGTGAATAAAATAATGAGAGATTGTGTCACTTGAATATGACAGAATGTAAAATATTAGCACATCTACTCGTATTCCATTTTGTAAAAAGAAAGACAAGAAAAAGGAAGTAAAAAAAGAAAGAAAGGAGGGAGAGGGGGAAAAAAGAGTCCACACTCATCCCATAACTCTGGGCAAGTGGATTCGCTTCTCTGAATCTAAACTACCTCTTCTGTAAACAATGATTTAATCCTAAACCTTATAAAAATTAAATGAAGACTATGTAGATAAGGGTCTTTGTAAACTTCAGTGATGGGGTCAAGGCGGTGGACGATGGTGAAGAAAGAAAAAGGTTAGAAACAATTAGGAGGCACAAGACATCTGCCTGGAGGAGTTTTCTTGGGAAAGGGTGAGCGTGAACACTTTATTTTTCTGGGCTCCAAAATCACCACAGATGGTGATTGCAGCCATGAAATTCAAAGACGCTTACTCCTTGGAAGGAAAATTATGACCAACCTAGACAGCATATTAAAAAGCAGAGACATTACTTTGCCAACAAAGGTCCATCTAGTCAAGGCTATGGTTTTTCCAGTGGTCATGCATGGATGTGAGAGTTGGACTATAAAGAAAGCTGAGCACCGAAAAATTGATGCTTTTGAACTGTGGTGTTGAAGACACTTGAGAGTCCCTTGGACTGCAAGGAGATCCAACCAGTCCATCCTAAAGGAGATCAGTCCTGGGTGTTCATTGGAAGGACTGATGTTGAAGCTGAAACTCGAATATTTTGGCCACCTGATGTGAAGAGCTGACACATTGGAAAAGACCCTGATGCTGGGAAAGATTGAGGGCAGGAGAAGAAGAGGATGACAGAAGATGAGATGGTTGGATGGTTGGATGTTCCACTCGGTGGACATGGGTTTAGGTGGACTCTGGGAGTTGGTGATGGACAGGGAGGCCTGGCGTGCTGCAGTTCATGGGGTCACAAAGAGTCGGACACGACTGAGGGACTGAACTGAACTGAACTGAAACAGTTTGAAAGACACGGAGGCGATTACGGAAGGGGACGCTGAGTACCCGACGTGGCCCCACCCCTTCCGGCCACAGCAGCCTGCCTTCCACCTCCTGCATCGTATCCTCCCCACCTCCCCCTGCTCCTCGAGTCCACGTGCCCCTCCCTTTTCCAGGCTTTGGCACAGGTTTCTCCCTCCACCTGGAACGTTCTCCTTTAACAATTGTCTCCCCTGGGCAATTTCGATTTCCAGAACTCTGTTCAGATGTCACTCCTTCAAGGATGCCCTCTTAGAGTGGGTTGGTCTCCATAAGGTAGCATCCTCACAGAGGGGCTGTGAGGTCATGGAAGATGGGCAGGGTCAGCATCACCTCGGAACTCCTTAGAAATGCAGAGTCTCAGCCCCCCCCCCCCACTCCTCAGAATGGAATCTGCATTTTCACAGACTCTTCCCTTCACATCCCAAAACTCCTCCCTGCCCCCGCCCCATGATCCATATGCAAATTTAAAGCTGAGGCGCACCAGTCTCAAACTGACTGTGAATTGGAATCACTGAAGGGTTTGTGTGTCTGTTTGTTAAAAAAGGCACAGATGATTTCCAATATTATGTTAGTTTCAGGTGTACAACATAGCAGCACCAAATTTTTATAGATTATGCTCCTTGTTAAATTATCATGAAATATTGGCTATATTCCCTGTGCCTGTGTTTTTTTAATATGAACGAGTAAACCCCACCCCAAGAATTATGGTTTCACTGATATGAGATGTGGCCTGGGCAATGAGATTTTTAAGTTCTAATGTGAACGAAAATGTGAGAATCTATGTCAAGCATCTCCATTTCTGCTGGACAAAATGAAGAGTTAAATAACTCACCCAGTGCCTCATAGTCAAGACTCAGATTGGGTGTGAGTTCACGGCAGCAAGAAATCTTAGGTCCATGGTGGAGACACGGGCATTAAACTGTACAGTTTATTTTTAGTGCCCAGAGTGGTTAAATAGTGACCCCCCGAAAAGATATGTCCAAGTCCTAACTACTGGTATGTGCAAGTGTGACCTTATTTGGAAATAAGGTCCTTGCAGATCCCAAAATGAAATCACCCGGGGTTGAATGGGGGCCCTAAATCCATTGACAAATGTCCTTATAAGACGAGAACACAAATGCAGGAACAAACCTATGGACGCTAAGGGAGAAGGGGGAGGGATGAAATGGAAAATTGGGATTAACATATATACATCATTATAGCTCAGTTGGTAAAGAATCTGCCGGCAATGCAGGAGACCCCAGTTTGATTCCTGGGTTGGGAAGATCCCCTGGAGAACTATACAGTCCATGGGGTCGCAAAGAGTCAGACACGACTGAGCAACTTTCACGTTCATATATAATATAGATAACTAATGGGGCTTCCCTGATGGCTTAGCAGTAAAGAATCTGCGTGCAATGAAGGAGATCCAGGTTCTATTCCAGGGTCGGGAAGATCCCCTGGAGAAGGGCAAGGCAAATACTCCAGTATTCTTGCCTGGAGAATCCCATGGATAGAGGAGCCTAACGGGCTACAGTCCATAGGTTTGCACAGAGTCTGACGCAACTGACGCAACTTAGCACAGCACAGCACAATGAGAACCCACTATATAGCACAGGGAACCCTACTCAATGCACCATGGTGACCTAAATGGGAAGGAAATCCAAAAAGAGGGGATATGTGTAACGTATAGCTGATTCACTTTGCTGTAAAGCAGAAACTGACACTGCGTTGTAAAGCAACTGCTGGGTTTAGTCGCTCAGTTTTACCCAGCTCTTTGCGACCTTAGGAACTGTAGCTTGCCAGGCTCCTCTGTCCCTGGGATTTTCCAGGCAAGAATGCTGGAGTGGGTTGCCATTTCCTTCTCCGGAGGATCTTCCTGGCCCAGGGATGCAACCCAGGTCTCCTGCTCGGCAGGAGGATTCTTTACCATTGAGCCACCTAGGAAGTCCTGTAAAGTGACTATACTTGGATAAAAATTAATTTGAAAAAAAAATTTTTTAAAGCAGAAGAGGAGACAGAGAAGTAGGCCACGTGGGGATGGAGTCCACGTGGGGATGGAGTCAGAGACTGAAGCAAGCCAAGGAGCGCCCAGGATCACCGGCCCCCACCACCAGCTGGGAGAGAGGCCTGGAGGGTTTCTCCCTCAGCGCCTCTAGCAGCCCCAGTTCTGAGACACCTCAGTTTCAGGCCCAGCCTCCTGAACCATGAGAATAAAGTTCCATCATTTTAAAGCCACTCCATTTGTGCTGAACTTATTCCAAGGGCCCCACTTAAGCATCCTAACTCATCTGACTCCAGTCCAGCGGTCCAAAAATTGTGTCTGCATCCAGCCCTAATCCAGACAGTTCTAGACAAGCCTGGCAGCCTGAGAATCCACGTCCCCCACCCCACCTCTGAAACATCCAAGGTATCCTTGGGCACAGCAAGGCTAATGAGGGCTCATCTTCCCCACCTGTCACTGCCACAGGCCCCGGCAAGGAGCCCAGCAAGTTCGTTTTCATAATTTTGGATTTTTTTTCTTCAACTGAGACCCCCCCCAAAAAAAATTTTCATGTACTTCAAACCACACAAAACTTGACTCTGCCTGCAACTTTAGGGTAAAATGGAACGCTCTTAGCTGGGTGGTCAAAGCACTCTGTCCACCCCACCCCACCCCCGCTGCCTCAACCCCTCTCTCAAACTCATCTCCCACGTCACCCACCACGCCCTCCGCTCAGCTCAGCCTGACCTCTGTGACGCTGGCCTTCCTCTGTCAGCCGGCAGCTTGGGCTAGCCCTCTCCTTGTCTGCTTACCTAAATGTGTTCTTTCCACTAGACCTAGTGCAGCCTAGTTACTCTTGGGTAGCATTTCCTGGGTCTCTAGCTGATAGAAATTGGCCTTGTCCTGCAAAACTCTCTGCTACATATCTCCCTTACCTTTTTCTGTATTCATCTCTCCCCAAATTGGCCAATTTGTTTCTCCAAATGTCCATGCATTTGGGAAAAGGAAGGGCCAGAGAAACAGACCTCCTAGGCACGTCCCTCTCTGCACTTCCCTCCCTTCCCTTTTCTGTCTCCCCGATCTGTGCAATTCCAAAGTCTCATGCCAAACGCCATCCTCAGGGCCCCTCAGAAGTCAGAATGGTCAATTTCTTCTTTCCATCACTGCTCTTGGTGAACTTTGCCTTCTGGACGGCAGGGACACTTGTCCATCCACCTGCATATCTCAGAGTTACCTAGAACCTCCTCCAAACATGGAGTCTGGGCCTGCCAATGGGAGTTTATCCAGAGTCTGCATGTACCCCACCTATGAGGCTAGACATGGGGCTCCACTGGGGCCAGCTCTGTGACTCCAAATGGAGGGTGAAGGATGGGAGGATGGAGGTCCAGCTGGAGGCTGTCTGCACCCTGAGATGGACACACCAGCTCTGCATACCTTCAAAAGGAAAGTTAGCCTGGAGAGCTTCCTAAAAGACACTTCCTTAAGCAGCATGTTCTTTCTATAGGAACATAAGAAGTTCTTATTGACCTCATCACTTTATTTGGATAGTAAAGAAAAGATGACCCAGGGATGACCTAGGCAGAGACTCGCTTGTGGTCACTTGGGAGCTAGACTAGAAAAGCAGAGAAGATAGGATGGAGGTGACTGGCTTACATCTTGCGTTTCTTGTGGCTCTTCGATTAATGATTTGGATTAGAATGCCTTCTTTAGTCCACATTTATCAAGATGGCAGCTCGCTCTTTCTCCCCATGTCCAACCCTTCGCAGATATCCATACAGGGTTTTTGTTCATTCTCATCATCTCTTGAAATGTTTCAGCTCTCCCTGGTGGGTATGTGTGAAGGCCCCAGGAGGAGTGAGTATAAGGGATGGTCATCCCTCATTTGTGCCCCAGACTGTGACAGTGGAAGGATGCCAACTCTACTCTCAAGGCAGTCCAGAGGGGAAATCTCACACTTTATTGTCACAAGTTTGTGTCCACACATTTGAGTGCTGTATGAGACACGTACATCATGAGTACAAAACACTATGGAAGCACAAGAGACAACAGCTCACTTGTTCTCTGTGGATGAATCAATCACACCCTTTCCTAAACCAAACGTTCCTAGAGGAAAGGGAAGTGGCAGAGATACAAGAATTTCATGATTCAGAGACTGGAGCAGTAAACTTAGAAATTGACAGATGGTTACAGTTTATTTCAGAGTAGGACTTCAATGGTTCTAAGCTTGGTTTCGGTTAGGATAATGAATATTCTTGATATCCGTGAGTGAGTGATTATATACCATCTATCTATATGTAAACAGAGGGATTTTAATTACCTAGAGGTCAGGGAGTAAGCACAGTATGTGATTGAATGTCTGAGCAGTGATCCTGGGCTCTGCGGAGTTGCCCAACTTAGTAAAAATTCATACTCCATTCAGCAGAACTGTGCTCACATGAAGTCTAACCACTATGAGTCAAATTTTTTTTTAATTAAATTCCCTGTCTAAGATGCTATCTGAATTCTGAAACATAGCAATAGCAAAGACTCAAGCACTGGGAAAGAACACAGGCCAAAAAAAGAGGATAATTCCTGTGTAATTCCTATGTGTAGTCCAACCCCAAAGACAAGGGTAATCATAAGTACACACTACAAGGTCTACAAGTGATTGTGCTGAAGAGTGGGAGTTTTTATGCAGAGTTAAAGATTAAAATTCTTTGTTCAGTTTTGATGTTGACTAATAATTATCCAAAATTCTCTCTCATATTTCATACTACATTTTGCTTTAATTTGGACAAAGTGTTTGAAGAGGAAACAAACAGATACTAGCCAAAGAGTGGCAAAAGGCTTGAAGGAGTTGTGGCTTTTAGAAATCTACCCTGGCTCAGAGGTTAAAGCGTCTGCCTGCAATGCGGGAGACCTGGGTTCAGTCCGTGGGTTGGGAAGATCCCCTGGAGAAGGAAATGGCAACCCACTCCAGTATCCTTGCCTGGAGAATCCCATGGGTGGAGGAGCCGGCTGGGCTACAGTCCACGGGGTCGCAAAGAGTCAGACACGACTAAGCGACTTCACTTTCACTTTCACTTTCTGAAGATCTAGCTCAACAAACACATATGACATGTGCACAGATTCAGTCATTAAACTATCTGCAATGGCCAAAGACTCAAAAAATACAAATTGCCACCAAGCAGAGACTGCTTAAATAAATTATGCTGCACCTATTCAATATAGTTCTATGTAACCTTAAAGAAATGAAGGTCTCTAGTGAATGGATATCGAATTATTTCCAAGGTCTTTACTAAGGAAAAGTTAAGAAAAACGCAAATGGTATACTTAGTACCTAAAGTATACTTCGGAAGTAAAATATAATTTTTTTTTGAAAGAAAGAGGAAAAATACGCATTTTTGTTGTTATTGTTGCTTCAAAAAGAAACACAGGAAATATAAACCACGCACAAATGAAAATGGCAGACTCTGGGATCAACAGGTGGGTGCAGAATGGCAGGCAGATGGACCAAGGATTTTCCAAGTAGTATAATTTTTATATGATTGTCCATGGGATTCTCCAGGCAATAGTACTGGACTGGATTGCCATTTCCTTCTCCAGGGGATCTTCCCGACCCAGGGATCGAACCCGGGTCTCCTGCATTGTAGACAGACGCTTTACCGTCTGAGCCACCAGGGAAGTCAAAATATTTGTTGTTGTTGTTCAGTTGCTCAGCCATGTCCGACTCTTTGTGACCCCAAGGACTGCAGCACACCAGGCTTCCCATCCTTCACCATCTCCCAGAGCTTGCTCAAACTCATGTCTATCGAGTTGGTGATGCTATTGAAAGGTTGTTGCTGAATCACAAAAGACGCCGGGATTCTTGGCCTCCGGAAGAGAATTCAATCCGGGGCCAGAGACAAGGCTTGATCGCTCAGAGCTTTTGTGTAATAAAGTTTTATTATTAAAGTATGAAAGAGATAGAGAAAGCTTCTGACATAGACATCAGAAGAGGGAAGAAAGAGTACCCCCCGTGCTAGTGTTAGCAATGGAGTTATATACCTTTTAATTAGTTATTACAATGAATCAAAAGAATGTCTCAAGTTTGTGAAAATTTTACCAGACCCACTGCCACAATTTACATTTTAGGATACCAAGATTAGAATTTAACAATAGAAAGATCCTCCAGACCCACTCCCATAATATACATTCTAAGATATCAGGATTAGTAAGAAGGTTTTTTTCAGGAAAGAGAAACTGTCCTCAAGCAGGATACACTGTTGTTGTGTAATTCCTAGGACAGAGTTTAAACTGAGTTGTGTAATAAAGAGACATTAAAAACCAAAAGCAATGTGTCAGTCTCAACTCCTGATTCAAAAACTGTTAGGATCAAACAGGCGCCATGACAGGCTTCAGGGAGCCAAGGTAGGCCTAAGTCTCCTTTACAGAGGGGCTGAGTTATTGCCAAGGAGGGGCTGAGATCATCCTCCGCCAGCACCAGAACTTGACCAATCAGTACACTCCCTGTAGCCAGGTTCAAGCTTATCAGGACGTGGATAAAAACCCCCTAAGAAAGCTCGCGCGCGTGAAAATCTAGCCAATTAGTAGATGCTAAGGAACACTTGCAGCCAATCTGCCCCTGCCAACTCCCTATCTTTGTCTTAAACCTATAAATACTGTTGTAATTCAGAGCTCGGGGCCCTTGCTCCACTCCACTGTGCTGGATGTGACTTGGGCCCTGGCTCGAGCTAGCAATAAACTCCCTTTTTGCGTTTGCATTGCCGTGGATGTCTTGTTTTCTCAGCTGTGGGGACTTGGACTGCGAGCATAACATTTGGGGGCTCGTCCGGGATCCCCTGACTGAGAAGAACAACACCTTCCAGGCATAAGGAAAGCCTCACTAGGAGGAAATATATCTGGACACCGGCATCAGGTCAGGGGCGAAAGAGTCGCCCGGACAGCATAAGTCCGAGGCCCAGCATTCGAGCTGGAAGGCAGCTGGTTCTGTGAGCCATTCTGTAAAGGAACGGGGGAAAACGTTTCTCCCGATCCTGAGTCTGGTGGGCAGTGAACGCCCTTCGGTAAGGTAACTTTGGGGAACAGGACAACAGCAACCCAGGATAAACCTAGTTCAGTGTTTTCGGCCGATATTTGTTCGTCTACTGTCTGTCGCTTGTCTTTGTGTGCAGGCACCGTGCTTGCTGTTTGTGTGTTTATTGTGGGTGTTGCCGTCATGGTCAAAGTTATTCTACACCGCTATCTGTAATGACTGACCATTTTTCTGATTTTAAGTCCAAGGCTCAGAATCTATCCCTGCTAGTAAAGAAGAGCAAGCTAAAAACCCTATGCTCATCTGAGTGGCCGACATTCCAGGTCGGCTGGCCGCCGGAGGGAACTTTCGGCCTGCCGGTCATCCAGGCTGTTAAAAAAAAAATAATGGCTCCTGACCCTCGGGGCCATCCGGACCAAGCTCCTTACATCCTGGTCTGGGAAAATCTAGTAGAAGACCCTCTCGTCTGGCTGAAACCCTTTATTCACA